>NW_028327174.1:59626736-59937802 GCF_987537825.1 Furipterus horrens
CTCTTTTTAAGGATCATGGACTGCACCCTGTGCAAGAGGTAGGAGGCCACTGTTCTAGTTGTTACTGGTGGTCATTTAATGTCATTGTTCCATGGTTATCTTTGAAGTTCACAGGATTGTTATGAGTCAAATAAGAAGTAAAAGTGATTTTAAAAATATTTTACAAGCCTAGTGTTTTCACATATAATCCTTTTAATTCTTTCAACTTTCCTGAGTTAATAAGAACGCTTAATACCACACAGTAGGAGAAGGAGTGGAAATCTTCCTAATGAAATGAATAAGCACAGACAGATTTTTAGCCTATTATTTTTTCTTTAACAAAGTATTGAGAAACAACTCTTTTAAGTCTTGGTATAAACCAAGAGAGAGAAAGTGAAATTGGCACTGTCACAGTAAGAGTTCTGAAATACCTTTACAAATAGACTAAATCAAGAAATCAGGGAAGGGAGTTCATTTCAGTGTGCTAGTACAGGGCAGTGAAGGGGTGATATCCCTTGGTATGCTCTTGTGGTTCTCCTACATAGAGCATTCATGGCCTTTAGATGTCCAACCTTCCCACCTCTGTTATGTGTTCCCGTAATGACTCTGAAAATGCAGAGTTCTGACTGAGGGTAGTAGTCTCTAAAGTCACAGGACATAAATTCCACCTGTCTGTGGACTCACCACTTCCCGGCTGCAGATTGACCCTATTTTTGAATGCTGATGTTATTTCTCTTCCTTTTTGCTCTTTGTACTCACCTTGAAAACTTGTATCTGCGATGGGTTGAGCAGGCACAGAGTAGTAGATTCCAGAGGTGGAGGCCGGTGGAATCACGTTTGTGGGCTGATTGTCCTTTAGTACCATGACCATCTCTGGTTGAGGGACAGAGGCTCTGCTTTCCATGTAAGAAACAACAGAGCCATAGGATTGGAGGTAGGGACCAAGTTCTCCAGAGAGAAGAGGCCCTTGTGTGCCTGGATTATAGTAGTATACCTGACTTCCCTCCTGGTAGGGAAGTGACAGGCTATATCCCTGATTTGGAATCTGAGATGGTGCCACCTGAACAAGGCGGGCAGAAAGTGATGGATACAGAGGGGCCATGTTATTGGCAACTGAAGTGGTATTATACTGGGATACCATAGACATGGAGGAAACAGCTGTGTTTTGGCCAATGGCAGGCACAGTGAAGGCTCTGAGTGATGATGACTTCTTTTCAGAGCCTCCTGTGATAGCCCACTGAAAAACCCCAGGATTGGAAGCAGCTGAGGTGGAGATCTGGCTCTGGCCAATGCCTCCAGGCCACATAGTTGTGCTAGCATGTTGGTAGAGGCAGGCACTACCCATGAGTGCTTGGAAAGAGGTGCCAGAGGCTGATGGCAGTAGCCATTGTGAACTGACAGCTGGAGTAGAGTTACTGGAGAAGTTGCAGACCCTTCCTGTTAGGGAGGCTGCATTGCTCACTGCAGGAAGAGAGGGCTGTGTAGAATCTGAATTTCCAAGGAAATGTGGATTTTGGAAATTTTCTGTGGGGAACAAGAGGGTGTTGAAAAAAGTCAGTGAGACTGATGAACTCTCACTATGTTTGAAGAATATAATTATCTTTAGATTGTTGCTATCAGAAAGCCTCTAATACCAGTGCTCATTGAGATATCAAAAATAAAACAGTTTACGATGGTTGTAAGTGCTAGAGCAGTTTACTACTCCCTGTATTAAGTGCCTTCGCTCCCAACTGAGGAAAAATGTTCAGAAGACCAACAAGTGTGGTTTGTATATTGTTCTCGAGATTAGAATCAACCTCTCCTTGCCCTGTCATCTCTTGAGCCTGCACTTGTGTTGATTTGCATGCTATTTCCTAGAATTGAAGCGCTTAGAACCAGGAGTCTTTAGAAAACCTCTGTTCTAGCATTCTCATTTTATTTGTGAGGTGAGGCTCAGAGAGGTCAGATAGAGTTGTTTAAGTTCTCCCTTTATATCAGTATTATTCTCAGGTTACGTAACCTCAGCATCCTGACTGCCCTGCAGGACTGTGCTCTGAGCATTACACAGCCATAAACTGGGAACAATACAACTCTAATGTAGGCAGAGTTTTGTCCATGAGAAACCAGTACAGCTATTACCATCATAACCTTCAGTGTCTCATTTTGCCTGCACAGTTCACATGTTATTCTTAGAAATCACATATAACTCAGTCTGGCTGGTAAAAATGAAGGGTCATTCTTACATTCTTGAAGCCTGACTTCTGATCCTTTCTCAAAATGAGTATTTGAGAGTGTGTTTCTCAAGAAGTATTTTTTGAAAGAAAAACATTATTTAAACTCTCTGAGCTTTAGGCTACTCATCCATAAAGTGCTTATAACAACAACAGCAGTAATTCATATATGACAAGTGATACATTACAAATGAAATGAAAATCATATTTCAGAACTAAATATATATATATATAAATACATATATATATGTGTATATATATATATATAAAATTTAGGGCATGCAGCAAGGATCAAAGCATAATAAATTTGGTAGTAAGTGAAGTTCTGTTTTATACATACAATAGTATAAAACTGAATGTTGCCTATTTTATTTCAGTGAGTACTATAAGCAAAGTGTAGCCCAGAATGAAAGGTGATTTTGAAGGAATTCCCAGCTAGTACACACAGACAGAGAATACATATCAGTAAAAATTGCCTAACAAGTAGCAAGATGCAATAAATGTGTATGTACAGGTAGCCCCAATATAGACAAATATTTTAGTAAAGCCAGCTATACCGCAGAGAGTAAAGTAAGTGTAAAGGAATTCCATTATTGTGCTCATTCACATTCATGTGAATATTACCCAGCAAGTACAGATATATAACAGTGAGTCCAGTAGAAATATATATTCCAATTAATAAAACACAAAAGGACACTTAAAAGTATCATGTAGTTTTTATATTTATCTTAAAACCTGGATTATAATGGCCTTCAACATCCAGGAATGTGTTATACCCAAAGCCTTAAAAACCTTCATCATAGATTTAATTTTCAAAAATTTTAAGTAAGAATACCCAAGAAACTTCACAAAATTGTTTCTTGATAAATGTGAAATTAGAGTATGGGGTGTGACTTTTCTCTTTTTCTTAGGTAGCTAAGATCTAAAAAGAGATGATGGCTGTTTATCAGTGTGCTGTCTGTGTTAGGGAGAAACTAACTGTAAAGATGAAAACCCACTTTGTCTCAGAACATAGTCATCACACAAAAGAATTAGTCTTTCTGGTTCAAATAAGGATATAGCATTTAAAAATATTTATTTTTGATAGACTAAACATCTACAAAGTTTAAAAATCAGAATGAAGTGAAACACTGAAAGTGCTGTTTCCTCCAGCCCCCCAGATAACCAATTTTATAGTTTCACATTTATAGAAAACCTCTGCTCTAAAATATAGCTTTTAAATATTTATATTCAGTTGTCAATTGCCATCTGTGTTCAGAGAGGTGGTTTTAAACACAAACACATGACTTCTGGACAACTTTCTTTGCCTAGTGATACTCTATTCTGGTCTTACTTTTCTTTCTACTCTACTAATGGAAGCATTTGCTAAAAGTCACCTTTATTTTGCCCTACTCTGAGCAGATTTTACCCTGTGCTATTGCTGCTTTAATTTAAAATATTTGGATTCCTTCAACATTCCATTCCTAACTACCACTTTTGCTCTTGAGGGTTCCTCCATGCTGTCTTCTTTCATTCCTATGGTTTTCCCTCCTTCGTTCTTATAATTTCGCCTCCCTCTCGGTTCCTCCCATTGGCCTATGCTGATAAAAATAATACCTACATTTCAATATTTTTTCACTTAGTTTGGATAGAAAACTCGAAAAACTGGTATAAATTACTTTTTAAACAGCACTAAATTTAAAACTCTGAGGTAGAAATATCAGTGGTGGGAGACCATTACACATGGTTTTATACATATATATAGTTTTCTCTGTCACCTAGGTTTTCTATCTGTTTCTGTTGTAATGGTCTCGGCAAGTCTTGATTTCACTTTTATATGGGTGTCCTTTAAGGCTCATTATTAGAAAAGAAAGGGATTAGAAATAACAACCAAACTAATGTTTTAATGTAATAAATGAGGAAAAAGCAGATTATGTGAGAGATTGAATTACATGTCCAAAGTGACATAGCTAGGGAATGTCAAAATCAAAACTAAAATTAAGTCTCCAGATTTTCAGATCACGCTTTCTCCCCTTATAATATAGTATTTTGGCTCTAGTGCTAAATGTAGGGCCCAAAAATATCTAAGGAATAACTTTAGAAAAGATTCTCTCATTACCTGACATGGTCAGAGGAGAAGAGGAAATATCAACTGTAGATGCAAAGGACGAGGAGACAATATGAGAAGGCTGAGTGGCTGGAGCCCAAGAGCACATGTGCCCAGTGCGAAAGTCACTGGTCGCACTGGTCACTGGCCACTGGTTACTGGTCATTGGTCAGTTGTGATGATACAAATTTATTTACAGGCAGCTCCATGGAAACCCCAAGATTCTACCAGGTTGTGGTAGGTTTGGTGGGAGAATGATGTCACAAAACAGGCAGTTTAAAGTCACCAGGGAGCCAATAGGGAGCTCAAATTCCCAACAAGATGACAGGATTGGATGGAGGGAGCTAAGTCAACAACTAAATGGCTGAGTTTGGGGGACCGTTGTCATAGTTTACAAGGCAGATGTGATAATCTCACTTTCCTCAGGCTCTTATGTTAAAAAAAGAATCATCTCAATGTTTCTATAGATGCTCATTAATATAATTAAATATTAGTTAATCCTCTATATTATGTTGTATAATAGGATATTGTTAATATCCTTAGGTAGAAGGGAAAGGGACATCCAGGTTGTATAATTACAATGTTCCCAATGAAATTATATCAGGCCATCTCATTAGGGAATATACTGCAGCTTTGGAGGAGCAGAGAAAGGGATTAAGGAGCTCTTTGTGTGACTAGGTTAAAGAATAAAATGGAGTTTGTTGAGTGCATGTTGCGGTGAATGATGTGGTCTAAGGCTCCCCGCTTATAGTTCCTTCTCCTTGAATCCTACCTTCCTTGGGCTGGGCTGGGCTGGGCTGCACTAAGGTGGGCCTGTTTGTACTTGCATCTCTCTTCTGCTCTCCTTTTCTTTTTCTTCTTCATTGTCCGTGTTGTTTCTGAGAATAGATTTGATGTTGAATTCTTACTCTCATGGATGTTACTTCCTGTCAACTTTGAGCAGCCGGGACTTCTCTTCAGTGTCTTTGGCTTCCCCAAATGGACTCTGCCCATTAGAAGCAAATACCAAAGAGCGAGAGGGGTCAGCTCATTGCAAACCTTTCCGCTCCCAGCCTTTGGTTGCGGTTCTCTTGACCAGAATTTGCCTCCTCTGCTTCTTTGGCCCATGAAGGAATGCTGCCATCCTGTTCTTTTACATGGAAGAGGCATTCACAATATTCTCCATTTCCTTCTTACATAAAGTGTATCCGGTGTGGCAGTTACTGTAGTCTCCTCCCCCTTGCAAACAGCCGCTGTAGAATTTTGGGCCTCTAGGATTCTCTGTCTGCCATGTTTGGGTGCAAGGCCAGGCAGAAATGAAGAGGATAATAGTTAGAGAAAGTCAAGGACATTGATGGAGAAGAGGGAAGAGGGAAGGTGAAAGTGTACAGGAAGAAGGAGTCTGATGTGGACTTTTCAGTTTCTGTGAGAAATAGGTTGGCACATTTTGACCTCATTTTTTATTAACAGAATATATGTGCTAAGTCAGAGAAGGAAAACTCTGACTCCAAAAAACCTCCGCTGCCTTGCAGCATACCTCTTCAGGGGAAAGGCTAAGGGAGTAAACCCCGACAGAAAATCCGGAGCCGGAGTCCCTAAGGCGGTTTGACGTTGTAGTCAACACCGGCAACTCCTGCAGCGCACCTGAAGCCAAGCTGTATTGACTCCGTCTTTCCCTTGGACCCTTCAGCTGCGAAGAGAGGGGGGGTCTGCTGCATGGGCAACAGCAGACCCTCCATATCACCCTGCCCAGGCTCTGTAGCTTCAGCTTCACTGGAGAGGACACTCCAGCGTCATCGCAAGATGTCGATTTAACACAGGAGGAGACAGATACCGTGTCACTCCCGAGTCGGACTGCACAGCCATTCTCGGCGGTGCAGATAGACTCTTAAGAAGCTACACCATCGTCTCTCGAGATGGACGGCTGCCGACGATGAGAGTAAACAGCAGGAAGTATCCTCCCAAGCATGTTTCCCTGACTTGCATGTGAGTTTCTCAAAACTAACTTATCTTAACATCCCATAAGGCTTCATGAAATGCTTACATCACTTACCCACTAAGGTACCAAACCAAACAAGCTTAAAATAAAGAAGGCTTTAAAATAGAAACTGAAAGCATAATGGAAGCTGAATTAAGTAATGTCAAAACTTCAGAGACATACAGAGAAATAAAGAAAATACTACATTTTTGCAATTACTGAAATTAATACACAACTCATTATTAATTATATTGCCAGTTTTTGAGGTTTAAATAAAAGATATGCAAGACTGTTTCTGTAGAACCTAGGATCTAATAGGATTTAAAATAATAGTCTTAATCATCATCATTTAATTTATCAATTTAATTTGTGTTGAAATTTTTAATGAGGAAGGTGTATTGAACACTTCCCTTGTAGCAAGGTAAAAAGCATGTTTTCCGGAATTCTAGTTCACTTTCTCCCCAAAGACCTTGCAGAATGTTTTAATTACCTGGACTCATTCATCATAATCCACTATCCAACATGCAACCCCATGTGAACAGAAACCTAATTTTATCATCATAATGAATGTACCTTCATTTCTCAGAGCCATGCCCACATTATCCACAACTATATGTGATACATAAAACCTGAATACAAGTCTATGTTATAAACCAGAAATAAAATTAGCACGCACTATAGAGTATCTATGTATGAAAAAAGGCTGCTCACACCTAGTAGATAGAACTGCAGAGGGATCTAGACCAAGATCATAAGTCCCTTAATGAACAGGTAAACCAAACACAAGTAGATATTGAACTGAGTCAAATATCTAAAGTAATTAGGCTAAGTAAGACATATTGTCTATCTCATAAATATGATCTTGTCAGTGAAATGAAAATAGTAAAAACCAGTGACTAAAAATTTCCTTATCCATAGTTCATGTTAACACCAGAAATGGCATTGTCAATATGCATGGGATTCATTTGTTGATAACCATCATCACCAAATGTTATAACCTGTTTTATGTTCTTATGATTTTTTAATTGCATATCCATTTTGTAGACATATTAATAAATTTAATCATGCAGAAAACCTTGTTTTTTGTTTAGGTATCCTTTTTCTGTTCAAGTTATCTTTATATATCTCTATGTGCAATATATGCTTCTTTTCAGTTTAACTCACGGAAGAAAAACTTTAATTTCTTATTTTATAATTCTTAGAGAGTATCTCACTTTAATTTACAGGTATGCCACATATGACTGCGGTTTATGAAAGTGTTTGGTCTGTATCTCCCCTATTTCAGCCATTGTAATGCTGAAGAGGTATGATATTAGCATTTGTATAGTAGGCAAGCATGTCTGTCTCTCAGGTGGCCCTAAAGTCTCAGAGACAGGAAGTAAATATTAATCTCATTAAATTTTGAATCTCCACTGTTTATGACCCACCTAACACATTTTGGGCATTACTGAAAGGTGTACTGTCATTATTGAATACCAATGAAAGAGTGAACATTCATTGTTGAAGTGAGGAAACTGTATATTTGGGGTAAAAATTGGAATGAGAGGAGCACTTCCAGAATGACAGAGTAAGCAGATTGGCAGACCCTCTCCACAGCAACACAACTATTTAACAGATGAATGTTGTTGTATTTTAAATAATATTTTAAGTTTATAGACTTTTCCTATGAGGAAAGAGAAAATGGAGAAACATTCATTAAAAAAAGAAGACATTAAATCTCAGTAGGAACAGTGAGAATCAGTGACATCTGTGCCACAACCTACTTTCTCTTCTCCTCTACCCAATTCCCTCTCATGGAAAAAACTCTGAGCATTCTACTATATGCAGATGCAGTCAAGGAAATCAGGCTCCCTCTCCCTTAAGCTTCAAGCTTAGAGTTATGTTTTCAGTCTAGGAAGATCACTTTTGTTTCTTATCTCTCCTGTTCTGTGTGAGAAGCATTATTTCAGGCAGGTACTGTCAAGAAGGCCAAGACTCCCTCATCAGAAAGGCTGAAAATAAAGAAATTCAATTGCTGCCACCCCAACATGCTCACAGGGGAGAAGTTCCACTCTGGGAGAAACAAGCCCAAAAGACCAGAGTTTGCCATTCTTTCCCATAACCACATGCTCAATGGGAGTGCCAGTTCAGGAAAAATGAGTCACCACCTCCAGCTCTGGTACTGGGGCACAGAGATTCTGCCCTAGGGGGAAGGCAAACCATTTAAATGAAGAGATCCATAACTGTGCCTGAGGGGATCAACTTCATTTGGAACAGACAATGCAGAACACCTTGCCTAAGGGTATTGTTAAAAGCAAGTGAAAAAAAGGTTGTAGCTCTAAGATACAAGCAAATATCAAAGCAGCTGAAAGTTTTACAGAGAGCACCAGGGAAAGAGCCAAAAAAAGTCTTTCTGGATTATGGTCAAATTTAGAGGTTAAAAGATGTTCAACATCATCAGTCATAGATATATGCAATCAAAATCACAATAAAGCACCACTAATAGCCCTGAATGGTTATAATGAAATAGGCATATGATAACCAGTGTTAACAAGGGTATAGAGAAATTGAAACCATTGTAAATTTCTGGTATAAATATTAAATGGCAGATACAATTTAAAAAACATTCTGGCAATTTTTCAAAATGTTAAATATAGATTTACCACATGACCAGTGAATTCTACTTTTAGATAAATGACCAAAAGAAATGAAAAAAATAATACAAAAAAATTTGTACACAGATGTTCAGAGCAGCATTTGTCATAATGTCCAAAAAATAAAAACAATTTAAATATCCATCAATTTATGAATGGATAAACAAAGAAAGGTATATATGTACAATTCAATATTATTTGACAACCAAAAGTGAAAGTTCTGATACATGCTACAACATGGGTGAGAATCCATAAGTGAAATAAGCCAATCACCACACACACACACACACACACACACACTTACAACAAAATACCACACTTTATATAATTCCATTTATATAAAATGTCCAGAAGGGGAGCATCTGTAATGACAAAATTAAGATTGGTGTTTGCTTCTGGTTGGGTGGATTTTGGGGTAATATAAGAAATGACAGCTAAGGGTACAGGATTTGTTTAAGAGAAATGGAAATGCCCTAAATTAACTTATGGCAATAATTATACACCGTGAATATGCTAAAAAAATATTTTTTACTTTCAGTGGGTGAAATATATAATATGTGAATTCTAGCTCAATAAAGTTACTTAAAAAGAAACAGAAATAAATTGGGGATAGTTATAGTTATTGTAAGATTGTCAGGTGAGATAGGCCAAGGGATGTTGATTAGACCAGTGAAGCTCATTTGTCTAAGTAAAAACTATAAATTAAACATATATAAATCCTATATAATTTTCTGCAAATCATCAGGGACCTTTTGTGTCAAAAAAAATTTTTTTTACCAAATGAAGTTTCAGTTCCCCCTTATTCAAAAGGACTTAATGTAATCTCAAAATAAACATGTAAAATGTTATTTATGTTTACTTACCTGCCCTCCACCATGTTTATTTTTTATTTATTATTTGTGATAATTAAAATATATCTATTTCTTTTAAGAAAAATTGTTGTCTAATAGTCAATTAAAAATAGCTTATTTTTGCTAAGTTGACTTGCTTTATGTTACAACTAAAATCACCAGTAATTTAATTTTTATCATATCTACTGTTTGAAAATATTTTAGGCAGTAAGCATTTTTTTACAGAAACAAAAAATGGAAATAAATATTAAAAAATAACTGTCACTATTTAGAAAGTTGAAATATATTTTTAAAGATTTTATTTATTTTTAAAGAAAGGGGACGGGAAGAGGGAGGGAGGGAGGGAGGGATGGAGAGAGAGAGAGAGATAGAAACATCAATCTATTGCCTGTCCCACATACCTTAACTGGAACCAAACCCACAGTCCAGGCATGTATCCTGACTGGGAATCAAACCAGGGACCTTTTGCTTTGCAGTTAGATGCTCAACCAGTTAGCTGATATTTTGCCTGGACTATCCTATAATGCCATACAGATTTTTCTTGATAAATGTCTCTTTTTGCTAACTCTTAAGATTTAACTTAAACAATTTTTATTGCCCTTATCTTTCCCTCTCAAGCTTTATAGATGCTGTTATTATATTTAATTAGTATTTGATTTCTTTCTTTTTCTACTTTCAATTTTTAATTTCTTCTATGTTTTGTTCCTATCCAGCAAGCCTTCATCAATTTTTCAAAATGCAAAATATTGTTCGTTTGTCTCTTGCTATTTTCAAAGAAATTACAATCTGGAAAATTTTAAGTATAGTATCTTTCAGCCGGTTTTATCTTTGTTTGAAAAATACAAAATTTTAAATATTCTACCACTATATCAGACTCAAAAATTTACTAATTCTCTCCATATCCTGTAATAAAATGTACTTAAATATCTGCTGTCAGTATACTCATATCTTTATCTATCCTTATAATTTTTGTACCATAATTTTTATTTTATTTTTCTCATCAACTTCTATGGGAGAATCAAACATGATATTGTATGAACAGCTAAAAGAGGTAAGAAGTGAGGGTTAAGAATTAATATAGTTCACTTCCAGCCAAGATGGAGGTCTAGACTGACACGCTCACCTCCCTCCACAACTAAGAAGGAATACAACTACCACAAAGCCAGAAATAATCAGAAGTTACAGAAAATAAATGGAAGTCCAACGTATGAGGTTATAAAGAAGTGGTGCTCATCTGGACAGGTAGGAGGGGCAAAGCCAGGGAGGAGAGTTCAAGCTGTGTTGTCTGCAGCAGCAGCAGTGATGGAGGCAGGACAGCGGTAAGCGCAGACACCCTATTTAGGGGGAGGCAAGAAGTGCTTGGGGAGCACCCCTAACTGCAGACCAGACCCATCAGCTTGCAATTCCAAAGCCAGGAAAGGCAGGCCTCCATTGCCTTGGACTGTGAGGCCCAGAAGGGGTGGGGACAGAGGAAGAGGTTCCCAGTCTCTTAGTGGAGAATGAATGGCAGGAATCCATCTTGGACCCCACCCCTGCAGAAAACACCACAGCGTGGTGAGATAGGTCACCCAGTTGTGATGAGTGCGTGGGGCTCCACCCGCTATAGCATAGAAGGTGTGACAGCCCTGCCCAGGAAGCAAAGGTAAACACAAAATGGTCAGGATGGCATAGGTCATGATAGAAATCCAGGTGATGCAGCTGACCAGACAGCAAATATCTAATCTAACTAAGCAGCAGATAGGAAATCTTTCTGAGGCTCCGTTCAGAGCTTTGGTTATAAGAATGCTTACAGACCTGATAGCAGATCTTAAGCAAGACGGGGAAGGAATGAAGGCTAGTCCTGCTGAAAAGAACAAAAACACATATGAAACAAGTGGTGAGGGAGAGAAAACCAGGGATCAAATCAATAAATAAGAACATCGGGAAGGAACAAACAGTTAACCAATGCAGAAAGAGGAAACAAAAAGTGAGGAAAGTGAGGAGAGGCTCAGAAACTTATCGGACAGCTATAAGCGGGCCAACATCTGAATTGTAGGGCAGCCAGAAGGTGAAAAAGAAGAACTAGAAATTGAAAAATTATGTGAAAAAATAATGAAGCAGAACTTCCCGAACTTGGGAAAGGAAATAGACTTACAGATCCAGGAAGCACAGAGAGTTCCAAAAAAATGACCCAGGGAGAACCACACCAAGACACATCATCATCATCAAAATGTCAAAAATTAAGGATCAAGAGATAATCTTAAAAGCAGCAAGAGAGAAGAAGAGAATTATGTACAAAGAGGTCCCAATAAGACTCTCAGCTGATTTCTCAAAAGAAACTCTGCAGGCAAGAAGGGACTGGCAAGAAATATTCAAAGTAATGAAAAGCAAAACCTACAACCACGATTACTCTATCCAGAGAAGCTGTCATTCAGAATAGAAGGGCAGAGAAAGTGCTTCCAGGACAAAGTAAAACTGAAGGAGTTCATCAGATCCAAACCACTGTTATATGAAATGTTAAAGGAACTAGTTTAGGAGAAGGAGGATCAGAACTATGAACATTAAAATGAAAACTGTATCACAACAACGAACAACAGAAGCTAGGGAATTGAAACAAAGGCAGACTAAGTAGGAAACGAGAGTGGGAAAAGAATTATAGGTATGGGGAACTTTTGGGGAGTAGGTCAGTGGGTAGGTCAGTGGGGAGAGGAAAGGGGGGAAGGGAGGGAGATGGTACAGGAATTAAGAAGAATAGTAGGAGGGAGTGGAGTAGATAGGAAGATGTTGAGAAGAACTATATGCACAACCAATGGTCATGGACTAAGGAGGGGGACAACTGGAGGGAGCGGGGTCACTGGGTGGAGGGCAACAAAGGGAAAAGAAATTGGGACAACTGTAATAGCATAAACAATAAAGCATATTTTTAAAAAAGAATTAATGTAGTTCAGGATAGAAACCTGAGTCAAAAAATAAAATATTGCCCATTTTTTCTGAGTATTTAATCCATAGGAAGAATATGTTTCGATTTCATATTCCAAAATCACTCCTTGTAAAACTAATCATATATATATGTGTGTTTCTGTGTGTATACATCTATATGTATATATATATATACATATATATATATACAACTTTTTGTTTTTGAAGATAGTTGTCAAGTAATTATAAAACTTTATGCCTTAACTGCCTACACACACACACACACACACACACACACACACACACACACACAATTTGGTCTCTTCGTTTATCTTTACAAAGTTAAAATTCAACTGAATAACAAGATAGGCTGCCATTCTCTCTGAAATGCTAACAGTCAATCATGAGATTGTTGTTCTAATGATTCCGCTTAGTCAGTATCTCTTGACAGATTAAAATGAAAGTGAAACATAATACGTTGAATTAGACTTGAAAATGCTGCAAATTATAATCACAAATACAATGTCATTTCTACTAAATCGAATAATAAAACCTATATGTTTCTACATGTAATCTAACAAGTGAAAGGTCACGGCCCTTACAGAAACATGATGTTTATGATTTAGAAAAGAGTTTGTCATTTGGACGTTATATTGGGCTTTTTATTATTTTTTAATTTAAGCCTCATTCCCCTATAGCAAAAAAGCAAGTAGACAGCCTCCTTAAAGCCGCTCTTTGTTCTCATATTTTCCACATCTTTTTGGGAGGAGAGAGAGAAAGGGTAGTCTTTATGTTTTTCATAGTTCATTTTTATTGTAGTTTTTCCATTACCAGTTATCTGCCCCTATACCTTTTCTACCTCCACCCACCCACCTCTCCACCCCTGCAATCACCCTGCTGTTGTCTGTCATTTTTCTTTTTCGCCTGACCCCTCTACCCCTACAACCTATGCCCCCCCACTCCCTCGAGCTGTCAGCCTGCTCTCCATCTATGAGTCTGTCTCTATTTCGCTTGTTAGTTCAGTTTGGTTATTCGATTCCACATATGAGTGAATGTAAAATACTCTTGTCATTATCTTTTCTACTATCAATTTTTAGAACAGTGACATTTTAAATGCTCTGATATATTGTGCAAAGAAAAATTTCTTGAATTAAAATATACATCTTGGGTAAATTTTTAAAAAGAAAATGCTCCATTAACAGAAGGTAATTTCTACATGCCCATAAATTAATAGTCCATGTTGTCATTACAATAAAAATGTACTTAAAATGACCTCTAAATTGTATTTTTATCCTTAAAGAAATGTAACAATAAATGCAGAAACATTTATTGTAAGTGGATACTCCTTTTTCAGTTGTTTCACATTTAAATCAGATAGCTGTTTTGTGCCTCAATATCATAGCGTGCAACTCTCCCCCTCTGATTTTAAAACAAACGCACAATCGTTAAACTTCACATAGTTATATTAGGACTAAAAGATTGGCATGCAAATATTCCAGCTATAGTTCCTTAAATTAAGGATCACTACCTTTAAATGCCTTAGCCAAATTAAATATTGAAATGTCATAAAACTCCTCAGCAATTATTAGCCTAATTTTCAGTTATTTTTAAAGAATTAATTTGATTCACACTGTAACTGTAATTTCTACTTGTTACTTTTAGTTATTTATTTAGCAATTTTTTAAAATTTTTTAAATATTTTTTTAAAATTTTTGTTATTGTCCTAATTTTTCACCCATTCCTCTCCACTGCCCTGCATCCCCCTCTCCCACAGTCAATCCACACCCTGTTGTCCATGTCTGTGGGTCATTTATACTAGTTCCTTGACTAGACCCATCCCCTTCTTTCCCCCCTTCTCTCCCTTCCCCCTCCCCTCTGGTCACTCTCAGTCTGTTTCTTGTTTCTATGCCTCTGGTTCCATTTTGATCATTTGTTTCTACTTATTACTTTTAAACATCATTCTCTATTTATTTTTTTATAATTGGAAACCAGATTTAAAATAGGAAACATCTTTATATAAAGGAATGCCATCATTTGAAAATTGAAATTTACCTGAATTAGTAAATACATAATTTTTTCAACTTGATCTGCCTACATTATATATTGATTTTTTCACCTATCCATATGAAAATGTGAAGGGACCTGCATTACAAAATAATGATTGTATTATAAATGTTTGTATTATCACAAAACCGTGTGATAATATGATATAAACTTGAACATTAGCAAATGTTTAAAAACAGAGTAATATATGCAATAAAAGTCAGATTTTAAAATCAGTGGAAAACAGATGGATTTTCTATAACTCTGTTGACCATTGGGAGAAATAACACAATACAAAACATTAAATTATATGCTTATATTAATATTTAAATGTAAACCATATTTTAATTAATTTAGTCTTTACCAAAAATATGCATTTGGAACAAAGGGAAGATTTAAATTATGAACTTACAGTCATCTACCCTAGAAATATCTCTAAATATAACAACCACCAAATTTTTTAAGTCCAAAATTTCTGAATATTTATCTTCTACCAACCTGAAGAAAGTATTTTATAACATGTATAAGAAGAATGCATTAATTAAAAACTGACACTATTACATAATATTTACGATGTTTCTCTTTAAAGCCAGTGTAAAGGAAAATCAAAAGGAAACTGTGTCAAATAAAGTAGGATAAAGACTGATGTCCCTAATAACATTCTCATACATGTCAATTTTAAAAATAGGCACCCCCCAAAAGAAATCAGGGAGACGTTGTCAGAAGACAATCACCAAACAACTATAAATAACCAATAAATATAAAAAGGAATGAGGAATCTCATAAATGATCAAAAGGTCAATCAAGGAAATGTGCAGTAAAATATAAAGGTATATATTTTTCTCCTTTGAAATTGGCAAATATATGTACAGATAACTCTTGCCCCCACACAACACAGGCACACACAGGTGGCACACCCATGAGCCATTTCTTGCGACAATGCAGAGAAATAAATTCTTTCTACACTGGTACCATCTTTCTAATTTTTCTAGCTATTCTACTTCTACACTGAGGCAGAAAATGGACTCACAATATACATGGAAAGATCGAAGTTTTTATCAGTTTGTAAAGTATGATCCCATTTTTCTAAAATATGTTCATGTGTATACACTTGTCTGTGAATAAAGACATTAATATTAGTGGTGAATATATTTGAGTTTATCATTATTGGTTGTAATTTCTTAATGAAGGTGAATTTCAATTTTCAGCTGATGGCATTCCTTTACATAATGATGTTTCCTCTATTAAATCTGGTTCTAAATTATAAAAAAAGATAGTGGAAGAAAGAGAAAACATATCTCTGTATGTGTTTATTTTTGTTGGTTTTATTTCATTGCATTATTTCTCATAAATTCAATGCTCCAGGGCCTTTCTACTGACCTCCAGATACCAGGCCTTTGAATTACTCTGACTAATTGTGAGGGGTTTGCACAAGTACCCATGCAGATTGTACGTAGAAAGTTCTCCTGATCAGATACTTCGTATGCATAATTAATCAAACCTCAGCTGACATGGATTTAAAAGTGTAAGCCAGCAAAGATGTAGTCATTAAGAGATCCAGTGTGATCTTAGAGAAAATTTTTAGCTTCATAGGAGATTTCAAAGTAAGCTCTAAGCCTCAGAAACTCCAAAAAAGCCATCTGATGCTTTACAGTGGGCTATTTTCATTAGACTTGATGATATCCAAATTAACAGACTTGACAGATTCTAGCCTAGCGCACTTGTGAAAGAAACAAGGTTAGCATAACAGTTGAGGTGAAAAACACATCTGACAAATAGGAGAGTAGAAAACATAGTTCATATTGTTTATCTTTCCCAAAACACAGTTGCTATATACCTCAAAGAAGTAATTTAATTTTTCCAGAAATAAATTTTTAAGAACTATAATTCAAATATTTTTATATTATATGCCAGTGAATTATCATGTCTTTTTTTTCTGTTAGTTTTATTTTGAAAGTCAAAAGATTGATACTTCATTGTAATAAAAATAAAACAGAGAATAATGATTTGAAAACTAAAAATTTCATTTCAAAATTGTGTTATAATATGTCATTGTATTTACTTCAAATATGTTAAATGTCATGGCTTAGTGGAACACAGTGGCAATATATTGTGAAATGTCCTTGGATCTTTGTGGTTAAAGTTAATAACCTCTCTTCTTCAAGTTTACACAATGCAGGATGATAATTTTGTTTAGAAAATAATAGGTAGTAGGCAGATAGAAAAATAATTTCCCCTTCAGCAACATACAAAGGATCCACACAGCTAAACTTCAGAGCAGAAAACTCCATCTGGAAAAAGTTATATCCAAATGTGCAGTAATGCAATGTTTAAGTATGTTAGCCCTACGTTGTCTCTTTATATTTTTTTATAACCACTGCATAATGTTTGTTCTCCTGTGAGCTGCCTAAGACCGTGGTTTTCATTGGGACAGGTCATAAATACTCTCCTGCTACTCTAAGCTTTACTGGGGTGGAGGGTAATTGTGTGAAGTTTAAAAATATATTGGTAGCATGACCCCATGCCCCCATGAGCGGAACATGAAAAGAAAGTCATGAACATAGAAAGTTTTCATTTTATTTGCAGGTCACAAAGGACAAAAAGGCACAACACAAAGCCCCTTGGCATATAAGATGATCTAAAACCTATTTCATAGAACTGGGAAAGAGCTGTGTCTGTGAGAGGGAACAAAGTTCCCTTTGCCTCTTCTGTACAGCTGATTAGCATGTGTGAAAAGAATTGTTTTTATTTGCTCTGAGATATATTTTAATGAAAAGATGGTCAGAAAGTTCATCAGACAGGCTCTTGTAATCCCCAGGTAACCCAAATCATATTATTATGATCTTGAAATAGAAGTTAAGTAGTGTTGGCACCTCAGCCAAAATTGCTTTAGTCAGTAAAGATATGTGGGAGCAAGAAAGATGTAGTTTCATTTTTAACCTCAGTAGAGTTATGTCAGCCAGGCAATTAAAATCAATTACTCAATTCCCCAAAGCACAGGCCATGAGCACCAGGCACAGCATATCCTTTTTATATAATCAAATATAATCCCAATATTATGACATACTAGAGGCTAAAGGGTGAATCAGAGAAATGGTTACATTTTTAACCATTTCACAGTATTTTCTTTCTTGATGAACGCTACAGTTCTTTTAAATTAACAGATGCTTAGGTGGCTTTAAACATGCCCACAAAGTTTTCTGTGACTACTCCTTACATATACACACTGAGTGAACTTTTCACCTATAACTCTTTGAATGTTGCAAAATAATATTCTCAGCAAGAAAGTACTCTTTAATGTGTAAATATGTTTACTAATCCCACATTTTCCCATATTTTAAATGGATTTATCTAAGGTTTTTTTTTTTTAGGACAGCATTTAAAGTTTTAAATATATTTAACTAAAAGAGAAGATATTGTGATATATCTTATTCAATCTTGATATTTAAATTTCACTAATTTAATTGTTCATATGTCACCAAGTACTGGGTGGCTAACAAAATATCTTAAAGAAATTTTGGAGAGAAAAGTCTCTTATTATGAAGTGAGATATTTAAACTCTTCTCCAGAGCCACTTCTATTGCCTGCCCATGTAAAATTCATTACATGTATTAAGGTATTTGGATTAACCCTCAAGGGGATCTTTAATGCTCAAAAAAACCAACAAATTCTGAAAGAAGAAGCTAATAAACAAAACCTCACAATGCTGGGATAGATTTTTTTTTTTTTTTTTTGCTGGTAACTATTGTGAGAGTTGTGTGTCCAAGTATACTAATGTCTGAGGGCAATTTTTATGCAGCATAGTTTTGATTATAGCACTAACATTTGGTTTCTAGATTTTTCTCTCAATCAGGAAATCTGTTGAGTGATTACCTCAAGAAGCTATTGCCCATAAAGAAAACAGTGAAATGGAACTCCATTCTACTATGATAACGATGGTGGGGACCAGAAATTACTATTCAAACTATAAATAAAATGGAGTGACTTACAAACACAGGTAACTGTGAACAAAGGGCATAGGCAGAGAGTGGGAGGAAAAGCAGATTTTGTCTTCAAAGAATGGGATAGTGTGAAATTCCTAAAGTTTTACCCAAGTGAGGAATTAATTGGAAGGCTCATTGAAAGGAATTCGAGGACACAAGGCTTGCAGTCCCCCATCTTTCACTGTTTTATGTACCTGCTGGATTCTCTGCTACCCACCATTTGTTTCTTCCATATGTGATTACTCTCCACAGTGTCAGCCATCAGCCAGGAACTGAGGGCATCCTTCTTTTACCTCAAGTTCAAAATCTCTGCAAAAACCTCTTACTAGTCCAGTTTGGGTTAGATTTCCTGCATTCCCCTTCCCCAGTCAATCCTAATGGCCAGGATGGAGGGGTGTTGTACTGAGATAACACTTTTTAATTGACCATGTGATAAGAATGCTTATCTCCCAGAAGAAGATGTATACTACTGCCCTGAGTAACTAAACATAACTTGTCCAAAATATTTCCTTGAAATATAAAGTTGAATAACATATATAAACCACCAAGCGTGCCGTCTTCTTTAGGACAGAAAATCGTGAGCTGAGGCAGATTCTATGCCTTGAAGGAAAATTAGATAACCACATGGAAAGGCATGAAATTGGATTAAAGATATACATTTAAGATTTGAAAGTATAAAAATCTTAGAAAAATAGGAAAAAGTTCATGCCATTGGACTTGGCATTGATTTCTTGGCACCAAAAGCAGCGGCAACAAAGCAAAAATAGACAAATGGAACTACATCAAACTTTAAAAGTTCTGAACAGCAAAGCAAACGATCAACAGAGTGAAAAGACAACAAGTAGAATGGGAGAAAATATTTGCAAACTATATATCTGATAAATGATTAATATCCAGAATACATAAATAGGGCCTACCACTCAACAATAAAAAATGCAATTAAATGGGCAAAGGACTTGTCAACTGAAGGTCATCGATGCCAGTTCAACATAAACAGGAGACCCCAGTTTCAGAAGTGATTGCGGGGGGTACTTTATTCTGTGCACACAGTTCAGTTGTGAATCAGCTTGTCTGTGGAACAGCTCAATTGTGATCTAATGCAGCTGTGGAACAGCATGGCTATTAAATAGCCCAGGCAAGATGGCCTGGGTAAGGTGGTTCTAATGTTACAGCTCCAGTGTTACAGCTCAGCTCCAGGGAGACAGCTTCATTCCTCGTTGCTCCAGTGAGACAGCTCTTGCTGGGGAAAACCTTTGATGGAAACTGAAAATGTGCTCCACTGAGACACAGGCAGGGCTGATTTATAGAGAGAGAAGTTCCCACCTCTGGTCCCATGTTGGGACATATATACGCAAATGAGGACACCAAATCTTCACAGTTTCATTGGTCCAAAAGTACTGTTCTGATTGGTCAGAATCAAGCCACTCTGACTAGACAATAAAGGTGCAAATGAGGATATAGCAGCACAACTCAGATTGGACAGGGAAAGTCTCAGCGATATTGATCTTTTTATGCACCTAGGAGCTCATTTGTAAGGGTCAGCTCAAGGGAAGGAATACAGTTCAGGAGGCAGGCAGCTCAGTGCAGCTTTTCCCTGAGGCACAGAGAGCAGGAGAGGCCCTTGTTTAGCAATGACTACAGGCTCTGTTTATAAATGAGTCCAGTTAACCAAAAGGAGACCTTTTGGGCAGGTATATTTTTCTTGGGATTAATAGACTTGAGTAGACATTTCTCCAAAGAAGAGAAACAAATATACAACAATCATGTGAATAGATGCTAATTGTCACTAATCATTAGACAATTACAAATCAAAATACAATGAGATCTCACCTTACATCTATTAAGATAGTTACAATTTAAAAAACTGTGCAGTTGGTGGTAATGCAAAATTGTGCAGCCATTATAGAAAACAGGATGAAATTTCTCCCAACAACTCAAAATGAAATTATGATATAACCCAGCAGTTTCACTTCAGGGTGTATATCCAAAATAATTGGAAACAGAATCTCAAAGAGATACAGGCTGGGGCAAAAGTAGATTTACACTTGCTTGTATGGAACATAATAAAATAATTAATAAATAATAATACAAGAATAAACTCTGGGTTTCATGTACTCACAACTATAAACCTATTCTAGCCCCCACTCTGCATTTGCACACCCATGTTTATCACAACATTAATCACAATAGCCAAGAGAGTGGAGTCAACCCAAATGTCTGATAGAAGAATGAATAAAGAAAATGTGCTATATACATGCAATGAAATAATATTCGTAATAAGAGTGAAATCATGACACACAAGGCCTATCTGGAAAAATTCCAATTGTTACAGATGAGGGGAGAGAGAGACCCAAGTCAGGAGGCCCTCTCCCCAGCCTCAGTTCCTGCACGCAAGAGAATAATTCAATCAAGAAACAAACACTTACAGCGAAAATGAGATAGCAAGTTTATGAAACACACACAAGCGCAAAGCAGCAAGCAGGCACCCAGCTAGTCTAAATTCCCCATGTATAGAGAAAATTAAGTTGTTAGTAAGTTTGTTAGTAAACAGTGAGTTTGCTTTACACACTTGAGCTGAGGCTACAAGTGTGTAATTAGCTGATCTAAGTATACCAGCTATTGGGCTTAAGGGATAATATACCTTAGTCAGCTTCTAGGTTCCCACTCCTACTCTCCCTTCTAAATCTTGGGAATAATGTACAGCTACAAAGGCTTCCTTTCTCAGTTAGTAAAGGTTCTTTGTTTTAGTAAAATTGTTACAGAGGCCCCCTTTCCCAGCATAGGCCCCCCTCTTCCTCCTGTGCAATTCTGGCTTGTGATGTTCAGAGCATCCAGCAATCTTAGTAAGATTGTTACAGAATCCCCTTTTCTCAGCACAGTCTTAGGGTCTCTCCCCTTCTCTGTGCTATATTGCTTGCAAAGCTCAGGACACCTGGCAATCTCATAAAACAGAGCCAGGACTGCTGAGTTAGTTGGTGAGACATGTCTTCCTTTTGTTTCTACCCTCCTGTATTATAAAGTTCTCTGGTCGATTGTAATGACAAGAGCCCTGCCTTTATTTCCCCTTTTGCTGCTCATTTCTAGCTGCTACCTAACACAACCATTGTTAATATAAAAAGAATGGTTTGCACCACATTAATGTAACCTGGCAGACAAGGAGAATGGACTGGAATGTGCATGCAAAAACAATGACAACTTCACTGTGCTAGTCAGTGGGGGCAGTAGACACTGTTGAGTGGTTGAGTGAGCATGCGCACTGTGTGGCCATCACATTCACAATGACTGAGCAAGTAGAGCAAATGGTCTGCATCAAATTTTGCATTAAGCTTGAACATTCTTCCACAGAAACTATGATATTTGGATGAATCAGAAGGCTGCAGCTATGGGCAACTGGTTATTGGCAGCTTCATCACGACAACACGCCTGAGCATGCATCATGTCTCATGCAGAGCTTTTTAGTGAAACATCAAATCACTCAGGTGACTCAGCTCCCCTACAGCCCAGATTTGGTGCCCCATGATTTCTGGCTTTTCCCAAACTAAAATCACCTTTGAGAGGGAAGAGACTTCAGACCATTGATGAGATTCAGGAAAAGATGACAGGGCATCTGATGGCAACTGGGAGAACTCTGTGATAGCAAGGTTCCTACTCTGAAATGCACTAAGGTGTCATTGTACTATTTAAAATATTTCATGTATCTTCTTCAATAACTGTCTCTATTTTTCATAGCACATGGCTGGATATTTTCTGAACAGACCTTGTCATATACTAGAACATAAGTGAAACTTGAGGACATTCTAAGTGAAATAAATGAATCACAAAAAGACACATACTGAATAATTTTACTACTATGTGGTATCTTAAACAGTCAAACTCAGAAACAAAGTAGAATGGTAGTTACTAGTAGCTTGGTGATGCGAGAAAAGGGACTTCGTTGTTTATTAGGTATAAAGTTTCAGTTTCCCAAGAAAAATGTTCTAGATATTACACAGGCATAGTATCTCTAATATAACTATTTTGGAATTACAGAGTCTATTGATGGGTTGGAACTTCAAGAGGAAGAATTGAGAGGTTAATTTAAGTCAATTTCAGCTCTTAGCACGCTAGCAGCCATTCATGCCCCAGGTCCAGGGAGGCAGTCCTGCAAGGTTTCAGCAGCAGCCTGTACACAGCTTGTGGAAGTCAGAGTGGGCAGTGCTCCAAACATCAGGATCTGTGCTGTGATTGCTGATTGTACCTTCTAACTGCAGACAAGCAAACAGAGCTGGACAGGCATGGTTGCAACCCTCACTATCATTGCCGCAAGCTTCTTCCCTTCTGATTAAAGCAACTTTCAGGGAATTTAAAGGGCTGGCACCTTTTTTTGTTTTTGTTTTTTTATCTTCTTCCTCTTTTAAGGAGCTTGATATTTAAGGACTAGGCCATTTATAAGCAACTACATAAATGGGAGAATTTAGCAAATTACCATGCATGCCCAAGGAAAGTCACAGGCTCAGAAAAAATCCTGAGAAAATATTAGGTTTATAGTTCAAACTGATCTTTGCACAGAGACACCATACAAAATAAATAACTAACTAAATAAATATACAATAAAAAGAAAAGTACAGCTGCGAAATGGAAATTATTGGATTACTAGAATTGCTTCATTATAAAATTAAAATATCCTGTTTTCTGTAAACAAATCACAAGGCATACAAAGAAATAAAGTACGACCCAATCAAAGAAAAAAGAAATAAACAGAAACTGTCCTTGAGAAATGTCAGTTGTTGAACTTACTAGACTAACACTTTAGATCAACTATCTTAAAGATGCTCAAATAGAAAACAAAAGAACCAAGAAGAAAATCTGGAGATGAAAAAAAACAATAAATGAAATGAAAAATCCATTAGATATTCAATAGCATATTTGAAACAGAAGAAAAAAGAACCAGCAAAGCTAATGATAGAACAATAAATATTATTGAGTGTAAAGAACAGAAAGAAAAAAGATTGAAGAAAAGTAAACAGAACCTAAGAAAGTAGTATTGTACCATTAAGTGGACCAACATACACATTGTGGGACTCCCAGAAGAGCAGAGATTGGGGCAGAGAAGTTGTTTGAATAAATAATGGCTGAAAATGCTTCATGTTTGATAAAAGATATGAATATAGTCATCCAAGATGCTCAACAAACTCTAAACAGTACAAGTTTAAAGAGACCCACACCAAGGCATATTAACATCCACACTGTTGGATGACAAAGAAAGAATCTTGAACGCAATAAGAGAAAAGCAACTTGTCACATATAAGGATTCCCAATAAGATTATTAACAGATTTCTCATCAGAAGCTTTGGAGGCCAGAAGGTAGTGAGTTGACAAATTCAAAACAATAGGAAAAGTATTGTCAGCTAAGAATGTATGTCCAACAAAAGTGTCCTTCAAAACTGAGGGAGAAATTAAGACATACCTAGATAAATAAAGGCTGGAATAGTTTGTTACCACTAGACCTTCCCTGAAAGTAAAGCTAAAGGGAGTTGTTCAGGTTAAAATAAAAGGATACTATATAGTAACTTGAAGTTGTAGGAACAAATAAAGTTCTCTGATATGGGTAAATACATAGACAATTATAAAACCTAATTTAATTGCAACTTTGATTTGTAATGCCACTTGTTTGTTTTCTACATGATTTAAATGATAATGAATAAAAATACAATTAGCTTGGACACAAAAACTATAAAGATGCAATTTTGTGACATCAGTGACTGAAAGGTGTGGTGATGGATAGAACTGTATAGAAGATGTTGATGTTAAATTGACATAAATTCCAATTAGAGTATTATAACTTCTTGAGTATTATAATTTCAGGATGTTAAATGTAATCTCAGTAACAAAAACAAAACAAAACAAAAAAGCTATGGAATATATGCCAAAGGAGATGAGAAGGGGATTGTTGTGGTTTGCTGCCAAAATGTCAACTAAATCCAAAAGAAAAGAGTAATGGAGGAAATGGGGCAGAGGCTGTAAGACATATAGAAACAAGTAATAAAGTGAAAGAAGAATGTTTCTCCTTATCAGTCATTACTCTAATGTAAAGGGATTAAACTCTCTGAACACTAGACAAAGATTGGCAGAATAGATTAAAACAAAAAACATAATCCAACTATCTGCTATCTACAAGAGACTCAGATTAGGTCTAAGAACATGCGTAGATTGAACATAAATAGAATAAAAAAGCTATTTTATGCAAATAGCAACCAAAAGGGAGTTGAGATGGTTATACTAATTTTTTAAAAATGTATACCTTAAAATGAAAAAGTTAAAAAGACAAAGAAAACAGCCCTGGAAAGTAGATATAGTCTTTTACAGAAGAGGAAACAGGGGTAGAAACTGACCTGAAGATAAAGAGAAGGATATCAGAACTCAAAGCCAAGCAAACAAGTAGCTAAATATGAAGTCAACATCAAAAAGATTTGTGACAGAACTGTCACCTGTGGAAGGCTCCAGATGTGACAGAAGGACAGAGAATTGCTCTGGCAGTTCTGTGGTGTTTGGTACTGATCTGTTTTTTAAAAGCACCCTCACCTCCTACAGTAACAAATCTCCAGTAATTTTTTTCCCTGGTTCTGGGTTAAGATTTCCTGAATTCAAATTTGCCCCCAAAGGAAACTAACTGTGTGACTTTGGGCAAGTAACTTACTTGTCTGTGCCTCAGTGTTCTCATATGTAAAATGGGAATAATAATTTTATTATGATTAGTACATGATAATGCAATGTATATAAAAAACTTAGCACAATACTTGCCATATGCTAGGCTCTTGGTAAATACTAGCTATTATTATTTTATCAATATTGAGGGATGGGAGGTGAAGTAGAGAGTCAAGGTCAATCATGTCAGTTAGGGCTTGATTTGTATGAAGCTGTTTCCCATTGAATCAATTTTCTAACTTTCCCTGAGTCTCAGCTTCCTTAAAAGTTAAATGGAGCTATTATCTATTTTTTGTAATTGTTGTAAAGAATAATTGTGATATTATTTGTAGGTTCTTGACAGGAAATAGGTACTAAATAAATAAAATTAGTAAAATTTATTTTTTAAACATAGGGTTACTTATATATTTTAGTTTTGTCTCTATGGAGGTATGTTTATTAAGGAAGAAAACTAGGATACATTTTAACAGGAAGATGATTTGTAACTTCTAGATTTTTAGACATTTGAAAATTTATAGTCTTACCCTGAACCTCTCAATGTTCATGGGTGGTAGGTGGTGGTGTTTGTTGAAATCACTTTACTAACTTGAAAGTAATGTTTAAATGTTAGCTATTAAAAGAAAGAAAGAAAAAAAAAAAGACATTTAACTAGACCTGTGCTTCTCAACATTTACTGCATATAAATCCATTGGGAAGCTTTAAAAAAATACCAATGTCTGGGCCATACCTCCCTCATCTCTCAAGATTCTAATTTTATCAATTCAACATGTGTCCTGGGATTGATATTTTTGTTTTAACTCTACAGGGTTATGAATTATGGGGCCACAGGCCAATCAGTGGGTCTCAAACATTAGTGTGCAGCAGTGCCACTTGGAGGCAGGCTATGAAAACGGATGTCGCCGGGCCCTGTCCTAACTGGTATTTTATTCATTAGGTCTGAGGTGAAGCCCAAGAGGCCACGTTTCTACATGTTTTCCAGTGTACTTATGCTACTGGTCTGGGGCCCATAAATTGAAGACCACATAACTGAGTTAATAATATTTAAACGTTTGAAAGTGATGACATTTTTTCAATCATTAGAAATGTTACTCTCCACACCCCCCAAAATGTATATACAATAGTCCCCCTTAGCCATAGTTTCACTTCCTGCAGTTCTAGATACCCTCTCTCAACCTCAGTCTAAATAATTAAATGAAAAATTCCATAAATAAACAATTCATAAGTTTTAAATAGCCCAGTAAGTAGCATGATGAAATCTCGCGGGACCTACTCTCTCAGCCTGGGACGTGAATCATCCCTTTGTCGGGCGTCTCCACATTGTAAACACACTCCCCGCCCATGAGCCAAGATATTGCAGTGCTTGTGTTCTAGTAACACTTATTTTACTTAATAATGGTCCAAAGCACAAGAATAATGATGCTGGCAATTTCGATTCGCCAAAGAGAAGCTGTAAACTGATTCCTGTAAGTGAAAAGGTGAAAGGTGTTGACTTAATCAGGAAAGAAAAAAAAAATTGTATGTTGAGGTTGCTGAGGTCTAAGGTAAGATGGAATCTTATATCCATGAAATTGTGAAGAACGTAAAAGAAAGTTGTGTTGGTTTTACCGTTACACCTCGAACTGCAAAAGTTATGGCCACAGTATGAGATAAGTGCTTAGTGATGATGGAAAAGGCATAAAACTTTATCATAAGTATGTACGTGTAGAAAAAAACATAGTATACATAGGGCTCAATACTGTCTATGGTTTTGTAGGCATCCACGTGGACTCTTGGATTGTATTTCCCACAGATAAGGGAGCTACCATGCACTCAATATATTGCATAAATTTTGTAGATTACACAAATTTACAGAAGCTCACTCACTGAACTTTTAGGTGTTCAAACATCTGAGGTTTCAACACTTGATTTCTGATATTATCAATAATTTTAGATCAAAAATCCAATGTTCCCTATTAGTCTTTGGGAAATAATGCAGCTTTATTGCGAGTCAAACATTAAATAATTAAACTGACAAAATTTTATTGGAAACTGATGTCCTTTTTTTTTTTTTTAACATGTTGCTTGGGTTATTTTGGTGTAAGCAAAAAACCAGTATCCCTCATGATGCACTTTTTGAAATACACAAAATATTATTGAAGTCTTAGGTTAAAAATTAATGTTGCTCTCAGATGAGTTTCATTTTTCACATTTATTTTTTTCTATTTTAGCATATAAACTAGGCATAATCCTGTGATAAGTAAATTTATAACTGTCTTCAACTTTTCTTTAATAAACTCCTAAACATTGAATAGATACCTTTATGATTATTCCACCCTTTAGTATTTTATTCATTTTTAATTTATTGAGATTCTGTCACTCGAGACATTGTACTTGGGGTTGGGAGATCACAGTGAATTAAATAGACATAGTCTTTTTGTCATCAGGGTATTTAATTTGTGCATGATTTCTGGCATAAACTTTTCTTTTTGCATTTACAAACTTTTCAGTACGTTTTTAAACTTTTACCAATAACATAAACTCAGACTCTTAAATATTTCAAAAGACTTATCTATTACTACATATTTTGATGTTAGTAGTAAATAAATTTTTAACAAGTTAGTAAAAGACGGTAACTGTTCAGTAACAAGGTACACAGGATATAGATAGATATTATAAATGCTTGCAATATATTTTAGACACTAATGCTTTATAAATGATATGTTGAATTCTATGGTGAGAAATCTTTTGTTTTATAGAATCTAATTTTGTGGTTATTGAAATATAGTCAAAATGGCATTACAAATATAATGTTATAATAGATTTCAAGGTAATTGGATCTATAAAGAGGAGTCTCAGCAGTAAGGTTTAGTATGTTTGGTAAAATATAATTGCCTGGATAAAGAAAGGCACCTGCTGATGCAGTGTTAATTAGGTGGCCCTGTTCTACATGTCACTGCTAGCTGCACTTCACAGAGCTACAGAAATTACTACTTTTGAGCTTGATAATTTTTTCTTTGTTGATTTAGCTTTATATTTCTAGTTCCAAATTTACAATCATTGTTATCTTGTGTATTTATATTCCTTTTATTTATTATTATTATTATTATTATTATTGGAATTTATAATGAACAAAAGATTCACGTCATGCCAGCTTCATATATTGTTTTAGTTGAACCTGACTGAGTCATTCAGTGGCATGCTGAGGATCATAAAAAGCATTGTCAGGAATGCCAATGCTAGGTTAATGTCTTGTTTTTGTTTAATTGTTGTCGCTCTGCTAA
This sequence comes from Furipterus horrens, assembly GCF_987537825.1. Taxonomy (NCBI): domain Eukaryota; kingdom Metazoa; phylum Chordata; class Mammalia; order Chiroptera; family Furipteridae; genus Furipterus; species Furipterus horrens. The sequence continues at coordinate 59,655,321 of NW_028327174.1, forward strand.
CTTTGTGTAAAATAGATTCACAGTTAATTTTCTGAAACTTGAAGAATGCCAAGACTAAAATAGGGTCATAATTTATTTAAAATTGTTTATTTAATTTTTTAAAATTATTATATAAATGAATGAGGAAATGAATGAACACTTTAAGGACAACTATAAGTTTAAAATAATTCAGCCTCTAAAAAAGAGAAGAATTTTTCTTCCCTCCATTTTCTCAGAGTGTTTACCATAGAAAACATATACTGTACTTTTAAGTACTTTCTCATCTCTTCAGAATGTTTCTAAATTCTTTTGAAGAATAGATGGGCCTTTTGTCAGCTGGCCTTTTGTCAACTTCATAACCAGGAAAGACTCTAAAGTACCTGGGCATCATCCCTTTGAAATGTTGAACATCAAGGGAGATGGCAATCCCGACTCCTTCTTTCTGTGATAGAGTAGGAGCCTAACTTCCCTGCCAACTTTCTTCAAGTTGCAAAACTGCCTCCTGTCATAAAGATAGAAGAAGTTTGTTTCTCCTCTGCATTAAGCCAATTAGCTCACACAGATGCTCACCCCAATTACCAGGTAAATTTAGGATAAAATATGTGTGACAAATGGTGCTGTCGATTCCTCTTACTTAAAGATTAGTTATTGTTTCTCTGGAAAGCATGTATATAATGGGTTATGTGTCCTTGGCTGTATAAACGGGTACAGTTTCTTTTTCTTTGCAATCTCTTTGCAGAGTGATTTTCAACCCTTTTCATCTCATGACGCACATAAACTAATTTCTAAAATTCTGTGGCACACCAAAAAATATATCTTTTGTTGATCTGACAAAAATAGATATAACTTTGACTCATTCACACTGGAAGATTATTGTGTTGGCTGTTGTCATTTGTAATCGACAATCTAAGGGAAAAGGGGTAAGTGCCCCTCACTAAATAATCAGCTATTGCACATTTTAAAACTTCTTGCAGCACACCAGTTGAAAATCACTGTCTTAGCACATGCTTAGACGTGTATTACATTATGGTTTAAAGTGTATTAAATAATAAGTGCTTTATCTTGGCTACCTTTGTGGACAGGATTTCTGGGTTGGATTCCCCAGAAATTTTAGTATGGACAAAAGTATTAGCCTTGATAGTTATAAACTACAGGTTATAGAAGAAAGTACTATCACAATACTTCTGATATTTCAGTGAGCTAAAGGCCCTGATACAGATCTGATAAAATAAGATGACAATCAAGCACTGTGCACTGATCATAGAAGAATTTCCCATAGCCAGGGGCTTTATTTATATATTGGACCAACAACGAGCTACTTTAAGACACTGCATTAATCCAAATTTCTCTTGCTAATGCTTTTATACCTTAATTTAAAAATTATTATTAATCTCATTGCAAAGGTTATTTGAACTGGAATAAACAATATTGCCAAACCAAATACTTAAAGTACACATATAATGATGCCTCAAAAGCCTTTCCAGGCTTTAGAAGTCTCTGTATCAAGAGAGTATTTCAAAGTGTGAAGTGAGAGAATTTTTTAAAATAATGCCTAAAAGTGAGTGCTTTTTAAGTATTTTTTTGAGGATAAGGAATTTAAGCCTACACCATTAGCAAAATAAATAAAACAACTATGGGACATTTACACAATGAGATACTACTCGGCCGTAAACAAGAAAATTTTACCCTTTGCGCCGTATGAACGGATCTGGAGAACATTATGCTAAGTGAAATAAGCCAGTCAGAGAAGGAAAACACCATATGATTTCACTCATATGTGGAATCTAATGAACAAACTGAACTAACAAGAAAAATGGGGACAGACTCATAGAGAGCGAGGTAACAGCTAGTGGTGGGGAGGTTTGGGAGTGAAAGGATTGAACAAAAAGGAAAAAGGGCTCATGGATACGGACAACAGTGTGGTGATTGCTGGGGGGAGGAGGTTGTAAGGGGACTAAATGGTAATGGAAAAAATACAATAAAGATTAAAAAATTAAATTAAATTAAATTAAATAATATAAGCTCTAAAAACCACTGTTTTTTTTTTTTCAATAAATGGGGAGAAGGTAAGAATAAATGAAATGGCTTAATAGCAAATGGGAAACTATATTTTAATAAACCATTCAGGAATATGAGACATCAACACCCTATGTCCAGAAAAAGTGGTTTTGTTTTCCAAAAAGCATGGGAAGATTTCTAGGGAAAAACAGTAACTTAAGTACACACATAAATATTTGATTATCCACTCCCACCCCAGAATCACCCTCCCAAAGAAATGACCTACAAAAATTTAAAAAAGGAGAAACTACTAGCTATGGAAATTGACAAAGATACCAAAATAATATAATTTTACTAGTGTTTGGTAGATAAAAGGCAGAAAATACTAGATTAAGCCCCAAACCCATGGGTTTCATTTTTTTTGCTAGAATTTACTTCTGAGAATCTTAGGCAAATATACTTTGTGTTGTAGTGAGCAAGGGCTAGAGGCAGAATTGTTTTCTGAGTCCCATTTAAAGCTATATTAAGCTTTCAAAAGTAGTACAATTTGAAGGTTATATTGACAGTACAGTATAGTAACTGCCATGACAAAAACTCATATACTTAAGTCAGTTTGGTTAATTTTTACTCGAAACAAATAGCATTCTGTCTAACAGAGTCAGCTGCACTAGTCAGAGAGCTTGGAGAGAAAGAGTGGCATGGATGCAGTGAATCAAAAGATATAATTAATAAAGGGCGTACAGGTCTCCATTGACAAGAAGATTGGAATCTATGTCCAATGATATTAGACAAGGATTTCAATAGCAGTTTTAATAGTGGAGACACAGCAGATCTATCATTATTGGCAGATGACAAAATTGTCAGTCTGAGAGATTCAAATGAAAAATGATGATAAACAATAAAAGATTAATAAGATTATAATAAAATATATAAAAGCATATAGCTTTTTGTGTAAATAAATAAAAACTACATAATTTCTCAGCTTTATTGAGATATAATTGACATATAACATTATGTAAATTTAAAGTGTTCAATGTGATAATATGATACACTTACAATTGCAAAATGATTACCACAATAGAATTAGCTAACAGCTCTCTCACCTCATATAATTACCATTTCTTTCTGGAGTGAGAAAATTTAAGATCTACTCTCTTAGCAACTTTAAAATATACAATGAAGTATTGTTAATGATAGCACACTGTTCATTAGATTGCCAGGACTTATTCATTTTATAACTGGAACTTTGTACCATTTGACTAATATCTTCCCATTTCCCAACACTCCCTACCCCAAGCACCCAGAAACCACCATTCACTCTGTTTCTATGAATTAGTCTATTTTAGACTCCACATGTAAGTGAGATCATATAGTATTTGTCTTTCTCTGACTTATTTCACTTTGCATAATGCCCTCAGGGTCCATCCATGTTGTCACATATGGCAGAATTTCCTTCTTTCTTTTCTGTGTGTGTGTGTGTGTGTGTGTGTGTGTATTTATTGATTCATCTGTAAATGGACAGTAGGTTGTTTTGATATCTGGACTATCGTGAATAATGATGCAGTGAACATGGGAATGCAGTTATCTCTTTGAGATATTGATGTAATTTTCTTCCAATATACACCCAGAAGTGTGATTGCTGATTATATGGTAATTCTATTTGTAATTTCTTGAGGAACCTCTGCCTTCATACTATTTTATATAGTGGTTGCACAAATTTAAATTCCTTCCAATGCACAAGGGTTTCCTTTTATTTACATCTTCTGCAACATTTATTTTCTCCTTTCTTTTTTGATAATAACCATTCTAACAGCTATAAGGTAATACCTCATTTTAGTTTTGATTTGCATTTCCTTGATGATGAGTGATATTTTCTTGTACCTATTGGCCATCTGTATGTCTCTTTGTTAAAATGTGCCTTCAGCTCCTCTATTTTTAATTGGATTATTTGTTTGCTATTGAGTTGTGTGAGTTTCTTATATATTTTGGATATTAACTCCTTAACAGATATATGGTTTACAAATATTTTCTCCCATTTCACAGGTTGCCTCATCCATGTATGGCCAACTAATAATAGACAAGGAAGCCAAGAATAGTAAGGAAAGAATAGTCTATTCAATAAATGGTGATGGGGAGACTGGATAATCCATGCAGAAAATTGAAACGGGACCCCTTTCTTACACCACTCATCAAAATTAACTCACAATGGATCAAAGACTTAAGCATAAGGCCTAAAGCCATAAAACTCCAAGAAGAAAATATAGAGTAAAAGCTCTTCGGCACTGGTCTTAGCAATGATTTTTTTTTTTTTTTTTTTGGATATGACACCAAAAGTAAACATAACAAAAGCAAAAATAGAAAATGGGATTATAGCAAACTAAAGATTTTCTACACAGAAAAATAAACAACCAGCTAGATGTTTTAATTTAAAATTTCAGGAAATGGACAAGATCTAGATAAAGATATTAACAAAATGATCACAATAAATACAAGAAAAGATGAATATATAGACACAATAATCTGATAGTTGCATGAAATGAGGGGATAGGCAGATGACCATAGCATAGTATAACACCAAATAATAATGTTTTCAGTATTAAATAAAGCATGAAATAAAAACTATTAATTATCAAAGGGGCACAAAAAATAGAAGGTAATGATCAAAATATATAAGGCTTCATAGAAGAATAGGGAGCATCTCTCCAGCAATTAGACTGAGTGCTAGACTGTATGTGAAATTCAAAGCCACACACTCTAATCACAGTGATGCAAGCTTCAACATTTGGTGAAAAACTCCTTTTATCTTCCCACCCACTAACCTTTACCTGTCTGTTATGTTAATAAAGTTTTAGCATCTGCATTCATTCCCACACATTAAAAATCAATGAAAACATCAAAGCACTCTAGTTTAACTCAATTTAGTCCACATGTGTCAGAAAAAAAAACAAACAAATGTGCCATTAGGAGTCTCTCTCCACTATGAACAATTCTTTCAAATTTGAATGAACCAAGCAAGCTATAAACTAAAACCAAAATTGTAGAGTTGAAACAAAAGTAATTTTGAGAATGTGCTTCCATTTTCATTTTTGGAAGACTCTCAGATTTTCAAAATTAACTATATTTTCAGGAAAATAATTTTCAATCTAATAGGGGCTACATATGGATATTTTGGTCACATAAATAGTAAACAACTTTAGAAAAATCCTTACTACCTCATTCCTGGATCTCACTAAGTTTTACACCTCATGACACCAAACTCAAATTAAGTATAGTAATTGTATGGTCAATCTGATAAGGTAAATATTTTTTGTAATTTATACCAATATAATAGCATTGAAGCTTCAGTCAATAAATAACAATGCATATTACTGAAAATATGTATATTTTCTCTAGAATAATTGAAATGTTATTTTTAATAACTATTCCATATGCATATGGCTGATTCATTTTTTTAAATAAACACCTAATTTAATCAGTTTATGTGTTTCAGGAGATAAATGACACAAAATGATTTAAGTAGCAAGAGCTGTTTCCTATATCACATATAGCAGAACCTAAGGTGAGGTTAGTTCAGAATTAGTTAATCTGAGGATTCAAAGACACTGTTGAAAACCTAAGTTTTATTCCAAATGCTCAGATGGCCTTTCATCATCAAGATGCAAAAGTTCCAACCATTATATGTGGACATGACATTATAAATAAGCTGTTTCACCTCGTATGTTTCATTTTAGATGTGACTTATTCACCAAATACCTCCAATCCACCGTAGAATTTTCTCATGAATTGTTAACCAAAATTTTATCAGAGGCCATCTTGAAACATAATTCAATTCAGAAAGCTAAGATTAGGATTTAGCCCTGATGAGAAAGTAGAGTCAAGTCTATCACAACTGATTTTCTATTAAGAAAAAAGAAGAAAATATTTAAACAAAAAGTAAAATGTCTTCACCTAAGACAATGAAAATGTTTCTAATATAATATCTAGCATTAATAGCACATAAAATTATTAACTTAAATTACCACTAAAAAATTAAAGAAATTAAAAGAATTGTGACATGGGAGTCCAAAGATTTCATCCAGGATCTGTTATTCTGTGATCACATAACCTTCATTAAGTTTTAAATCTTCTTGAAACTTGGCTTACATTTGTAAAATGAGAATAAAATTAATAGCCCTGTATAATCCAAATGTTGAGGATTAAACAGATAATGTATTCCAAAGTACTTTATAAATTATAATGTGTTGTATAAACTTGAATTATAATTAGTATTTAAACTGTACTCATACCAGCATATCAGTTTTTATTTCCAGTGGAGTATCAAGTTGACAAGTGGAAGGTAATGAAGAGGAGGCTATTCAACAAAACAGATTCAGGCAGTAGAAAGTCATAGAAATTTCATTCTTTTTACTCTGAAAGTGCACTGATTTTTAAAAATTTTATTTATTTATTTGGGGGGGACCCCCCGCTCTGTAACAGTTCCCCCCTTTTAGACTTAAGACCCTTTATAATCTTATAAAGGACAATGGGTGAAGGTCTCGTGCTCCTCTAGCTGCTTCAAGCTGGACATGGTCATTGTCCTACCTACCCTTGGGTCCCGAAATCCCTAACAGGAGTGGGGGTGTGGAGGGGAGGGTGGCCTTCCCACATGGGGAAGGATCACGCAGACTCCAGGTCAGTAGGCTGTCCCCAGACCACGGCGTGCTTGGTTTAATAGTCTGGCATCCTTGTTGCATTCTAGGGGCAACAGATTTGGCAACAGGGTTAAAAGGCATCATTAAAACCATAATCACTAGATGATGAAAGGTAGGTATTAATTTTTCAATGTTCCACATTAGGAAAAAAAAAAGCTTCTTTGGAGGAAGGTGTACAAGGCATGTCACACCTAAGTGCATTGATTTTAATCCCAGTATATTTTATTATATAAACACACTTAGCAATAGTTGTTGTTTTTGTTTGTGGTGGTTGTCAGTAAGTAGGCAAACACAAATATAAAAAGAGTAAAAAGTAACAAGTATGCATAAGCATTGTGCTATGTATATCCTGTGTCCATAGAGAGAGGATAACTAGATTAGTAAAACTCAGCCCTGACTTCAAAGAAATTTTGCAATATAATGGAAGAAACAACCATGGACACATATAATGTTTATGAAACTGTAAAGTGTAGAAATTAAGCACACGGAGTCAGAAAGATGTAGACTTATGTCCCAGCTTTGGCAAAGAGTTTTTAAACTTGGACAATATATTTTGTATTTCTAAGCTGCAGGAATAATTTTAATATACTACATTCTGCTCCAAAACTTGATTCCTTATCTCTTATTCAAAATTAAGAAGCTGACAATGTGATAAAATAGCTTGTATAAGAGACACTATATTACATGACTTGTCATATAATGAGTTGTTTTAAGATGCTATATGAGTTTATAGCAGTTTGGGGAAAAAAGAACATAAAATCTGGAGAAAATGGCAAAATTATCTATGAAGAGCAAATAAATTCAATCTACTATCTGTATAAAGCCTAAATAAGTTGATCAAATACAATGTAATACAAATGTAGCAATCCAAGTATGTTTTAACTTTCCCTTTGTTCTCTGTCTAAGCAATGGAAATATTTCACACAAAATCTAATGATATTGTCTGCTTTAGGCTTTTAAAAACATCATTAAGTAGAAAGCTGAGATAATAACAATTTAATGCTACTCTAACCCTGACAATTGTTCTATTAAAAAGTGACAGTGTGAAAGGAACTGGTCAGCTATCCCACTTGAACTTCTCAGCAGAAAAACCATTTTAAAATTGTGATTGAAGTAATACCCCAATTGAAATTATTTTAATATGACTCAACTCTATTTTATTCCTTAAGAGCAAATAAATCATAGCATTTCAATTGTTATCTGCTTAAAATTATTTTATATCAAGCTAACAAAAGTTCTTAATTAGAATAGTCAGAATTATTGATCAAATTCAATTTATGGTTTTAGGATCTCTAAGAATATGCTCAAAAATTTTAATGCATGATTGAAGACCTAATATTTAAAATATAACTTTTATTCTTTTTCTATTCTTGATCTATTAATGTATTACATGAAACTTTGTTTTTAAGTTTATTTTTAAAGAATTTTCAACATATTTCAAATCTGAGAGGAATATTTTGTGAAACAAGGAGAAATAACTTATTTAATTAAGAAAAGGAAGATGGATTTCAAAACTGACACAAAAGCATGAGGGTTTTCTTTTGGTACTTTGATACAAAATTTTTTTGTTATTATCCTTAGGATTGTTATGGCTGTGTGGGGCCTTATGTGGTTCCATACACATTTCTGAAATATTTTTTCTAGTTCTGTGAAATATCATTGGAATCTTGAAAGGAATTTTGTTGAATATATTGATTGTTTTGGGTAGTATGGACATTTTAAAGATGCTAATTACTATTATCCATAAACATGGTGTGTCCTTCCACTTATTTGTTTCTTCTTCAGTTTCTTTTCTCAGTGCCTTGTAATTTTCCAAGTACAGGTCTTTTCCATCCTGGTTATGTTTATCCTTAGATATTTTATTCTTTATGTAGCAATTGTGAATTGGATTGTTCTCTTAATTTCCCTTTCTGTTAGCTTGTTACTGACACATAAAAATGCAACTGATTTCTGGATATTAATTTTATATCATGCTATTTTGATTTCATTAATCAGTTCTAGTAGTTTTTGGTGGAATCTTTGAGGCTTTCTATTTCTAGTACCATCTCATCTGCAAATAATGACAGTTTTACTTCTTCCTTTCCAATTTGGATGCCTTTTATTTCTTCTTCCTGTATGGTTGCTGTGGCTAGGACTTCCCATACTATGTTGAATAAGAGAGGTGAGAGTGGACATCCCTATCTTGTTCTCGATCTTCAGGGGAGCACTTGTAGTTTTTTCTCACTGAGTATGATGCTGGCAGTGAGTTCAGGAGGATGGAGTAGGAAGATCTTGAGCTCATCTCCTCTCATTGACACCAAAATTGCAACTGCATATAGAACACCTATCTCTTAGAAGGAACTGAACAATATCAGAACAGATTTTCTACAACGCAAATATAAAGAAAAAGCTACACTGAGAAGGGCAGGAAGGGTAGAAACTAAGTCTGATCAGGACCCACCCTACCCCACACTGCCCCCTGTGGTAACTCACAAGTGGGAGGGATATCACTATTGCAGAGTTTATTCCCAAAAAGTGAAGGATCTGAGCCCTAGCATGGGCACCTGCACCAGGAAGAGGAACCCCCATAACATATGGCTTTGAAAACCAGTAGAGGTTACATCTGGAGGAGCCAAAGGGTTGTAGGAAACCCATGTTGCACTCTTTCTGAGTCATAGCACAGAGGCAGCAGTTGGAAAGGCTTCGAGCTCATATGTTTAGGTGACACATTGACTAATTTTAGGGTGTGTGCTGGAGGGAAAGGAATCTGTTGACACTTTCTCCTGAGTCAGAAGTGCTGATAGGAACCATTTTCTCCATTTCTTTAGTCTCTGTATACCCAGCTGGTCTGACGCTGGCAGACACAATTTTTGACACTTTAACCTTGCTATCACTGTGCACCCTACAGTGACATTTTTCCTAAAGATTCATCCTGTCTGTCACACTTACAAAATAGCCCCTGCCCTGCTATACCCAGTGGACAGACTCAGTTGACACCAGCACACAGCAGGGTATCTGCAATAGTTGTGGCTGAGCCTCACAGCCACCAGGTCAGGGAACAACCTCATCTACCAGTGTTTGCTTAGAGGTTGTGGCCCAATTACAAGAGGAGGAAAAACACTAGTCCACCCAGAGGACACCTCTGGAGTACTCTGGCTCTGCTGACAAGTGGGATTCCACCAAAGGGCCCCTCTGGACACCTTCTAAATAAGTCCACTTTTTCAAGACCTGGAGATGTAGCTGACATATCTAATAAAAACAAACAGGCAAAACGAGGAGAGAAAATAATATGTTCCAAATAAACAAACAAAAAACCAAAAAGAACTAAATAAAATGGAGGTAAGCTGCCTACTAGATAAAAAGTTCAAGGTAATAGTCATGAAGATCCTCATCAAACCCTGCAGACAACTGAATAAACTCAGTGAGAACATCAACAAAGAGATAGCAATTATAAGAAGGGACCCATTGGAACTAAAGAATATAACAACTGAAATAAAAAGTTCACTGGAATGAATGAGCAGCAGAGGAATCAATCCCCAATCAGGAAGACAGAACAGTGAAAATCACCCAATTGGAAGATCCAAAAGAAAAAAGAATTTAAAAGAATGAGGATAGCATAAGGGACCTCTGGGACAACATCAAGTGTGTCAACATTTACATCATAATGCTCCCAGAAGGATAAGAAAGCGAGAAAAAGTTATGCAAAACCTATCTGAAGAAATAATGGCTGAAAATGTTCCTAACCTGATGAAGGAAGGAGACATTCAGGTCCAGGAAGCACAGAAAGTCCCAAACAAGATGAGCCCAAAGAGGCCCACACCAAGACACATTGTTATTAAATTGTTAAAAGTTAAAGAGAGAATCTTAAAAGCAGCAAGAGAAAAACAGTGCTGATAACTTTTGTATTATGGAAATTTTATGTACATGTATGTGTATATATACATATGAATAAATGTATTGTCTAATATAGTAAAAACTCCTGAACAGTGGAATTTCATGATTCATTACTTCTTTGGGTAAGATTTGTTAAATGAATGTCAGTGTACATTATTATAAAAATAGCATAACTAAAAAAAACAATCATAAACATAGTAGTATTCTAAAATAAGGCAAAATCAGTTTTGACACTGAGATCGAGACATTAATAATAAAAAGGCATGTAAAAGATAGGAAAATAAATAATTCATAGGATTCCAAAATAATTTTTATTCCAGTTCCCAACCATAAGTTACATTTAATTGCCATTTAACACATAATCTTACAAATATCTGCATCTTAGGAAGTAAGCACCAAATTATTTTAGAAGATATATTCTAAAAAATAAAGATAACATACAATTATGTAAGATAAGATAAAATTAGGAAGCAATATCTCAAATCCGTTCACTTTATTTTAACTGTCCTTATGAAATAGCCCCATCCTTAGGCAACTACTGATCTGTTTTCTGTCACTAGAGATTAGTTTTCAGTTTTTAGAATTTTAATAAATGGAACTATATGGTAATACGTCTTTTTTTCATGCTTCTTTCACTTAGCCTAATTATTTTGAGATTCAGCTATGAGGTTGAAGCTATCAATAATTTGTCTATTTTTGCTGTATACTAGTCTGTTGGATGAAAGTAATGTAATATGTATATTTATTCACTGGTATATCTAGATGATTCCAGTTTAGCTATTATGATTAAAAAGCTTCTATAAATATTTGTTTAAAAGTCTTTGTGTAGATTCATATTTTCATTTACATTGAGTAAATATGTAGGTGTGGAATGCCTGTGTCATATGGTAGCTATATGTTTATCATTTTAAGAAAGTGCCAAACTTTTTACAAAATTATTGTATCATCTTATATTCCAAGCAATCATTGCTTCAGTTGCTCCCATACTATTCCCAGACACTACAGTAAAATAAATAAATAAATAATAAATTTTAAAATATATATACACACACACAATAAATGTGTTTCTTTGTCTATAACTCAGTTATGGTTAGAAAAATTAATATATTTATTTTGGGTTAACTCAGTAAAATTAGCAGTTATTCAACATTTTAATCACATTTAAAATAAATCAATTCCAAATTTAATCTTGAATTAATATATTTATTTTGGGTAACTCAGTAAAATTAGTAGTTATTCAACATTTTAATCACATTTAAAATAAATCAATTCCAAATTAAATTTAACAAATGCAATGACCTGCTTCTTCCCTCAGAATATATTTGAGTTAAAGGGTCTTACATGCATCTGGGCATCTGCTGGGCACAGAGTACAAACTGGGAGGGGGTGTCTCCTTTATTCTGCTATCTGGTGATATATAATTTTCCTCCTCGTGGTTTGTGTTGGACCTCTATGATGTAATCACTGGCATTGGTCTCTGCTAGCATATGCTGAAATAGCCTAAGTCTTGACATATCTAGGTGATAGGTCTTACATCCTCCTGACTTTTATCTTGTCTTGACTGCAGGCTCCTTGAGGTGTAGCAGCCCTATCATGGAGACTTTCATACTGAAATCAAGGGTTCATAGATAATTCAGCATCTGTCCCTTTTACCTGAGCAATGGGGTATCCTTTAGGGTCATTCTCTTAAACTTTGAGCATTGCTACTCTACTATTCAGAGGCTTCACTGAATATAAGACTTCTCTATGGTATTATAATTTCTTTGAAGTACACTCCAGGAAGCTAGATATAGCCTCCTCTTTTATACTAAGATCACCCAAAAGATAGGAGTCCCTATCACAGCCTCACTGGAGTGAATCTGGCAAAATGGAGCATATTATAAGGATACTCTATTGCTCTTCTTTTCCTGTTTATTTTCCTCCTTTTAGCTGGTTGACTTTATATTTCTTAGGACAAGAAAACTATCATTTACACATTTTGCCATTCCCTCAGATTAATTATTCATTGTATAAAATTTTTACTAGGTTTTCTGGATTACTTCACCTGCTATAATTTAAATATTTTTGTTTTCTTCATTTCAATAGTTTCTTACCTACCATGTGGCAATTAAACATTATCCCTCCAAAATGACCATTACTCAGTGGACTGTTACACACTGAAAAAAAAAAAAAAAAGACTGAAAATAAAAATCTGTTATTACAATTTCAAAATATTCTACTACCATTCTAATGAAGGTAAATATTTTGGCCTATGCCAAGGGTATATATTTATATGTGGGAATTTCTAACTTTAGGAAGCTAGGCCCAGTTATTCTGCTCTATTTGCAGGATGGAAACTCATGCAAAGCAGTACAGTATTGTGTGGCTAATTGCCAGGAGGATTCCCCTTACTCCCATACCCCAAACACAGGGAACATGTTGCTCTAAGGGTCAAGCTTCCAGCCTGTGGGAGGAGCTTTGTGGAATTTGAGTGATGGCATGTGAGCAAATGTCTTCGCCCAAACAAAAGCCCGTATGCCCTGCCACCCTGGCCGAAATGTTCCGCTCTGTACTTCTCTTCCCCACACTTCTGCTTATGTCGCTAGTACCTGGACTCTGAGACTGGAAAAGCCATTTTGGCCCTTTTCTGCTTTCATAGTTTTCCCTAGCTTACCAGAATATCTACATAGTTTGCAGAAGTTTTTATTGTGAAAATTTTTATTTCACCACAAGCAAAACAGAAAGAAGGAAACTTTCGCTTCTCCCAGCAGTTACCTTAATCCTATTCACAGTAAGCTGTGTTCTCTATAACCTAGCTTTGGAGTCAGGTCTCTGCCAATGTGTCAATCAGTCTGTTCTATCCTGTCCGATCTGACCTGTGTTTCACTTACCCTTCATTCTCAGAGAAATGTTATTTGAGAAAAAGTTTGAGATCAACATTTGCTCTATATCTCTTCCTTCAGCTTATCACACTGTATCTACCCTTTCAAATTCACTCTTATAATTGTGCAGGGGCATTTTCAAAATCCACAGCCATTTCCCAACTTTGTCTCTGCAAAGCTCCACTGGGTAAGAGCTATTTCCTCCAGATAACTTGACTTTGTAATTCTGGTCTAGCATAACCCTGGTATAGAGATGTGCTGCATGTTCCTTCTTAAACTTGTGATTACATGCCACTTAAAATGGGTGTGTATTTCACATACTGTTATCATAATTCAGTCATTAAACAAACAATACCACAAAGACACATAAATATGTTTTTCCCAAAACTCAGTTAATTTCTAGCTCTGGATTATATGTGCTTCCAGACTGATAGCAGAAAACTAATAACCTCGCTTTTTTCAAGTACACTCAAATTAATTTAAATATTAGTTAAGGTTTAAATAAGAAGGTGACAAATTTTAATTGTAATTAATCAGAAATTATTTGTTGTCAGTGCCATTGATGGCTGAATAATGAAAAGCATACATTTAAGAAATTTTTGCGTTCACTATGCTATATAATGTTCATTACCTTTGATGAGATAGGTATTATCCCTATTTTAGAGATAAAGAAACTGAAACTTAGGGAAGAAAGCTGTGTTCTCCGCAGTCATGCACTGTATCAGTGGTAGAGCCAAGAGGTCTTTCAGGCATACCACGTGCCTGTCTCGCCTTCAGATGCTAGTTATTATAATTTAGATGAGCTACATTGGGTCCTACTGCTTCGGAAAATTAGAAGGATTTTAGATCTGCAGGTTAGGAAACTTGATTCCAGAGTGTTGAGCAACTTGCCTAACTGCACTGTGCCTCATTTCTTGTTTTAGAAGATAAGCAGGCAGAATAACAATATTTAAATGGCTTTCCAACTCAACATTACTAGATTCTGTCTACTTTAGCAAAAGGAAAACATTAGCAAATGAGATCAAAGTAGAATGGCATTTTATTTTTTATATTGTAATCTAAGAGCATTTGCAAAGTGGGTTCTGAGGAAAATTAACAGACATGAAAGGATAACTATTACAAAGAAAAAAGAAATATGACCACATATGTATACACATATATAAATTCGTTTTAAATGTCTTTTCAAAAGTTTTGAATTTTAGTTGACATACAATATATTTCAGGTGCACAGCACAGTGATTAGACATTTATATACCTTAGGAAGTGATCACACAGATAAGTCTAGCACCATCTGACACCACACCTAGTTATCACAATACTACCGACTGTATTCCCTATGCCATACTTTGCATCTCATGACTGTTTTTATAACTGATAATTTCTCCTTCTTAATCTCATCTCCTTTTTCACCCATTTCCTTAACCCCTCACCCTTCACCTGGCAATCATCAATTTGCTCTCTGTGGTTATGAATTGTTTGTTTTCTTATTTTGTTTTTTAGATTCCTCATGTAAGTGAAATCACATGCTATGTTTTTCTCTGTCTGACTAACTACACTTTGTATAACACGCTCTAGGTCCATCCATGTTGTTGCAAATGACAAGTTTTCACTCTCCTTTATGGATGAGTCATATTCTATTGTATATACTCACAGGTACCACCCTTTTTAAATCCATTTATCTTTTGATAGATACTTAGGTTGCTCTTATATCTTAGATACTATAAATAATGCTGCAGTGAACATAGGAATGCATGGCTTTTTGAATAAGTGTTTTGAATTTCTTTGGATAAATACCCAGTATTGGAATTGCTGGGTCATATGGTAGTTCTATTTTTAATTTTTTGAAGAATCTTCATAATATTTTCCTAGTGGCTGCACCAATCTTCAATCCCACCAACGCTGTACAAGGGTCCCCTTTTCTTTTTTTAATTAAATTTATTGGGGTGGCATTGGTTAATAAGACTATACAGGTTTCAAGTGTATAATTTTATGATATATCATCTGTATATTGCATTGTGTGCCCACCACCCAAATTCAAATCTTCTTCCTTTACTATATATTTTCTCCACATCCTCACCAACACTTTTTTTCATTGATTTCTTGATAACATTCATTCTGAGCTGATATCTCATTGTGGTTTTAATTTTCATTTTTCTGATGATTAGTGACATTGATCATCTTTTCATGTCTGTTTTGCATCTGTATGTCATCTTTGGAGAAATGTCTATTCAGTTCCTCTGCCGTTTTTAATCAGGTTTGTGGTATTTTGTTGTTAAGTTGTATGAATTCATTTATATAAATTTGTGATTTGAGGGGAAACTGTGTGAGTTAAAGGGAAAGGATCAGAAACAAACCAAGCAGGTTTCTTTATTGTTTCAAAACCCAGAAAGAAGAGAGTCACCTCAGTGCTTCTGTTGGTAGAGTGAAATTTCAATTTTTTTTAGTTTGGAGAAAGGAAATGCATAGAGCTGAAAATATAAAGGCTTCAAATATATAAAGGGGGAATGACAGAGAAGAAATACAAAAAAATATCAGTATTGGTGATCAGGGAACAAAAACATCAGGCAAAAAACAGGAAGCTTAAGAAAGATAGGCAAATTGATATAGGTTGTAATCTTAGCATATATTTTGAAAAAAATGTGAGGTCAACTCATTTGCATAAACCAAATACCATGAATAAAGGAAGACTTAGATGACAAATATAATTTTTAAAAGTGAAATTTTCAACAATAGCAGATTAAGTGCAGAGATAAATTATTGTGTAAAATACCATATATAATATACTTCTATATTTTAAATTTGGAAGTGATTCTTATTACTATTAGTCATAAGATTATTTTCTTAGAGTTCTTTTTGTTTGTTGTATACTATGAGAGACTCAAGGGAAAACAAATGTCCAAGAAGGAAATACGCTTTCCAGTTTTTATGATTTTACATATAAAATATAGTTAACTGAAAGTTATTGATTCCTGATTTCCCTCTGTAAAGAGCATGATAGAGAAATGAATATGACAATTGCAACAGGAAGAAAATTAAACTGTTTTCTCAATGGAAAGTAGACTAGTCATGATATTGAAGTATAAAATTCATTGACCTTCTCATAAGCATTCAGTTCTGTAAATTAGTCCCTGATGGAGATCTACCATAAAACCTTAAAGCAGGCCATACTTATGATGCCAAAAATTTTATTTTATTTTTTAGAAAATATGTAATACAAAGGCTCTCTGAACCTATTTTCAAGTTCCCAGGACTGCAATCCTGGGAATGTTATCCAGATGAGAGGAATGCTATCTGTGTCTAAGAAAATCCTTGTGGGTAATATATGTCACTATTTCAGATTTCAACTTACTCCCCATATTCAAGAAAAATGTGCAAATGTATATATACACTAACCAGTGCTATATTTACTGAACATGAATAAATTCACGTGTTCAGAGTTACGTAATGAAGAAATATATAAAGCCAAAGTTTTCAAAAGACTCTGAAAGAGGAAAATATAAGAACATATATTGGAATAAATGAGCCACCTTAGTGACAATAACTATGAAAATTGTTTTCAAATGGTATTTTCCAGAGTCTTAGGAATTTTAGTCTTGCCTACATGTCATCATGTAGAAAACGTAGTAGAGGAACAGGAATTATTAATAATCATCTACTTCTGACCAAAAAAAGAGAAAAAAAAGCAGCTATGCTTTTAAATGTTTGTATATCATGATTCTGCAAAACATTTCATTTCAAAAAATTTCAAAAACAAGTTTGTAAATTATTTAACTAGACCAGTCCTTTTATTTCCTTCCAACATTGTCACCATGAATTACTTCAAATATAAAAAATAAAAATAAATTTACAGTGAATATTCATATACCCTCAACTTAGAGTCTACAATTAAAATTTTACAACACATGCTTAGCCCATACCTATCCAGCTATCCATCCTTTAGTTGATCCATCAAACCATTTTTTTAATATTTCACATTGTATTTAAATTACAGAGTAAGTGGTAAAAATCAGAACACTTCTCCTTAAATCCTCAACATGCATGTCTTTATCTAGAGTTTCCTATGAGGTTATAATATTTTCCCCCTTTGAAAGTCAAATTTATATCTACTAAAACAAATCAATCTTCAGTGTACCATTTTTTTAAATATTATTATAAAAAATTCAAACATACGGAAAAATTTAAAGGACTTTTCAGTTTGAACATTCATATACTTTCCACTTAGATTCTACAGTTAACATTCTGCATATATTTATCACATATCTATTCAAGTCTACTATTAGTTCTTGTGTTTGCTTTGTTCAGCCCTCAATAATTTTCTATTGAAACAATCATGCTATTTGTAAACAGTTTTATTTCCTTCTTCAAGATCTTTGTTTATTTTTAACCTGCCTTTTCCCACTGGCAATAACTCCAATTCAACGTTAAATAAATGAGGTAAGACTGTGAATCCTTGCCATTTTTCTGATTATCAGGGAAATAGTTTTTAATATACACCCATATGTTATGTTAGCATTATGTTTTTGTTGATGTCATTTATCAAATTGAAGAAGTTCTCTTATTTGTATTTTCTTGTAAACTTTTATCTCAAAGAAGTGACAAATTTTTCCTAATCATTTTTCTGTTGCTTTGCAATGATGATATGGGTTTATGTCCTACATTCTTTTGATATTATGAGTTACCTTTATTGATTTTTTAATGTTACACTAACCTTACCATCCTATGATAAAACCTACCTCTACCTGATTTATTCTTTGTTCTATGGATTGCTAATTTATGTTTGCTAATATTTTGTTAAGGCCTTTTTTGTATATGTTCAGAAGTGACATTGGTCTATAATTTTTGTTTTCTATAACTTCTATCAAGTTGGTATTCAGGTATGCTTGTTTAATAAAATGAGCTGAGAAGTTTTCTCTTATCTATTTTCTGAAATAGCTTAAGAATGTAGTTATTTCTTTCTTTTCCTGTTGGTAGAGTTTATAAATATAACACTTTGAACCTAAACTTTCTTTTGTGGTAGGATATTTAATAACAAATTCAACTTTTTTTAAAATATAAAAACAACTGGATTTTTTTTTCACCAAGCGTCAATTTGGTAAATGGTATATAGTTCAAAGAATCTTTTCATTTCATTTATGTAGTCAAGTTTAATGAAGTAAAGTTATTAATATTATCTTATTATCTTTTGAACATTTTTAATGATAATCCCTCTTTCATTCTTGATACTGGTGATTTGTACCTTCTCTTATTTATCTTAATGAGTCTAGTTCAGGTTTTATCACTTTTATAAATATATTTTCAAAGAATCAAATTTGGTTTTGTTAAGTTTTTTCTAAAGTTAATATGTTTTTTTTTTTCATTACTTTCTAGACTAACCCTTATTTTAATGTTCTTTCTACTTACATTTATTTAAATTTGCTTTTATTTTACTAACTACTTAAGATATCACCTTAGGGCATTGACTTTAGACATTTCTTCTTTTCTAATTTAAACATCTAAAGCTATAAGTTTTTTTTTTTTTTTTGCTGATGTCCATTTATTTATTTACTTTTCTATATAGAATTTTAATTTTGTTTTTCAATTACAGTTGTCCCATTTTTCCCCCATTGCTCCCCCAACCCAGCCCACCCCTTCTCCCACAATCATATCCCCCCCGTTGTCCATGTCCATGAGTCATTTATACACGTTCCTTGACTAAACCCTTCCCTTACTTATCCCCCTTCTTTTTAAGCACTGATTTAACGTATCTCAAAGTTTGATATGTTGTTTTTAAATTATTATTTATTTTTAATTTTTTTGAATTCCCCTTTAGATTTTATCTTTGAGCCATGGATTATTTAAAAGTATTTTTTAATTATTCATTTTAGGGTGAATTTTTCTAAAAATCTTATTGTTATCAATTTCCAGTTTATTTATGTTATTATTATAGAATATACTCTATAATTGAAAAAATTTAAACTTTTAAAACTTATTGAGACTTGCATTTTAGCCAGCATATGTTCTATATGTGAAAGAATCCCAGTGCACATAAAAATTATGTATAGTCTGCACGTGGTAGGTACATTGTTCTCTAAATATCAATCATGTCAGAGTGGTTAATAGTGTTCTTCAAATCTTTCATTTATTTCCTGAATCTTTGATTAGTTGTTATAGAAATTGTGCTGAACTTGAGTATTAACATCTAAGACTATGATTGTGATATCTATTTCTTTTTTAATTCTATAATATTTGCTTCCTGTGTTTGAGGCTCTGTAACTAGCTGCACACCAATTTTGAGTGATATTATCTTCTAAATTGTTTCATTTATTGTTATATAATTTCAGTCATTATCTCTGGGAATTGTTTTTCTCATGATGTCTATTTTATCTGATGTTAATATAGTTACTCTAGCATTCTTATGATTACTATTTCAGTATATATTTTCACATGCATTTACTTTCAACCTAGCTTGTCATTATATTTAGAGTACTTTTCCATTCCAACTGCCCATTAACACTGGAATAAATACTATAGCACAATGAAAAAGATGATTACAAAATATGTTAGATGTGTGGATAAAACAAATCAGTCATATAATAAAAATCTATAATAAATTTATAAACATAAAAAGTGATTATATTATTAGCATTACAGTTATTATCATATCATCATCATCATTTTAAAACATCACTATTAGACTTCAAACAGTTATTAACATTCAAAGAAATTTAATTAAATTTTCTAATTGACTATAGATCATTGACAAAGGCACCTCATCTAGTACAGACTATCATCCTGGCTGTGTCCTATTCTACATGATTGGTACATTTCATATTGATGGACATGGTCTATAACTGCTGTTCAGTGTGGTAGCCATTAACCTGTTGACTAAGAAGCTATTGACCACTTCAAATGTGACTAGTATGACCAAGAAATCAAACTTTAAATGTTCTTACGTGTTAATAAATTTAAGTTTAAGTAGTCAGATTTAAATTTGTTAATGTGGAAACTATTGTGGAAGCCCTATTTTCTTAACCCAACATATTTTTTTACCAAGGAACCACGAAAAGTTTTATTGTTTACATAATTGAGGTATCTAAGGAGAGGAGGGCAGACCTCTCAAACAGTTGCAGAATATTTTGAGGGCAAGGAAAGGAGAGTGACCTGGGTGCTTACTCTAGTTGGTGGATGAGAGTTTTTGACAGTTCACATGTGCAGACAGGAACTTAGGAGGTTAGAATCTTTTTTTTTCTTTTAGCATCTTTGTCTAACTTTGTTATCTGGGTAATGTTGTCCTAAATGAATGAGTAAAGGAATATCCTTTGTCTTCAGTTTTCTTAAGGGTTTGAGAAACATTGATGTTAGCTCTTTTTAAATATCTGGTAACTTTAGTAGGGAAGCAGCCGCTCTAGGGCTTTCTTTCTTGGGAAGTGTTTAATTGCTGATTTATCTACTTACTAGTCAGAGGTCTATCCAGATTTTCTGTTTACCATGATTTAGTCTTGGTAGGTTGTATGTTTCTCTGAAATTTGTTTATTTCATCTAGGTTATCCAATTTTCAGGTGTATAATTATCCATAGTATTCTTTTATAATCCTTGTATTTCTGTAAAGTCTGTCGAATATCACAATTTATATATCTGATTTAATAATTAGAGTCATTCTTTTTTTTCTAGATAATTTAATGACTTGTTAATTCATCTGTTTTTATCAAGAACAAATTTTTGTTTTTTTGTTTGCTTTTTTCTATTATCTTTCTTATTTATCTCTGCTGTAGTCATTATTTTCTCCCTTGTTAGGTTTAGGTTCAGTTTGTTATTCCTTCTTTAGCTGCTTAATATATAAATTTAGATTGTTGATTTGACATCTTTTAAAAACATTTTAAATTAAATTTATTGGGATGACATTGGTTAATAAAATTATATAGGTTTTAAGTGTAAAATTCTATAATACATCATATATATGTTGCACTGTGTGTTTACCACCCAAAGTCAATTCTCCTTTGTTACCATATACTTGATCCCTTTTACCCTTTACTACTTCCCTTTCACCCCACTTTCCCTTTGGCAACTACTCTACTGTTATCTGTGTCTATGATTTTTGCTAGTATTTTGTGTGTGTATATGTTTTGTTCATTTGTTGCTTTCAGTTTTATGACTTGCAGAAGTTTCATTTCTTTGGGGGTTTCATTCTCTTCATCTTAGCATCTTTACACATCAAACCTCATATTTGCTTTGGCTAAACAGCAAATCTTTGAGTAATTATAGCCATTTATTATCAATCAGAGCAACTGTCAAGTGAGATATCTTAAATTCCAAATCACCTGGGATGTTATTATAAAGGTCTGATGATGAGCACAAAACAGTGCTCAGAAGGCATGTCATAAGTCCAGCAATTTCGAGATTGTCAGACAAGCATGCATATCACAAAACTCCTGAACAGAATGCAGATTGGGAAGAACTGAGACTTTCATCCTAATGAAAAACATGAGTACTTTGATTTTTTGTGTGTGTTCCAGCTCTGTCTTCAAGTCTAAGTTATTTATAATATTTATAATACTAGTATATCACATTTTTAGAAGATTGAAACATAAATGACTGTCAGGTATTATCATATAAATAGAAATATGTATGTCATCCAAAAGTAAATCTTCTAGCCAACAGTAACACATTGTGAAACTTCAGGATAAACTCATTAACTTTTAAGCTTGAGGTTACCAAAACTGCTGATAATCAAGTTGTGTGGGGAACTTGTTATAAAATAAGTCTCAGGGAAATATTATAGACCACATGAATCAGAGTTAGTTTATAATATTCATAATGATAATGATAATAAGAAGGATAGAAAACTGTCTTAATTAATAAGATACAATCTATCTAAAAACTGGTTTAATTTTTTTCTTTTTATTGTTTTTCTATTACAATTGTCCCATTTTTTCCCATTGCACTTCCCTGCCCTGCCCACAGTCAATCCCCATTTAGTTGTCCATGTCCATGGGTCATTTCAAAGAACTTTCTTAACCTAACAGATTATATAATTTCTTTGATTTTGAAAATAATTACATGATAATGGTGAAGAGCCAGTTCCAACACTACAGACTGATTGTCACACTCAGCAAGTTGGATGACGTAAATATACAGTCTTGACATTAAAGGTAACTATTGCCCAAAATGTATGCATTAGTCTCTTCTTACAAGGTATTGATGAAATAAGATAATATTGTCAGTATTTACTTGAGTTTATCATCTCATGCTATCCACAAAAAGCACCAAAAGTTGTTTTTGTTTATTGAGTAAATGAATATATACATTTAGCCTGAACTACATTAAGATACTAAAAATCATATTCACATATTTATAGAAGTAACATAAAAACCTCAATTCTTTATTATTTTAAAATTTTGTCAGAAAATATTTGGTAATGCATTAAAAACTTAAGAGAGAAAATATTATAAAATAAACATTATATTCTATAAGTTATTCATGATATAATTCAATTTTTCCCAAGTTTTGCTCATACAATTTAAGTGGTCATAAAACAATTATTTCTATTATAACAGAAGCTTCTGGTAACTTAAATTTTTTTTTTTCACTGCATAAGGATTTGTAGGGACTGTAAGATTTTCAAATAAATCAAGCATCTGGTGAGACTTTTTATCTCCTAAACGACAGTTAGAATGATAAGACTTTTGAGTAGCAGGAGTCCAGCTCTTGTGGCACTTAATACGTAGGCAGTGCTGTTGTGCATGACCCCACATACAGGTAGCTCTTCTTATTAGGGAAAAGGTCGCCGCACTATTCTAATCCATCGACTAAAAGGGAAGAGAGTTAGTGAGAAAAAGAGAATGTAAGAAACCATAAATACTTCGAGGACAAAAAAAGGCATGGTTTTAGACTACAGAATAAAATTGTGTGCTCTGATATGCCCCAAGTTCTTCTATTTATGGTGTGAATATTTTAGGATTATATGCTTACTACTAAAGACATCATTCATCTACCTGTAATCTAACATGAATAATTTATTCAGCTATACAACTACAAGCAAGAAAAAATCTTATTTCTAGAAAAGCTGACATTTTTTGGAGAGTGATCTCAATAAGAAAATAAGTGCTGTTTTCAATAACCATCCAAGCACAAGAATTCTGCTAGTATAACCAGAACAACTGCATATAAGGGAAAAAATCTGATTAAAGCTGAAAATGATGATACATGTCTTTATATTTTCATGTCATTATCTTATGTATATTTTCTAAATTTATGCATAAATTATTTCAAGAGGTAGAATTCAGAGTGTTACAAAATATCTACAGTAAAACTAATCAACTCTATTAACAATGGTTTTATATTTTTAACACATTAATTCTCTTTGATTCCTACTTGAATCTACTATACAATAACAATTAAAACAAGACTTTACATTTGTATAATAATGCTTCACAATTTACAAGAAAGTATATACACATTATCCTATTTTATCTTCCAAACAATAATGTGAGGGAAGTATTATCTCCATTTTAGAAAAGCTATAAATTCATGGTCAGCTAGTTAGTTTGTGAATAACCTATGATTTTCTCTCTCATTTAAATGACGGAGAAAGTTTCAATACTAGCAATTTTTCCATTGTGTTCCCAATAAATTTTGTTGACATTTTAATTAAATAGATGGTGTGGGGAAAATTGGTGGGTATAAAATATTCATAATTTTTAAAATATAACTATATATTATAATATTATATTTCAAATAAATTTTATTGTTGGACATTAGATGTATGAAAAGAATTGTTCCTTATAGATATAAATGTAATATTTTGTTATTTAAGAAATTGTACTAATCTAGAAATATTGGATGCTCTTTTTGCTCTTTTGTAATGCAACTCTTCCACATGAACTGAAAATAAGAACAGGGTAAGCAAACTTGAGAATGACAAAGTATTATTTATGCTTACCAGCAACTCAAAGAATTTTAAGCAAATTCATAATTAAACATAAGCATCTAAGTTTTCTCTTTATGTACCTTTAAATTTAATTTAAAATAGGTAGGGGGAAAACCATTAGGTATACATATTTTGTATCACTCAACAAAAATAATAATCTTATGTTTGAAAATGTGTTTTTATTATGTGTATGTGACTTCTCCCCAAAAAAGTTTGAATAAAATACTTATTTTGGTGACACTAGGCACCATCTCCTTAAGAATACATTAGGTTCCAACAAGCTGTAGGTAATCTTATAAAATGTTCTTTCATAAAAGCTAAGTTATAGATTCTAGAGTAGTTCTTAAAAGGTCCAATTGGCTCTTTTAACACAAAAAATATAGTTTAACTATTGTAATAATTAATTTAAACCTAGATTTTAGTGTTAGAGGCAGAGAATTGTGTAGCCCTGAAAGTACAAAGAATAAAGACCCAGTGTATACATTAAGAACATATAGTGGACTTGATGTCAATTTTAGAAGTAAAATAATCTGATTAAATTCACACTAAGGTGTACATGATTAATAATTACTCATAAAAAACTTATTTATTACTATCCTTACAGGGAGATTACTTTTAACATGAATAAGTTAGTAATTGATTGGGTTTTCCCAAAATAATTTCAAGATGACGTTTTAATTTTTATGGTAATGTAAGAGAAAAATATATTTGGGATTATGAGTTATAACCAAAAATGTATGCTACTTCCTATGAATAGAATTTTGAGTTACTTTTCCTAGATTCTTCCAAATCTTTGTCTCCAGCTTCTGTGCTTCTGACCATACACACAGTGTCTTAAGACTATGAAGCTTTTTCCACAGTTCTTAGCACAGGAGTACCTCCAATTTTGGCATTGGGAAGAAACTGTATAAAAATGTTTCTAAGTATAATTGCTTGTAAGTTACTCAGCTTGTGTGCTAGGCCTAGTTGTATGAATAACCAATTGTCAGTCAACATTCAAAGATTTATATAACTCCATTGCATGGGAGTTTCCACTTCTATTAATAAAGATAATATGACTAATCTGTTTCATAGAGATGGATCACGTTAAATATGTTTATCATTTTTTTCTTGAAATGTGTCCAGACTTCACATAAATATCCTTTATACAATATATAAAACATTTATTTATGGGATGACTGAGTGATTTGGAATGTTAATTACAAGTAAAGCAAAAAGCATGCCTTTCCCAGTAAATGCTCATGTGAAGCTCAGTGGTTCATAACTAGTTGGCTTCACTTGGTGTAAAAAAGTTCAAAGATTTTAAAAAGTCATTTAAGCATCTCCATGAGGGTGTATTTAAAATTTTTTGTAAAATTACTGAAGGAGTCTTCAATTTTGTATAATTATTTTGGCCAAAATATTTCTTTTTATGAAAGAAATATTTTCAATGTGTAATCTCCACTTAAAAAAAAAAGTATTCTCTAAACTAAATGTGTCTATATCCAGTAAAATTTATTTATTTAGATTTGGATGTTTGTGAAGTAGCATGATATTAAATTAATTAATATGCAATTCTTTAACCTAGAAAAATTCTTACTACATGTGCAATTGTTTTGCATAAGTAAAACTAAGTGGCACTCAATAGAATAGTGGATTGTTTTAGTTATATGATCTCACAGTTATAATGTTTTTAAAATAATTTATATCTCTTAACTGCTATTAAACAACCATTTTGATTTAAGTTTCGGCTCTTCTTAAACTCCAGGAACTAAAGCCAGTAGCCTCTGACTGTGAAGTATTATCAATATAATCAATCAATTTATGTTTTAAATAACCAATTGGTTCTATAAAAATGCAAATTAACTTATAGATTCCCTTATGATTAAACAACTCTCTATTTACTTTTTTCCCTCTTTACTTTTTGCTATTTTTGCCTGGGGTCAGTTAATATCTTAGTACAGGGTCCTGGCACTCACCTCAAAAGCAGCAACCCTATGTGCCAGTTAAATCTAAATTTTAAGAACAAACCTTTAAAATGAAGCAAATATTTTGTTCCTTATGAATTTTTATTAATAGTATTCTTAAATTTTTTGGTATGTAGTATCATTTTTGAGTAGGAAAGCAGTCCCAATCAGTAATGCTATTATTCTTATAGTATATTTGTGTGTATATATTTATTAGTGGCCCTAAAGTGATAAAGCAAATGGTGTCAATATTAAAGCAGATGTTAAATTTTGTAGAAAAATTTTGTAGTGATATAAGAGGGAAGACTTGTGCTGGTGAAACTAGCACATAGTAGTCACGTTATATCCACTCTTAGTAGCATGCACAACAATATTAAAGCCATTTTAAGTTTGTGAACAGGTACTATTGAATATTTTCCAATACTAAAACCTTTGATAAGATGTTTATTTAATCTAAACTGTGACTGAACAAAAACAAGCTCATTCAATGAATATGTCAATTTTAAGCTTATGAAATCAAAGGAAAAGCAAAAAAAAAAAAATATGGGTGTGTTCTGCTAGTGACTAAAATGTGTGGAAAAAAATACCTCTTCCACAGTAACAGGAAGATGTCGTTATAATCTAAATGTGTGAATTTATCCAAGCAATGACCTTTACATTTTGGAGAATAAGAAAAAGAAAGCAAATCTTGTTTGTCAGGCAAGACAGTACCATGTCACCCAAAAGAGAGTTAAGCGAGGCTTTCAGAATTAGAAGTGGAAGGGCTTAACATCCCTTTAAAACTCTGAAGTTTAGGGGAAGTATTGTAATTTTGTCTTAAGGACTTGACATTGTGCTGTTGTATGTCACAAGAATGTATAGTTCTCAACTCTGAATGGGATGCTTACAGCTTAAGGTCACACAACAGGCACATTTGTTCATGGATGTCTGAAGATAAAATACATTTTCTTTGCAGGCTTTTTTTTATTTTTCTGTTTCAGTCAAATATAACTCCACAATGAAGCGAAAAAGCTAAAAATCAAAGAAGGATCTACAAGTGATTTATGTTTTTGTTAACCCACATAAAGAAAAGTTCACAAGACATGATTCTACACTGCCTGGGAAAAGTTTATGAAGTGGATGAGTCCATGTAGCATCTTCCTGATAAAGAAATAAAGTATTACCAACATCTCAAAATTCACTTTCATGTCCTGCCAAGTCTCTAGCACCTAAAGGTAACTACTATTTTGACTTACATCACCATAGATACATTTTTTATATTTTTGAACTGCATAAATGGAATAACAAAATATACTTATATCTGGTTTGTTTTGCTCAACAGTATGTCTCTAAGACTTAACCATGTTGCTCCATATAGCAGTAATCCATTCTTTTGCACTGCTGCTAAGTATTTCTTTATATAAATGCACTACAATTCCTTTATCCATCTTTGCCTATCTATAAATATATAAAATATCTTCTTGATTTTTATCTAAAATATATATGGTTTTAGACTTTAATATGGAATTTAATATTTTATATATTGGAAGGCCAAGGCTTTAATTGTATAAGCACAATTCCACCATAGTCTTCTTATAAAATTCTTAGAAATCTGGGAGACAGTTTCACAACCCATAACATATGTGTCAATACTTCTGCACTTTGGTTGTTTGTTAACTTGCCTTAACTTGTTTATATCACTTCATCAGAGGACAGAATAGTCAACATTAGGAAGCTTTGTGTCTCTGGTCCTTCTACCTTGAGTGGTCAAATAGAAAACATAAACCTGCCAAAAGTAACTGGTACATAATAGTACTGCTCAGACCAAAAAATTAAAAAAAAAAAAAAAAAAGAAAACTCAAAACAAGGAGCAGTATCCTTGAGGATTGGGAATCCTGATATGGGGGAAGTAAGGACCTGGAAAAGGAATGAAAAAGGTATTGAAATGCCAATACTACTTGCCTCCATTTCATCTAGTTCTTCTTCTGGAGATACTCACCAATATATCTAATAAGGGATTAATATCCAAAATTTATAAAGGAGTTATGAAACTCAACAACAAAAAACAAATAATCCAATTTAAAAAATGGGCAAAGGACTTGAGTAGACACTTCTCCAGAGAGGACATGCAGATGGCTAATAGACATGTGAAAAGATGTTCAACATCACTAAGCATCAGAAAGATGCAAATTAAAACCACAATGAGATATCACCTCACACCTTTCAGAATGGCTATCATCAATAAATCAACAAACAACAAGTGTGCTGACAAGGATCTGGAGAAAGGTGAACCTTTTACACTGTTGGTAGGAATGCAGATTGGTGTGGCCACTGTGGAAAGCAATATGGAGATACCTCAAAAAATTAAAAATGGATCTTTCTTTTGGCCCAGCAATCCCACTTCTGGGAATATATCCAAAGGAACCCAAAGCACTAATTCAAAAGAACATAAGCACCCCTGTGTTCATTGCAGCATTATTGACAATCACCAAGATATGGAAGCAGCCCAAGTGTCCATCAGCAGATGAGTGGATAAAACAACTATGGGATATTTACACAGTGGAATACTACCTGGCCATAAAAAAGAAGAAAATTTTACCCTTTGCAACAGCATGGATGAACCTGGAGAACATTATTCTAAGTGAAATAAGCCAGTTAGAGAATGACAACTACAATGTGATTTCACTCCTATGTGAAATCTAATGACAAACTGAACTAACAAGCAAAACAGAGACAGACTATAGATAGAGAGCAGGATGACAGCTAAGGGTGGGGAGGTTATGGGGTGGAGGGATTGAGCAAACAGGAAAAAGGACTCATGGACATGGACACCAGTGTGGTGGTTGCAGGGGGTGGGGGTATAAGGAAACTAAATGGTAACGGAAAAAATACAATAAAATGTATAAAATTCTTTTTAAAAGATCCAATAGTCATACTGTATACAAAAATGAAGTACCAAAAGCTAGCAGAATAAGGCATGCTAAAACTATACATTGGAATATTGCCATAAGCTTACTGGTTTCTGTGAAAAGTTTATAGATAATTTATTATTTTTGTTCCCCTTCGTAGCTAAGATATAAAGGACATTCTAAAACAACTAATTTTGACAGGATATGGCAGTGAGAAAGAATGTTTTAACTCACAGGAAACATTAATAGGGATATTGTTTTGATGACATACAAATAAATTATACTTTGTGAAATGTTATAAAGTAAAATAATTTTACAAGGTTCCTTTGCAGTTCTGCAATCTGCAAGTAAATTTTTTATTCAGTGACTAAGAGAAGACAACGTTCTCAACAATAGCAAAAGAATAGTCCAAACAAAACAGTGTAGAAATTGGTATGTGTGCATGGGCATGTGTATATAAATTCATTTGCATTTTTTATTTATTGAGGTAAGATTGGTTAGTAATATTATACCAATTTAAGACACACAACATTGTGATTCAATATTGGTATTCTCTATTGTGTGCTTCCCTTACCACATATCCCCCCCCCCCCTTTACCCAATTCATCCTCC
The DNA here is from genome assembly GCF_987537825.1 of Furipterus horrens. Taxonomy (NCBI): domain Eukaryota; kingdom Metazoa; phylum Chordata; class Mammalia; order Chiroptera; family Furipteridae; genus Furipterus; species Furipterus horrens. Next base: position 59,685,075 of record NW_028327174.1, read on the forward strand.
CCCATCCCATCTGGTAACCACCATTCTGTAGTCTGTATATGAGTTTGTTTTGTTTTGTTAGGCTTTCTGTTACTTTTTTGTTCTTTATTTCACATATGAATGAAATCATGTGGTTTTATCCTGTTTTGTGTGACATTTATTTTAGCATAGTTCCCTTAAAATCTATATATGTTTTTGCAAATGGCAGTATTTCATTATTTTATGGCTAAGTAGTATTCCACTTGTGCATATGTGTGTGTGTGTGTGTGTGTGTGTGTGTGTATCCACTTTTGTCCATTCATTTATTAATGGGTGCTGAGGTTGTATCTATATATTCGTTACACCACATTTAAAAACATAAAAGGTAAAAATTATATGATAATTTCAGTAGATGTAGAAAAAACATTTGAAAAGAATAAACATCCAATTATGATAAAATCTGTCAATAAAATTGGTACAAAAGGAAAATATCTCAGCATAGAAAAGGCCAGATATGTCAACCCCTCATCTAACATCCTAGTGAATGGTGAAAATGCTGAAAGCTTTTCCTCTATGATCAGGAGCAAGAAAAGGATGCCCCTCTTACCATTATTATTCAAAAAAGTACTGAAAATTCTAACTGGACAGTTAGGCCAGAAAACAAAAATAATAAAAACCATGCTCATTGGAAAGGAAAAAAATAAAACTGTCACTATGTGGATGACATGATTTTATATATATAAAACCCTAAAGACTCCAGAAAAAGATATTAGAAATAATAAATGAATACAGTAAAGTTTCAGGATACAAAATCAATATGCAAAACTTCATTGCTAACAATGGACTATCAGAAAGACAAATAAAGAAAACAAAACCATTTACAATCATAACAGAAAAAGTAAGATACTTGGAAATAAACTTAACAAAGGGGTAAATAACCTGTACCCTGAAAACTATAAGACATTGTTGAAAGAAATTGAAGACACAAGGAAATGGAAAGAGATTTTGTGTCCATGGATTAGAAGAATTAACATTGTTAAAATGGCCATATTACCTTAGACAATCTACAAATTCAATGCAATCCCTAGCAAAATCCTAATGACATTTTTCACATAAATAAAACAAATCTTTAAAAATTTCATGAAACCACAAGGGGCCCTGAATAGCCAAAGCAATTCTAATTATAAATTTATTTTTAACTTCTGCATTTATATAGTATTTGCTAAATGTTTTTGTTGGGAAAATTCCCCCAGGTGTACTAGAACCAACCTCCAAAGGAGGACAGGGCCAAGAGTTTGAAAAAAGTGGCTGACAACTCCAGAATTAACAGTCTATTAAGAGAATTTAGAGACAGAAGCAGAATCTCAGGCTGAAACAGGACAGTGGATATCTGGATGCAAAATAAGACAGGGCCTTGATATTCATAGCCTCCAGGAACAAAGGTGGTTGTAACCAAGTGACATGGTCTTGTTAACATAAAAATGATTCTTCAGAATTAAAATATAACCTTGCTACATAAGTTGAAGGTTATTTAGTACCCATAGCCATAAACTCAGAACTGTTAGATAGTTCTCAGACAATGGTAGAAAATAAAACATATGTTTCTGATTTCATGTAAAGTATTTTATGCTTAGAGAGACTATAAGCCTAAAATAAACTTTTCAAGATTGAGAAAAGAGAGTTTGAACTTTAACTGACTTAGCTGATATAGCCCCAAATTTTAAGTGTTTGTTCATTTAAATAAACTTTATTCAAAATATGGATATGCTACTTTTTTTCTTAGAAAACTAAACTGTTGGAAAAAATGGTAAAATAGTGATATAGGATAATAGGCCATGAAAATCATCAATAAAATAATGCCAGAAATAAGAAAATCCACCTGTTTATTCAGACACACTATCAGCTCCACACCTGAAAAAATAAGTAGAGGTTGTGTAGATCTTAGTGATTTCAAGTTCTCATGGAGTTATTATATCCTCCTCATTTTTCTTAAGGAATTTTTATTTTCTCTGATAATGTCCCATCAAGTAATGATGTCAGTGTTTTGTGCTTCAGAAAACTTAAGCCCATGGGAACTTGGACATAAAAATAACCCTGAAATGAGTCCCACCATCATGGTATTCCAGAGGGCCAATATAATAGTCTTTCTAGTATCATCATCACATAATAATTCTGTGCCTCTAACTCTGCTTTGTGGCTAGATGGGAGTGCCATCCATGCCTTCATATCATTGATTTCATAAGGGACTCTTTATGGCCTACCCAAACATTGTGTTACTTCTTAGTCCTATTATAGCATTCACTGTACTGTATCAAAATAGCAACAACCTGAATCTATCTCTCCATGACACCATGAGGAGGCAAGAATTATGTTTTTTTATCTTCTCTGTTCTCAATGCTATCCAGTTTTTGTAACATACATACATTTTGCCTTCATAATTTTTTTCCCACTTTTTCCCCATTGTTCCCCCCAACTCTGCCCACCGCTTCTCTGACAGTCAATCCCCACCCCTTTATCCATGTCCATGGGTTCCATAAATTTTGAATTAGTAAATAAATGGAAAATATTCTAAAATACTTAGATGTGTTTGTTATTTAATATCCAAAGAGATATGATTCTTGCTTGAGGAAATTAAAATTTTAAAGAAGCAAGAGAGACAGAGCCCCATTTTTAAATAAGCTCTTATTTAAAAAAAGACAAATAATAGAAAAAATGAGCAAAGAATGTGATTATGTAATTCCCTTAAATATGCTTAATAGTGGCCAATGTTTATAATGTGTTTATTATGTCTTAAAAACTATTATAAATAATTTACATATGTTGACCTACTTAATCCTTACAACAGCAAGACGTTAACAATAGCACTATCATTCCATTTTACATAGGAGAAAAGTGAAGCGTGGAGAAGTTACTAGCACCTTTTCACACTGCTATTCCATGGTGGATTTGAGATTCAGATATTCCAGCTCCAAGGCCTGAACATTTGACCATTATTCTACATTGCTCTAAGAACAATAAATATAAGAAATTTGGTTCACTTTATTCATAATGTAAAATACAAACTAAACAAAAATGGGTACCACATTTCAACTCAAATTAACAGAGTTAAAAAAGTTAATAAATAGGTCATCTGTACACGTGACAGGGATGTAAATTGAACGGCAATGTGGCTATATCTATCCAAAGCACTCTCATGTGTGTAGAGACATAACACAAAGAGAGTCAAGGCAGAACTATTTATAAAACAAAATTAACTAGAAATTACCTAAATCCTGAAGGAAAGCATTTTGTTTACATACATCCTAATGTGTCTGAACAATGGGATAATATGCAGCTGTTAAAAAATACCAAAGTGGGTGTGTCTTTATTTACATGAAACATTGTCCTTGATATAATCTTAACTGGAAAAAAAACCCAGAAAATTACTAAAAAGTATATTTTAAAGTTTATGTTAATGGTAAATGTTAACATATTAAATATGCTTAGAAAATCTCTGGAAGGATACACTAATATATTAAGAGTGGTTATGTCTATATAGCTGGTTGGCTTGCTAAGCAGAGATGGATTAGGGTCAGCTTCATTTTTAAAATGTTCTTTACTATTCTGAATTTATTTTAATGAGTGTGTACCAGTTTAACATTAAAAATAATTCTGTGAAACAGTATAAACCTCTTATCTTCTTCTATAAATTTAATACGGAAGTAATACACACACTGCCCCAAATAAACACAAAGGGCATCCCCAAGTGCAAGTGAAATCCAAGCCGCAGATCCCCAGCAAAGCACTCACATTCAGAAAAAGAGGCTGGTATCCAGTTCCTACTTTGGCCCCACTTAGATTTGTGACAGAATTTCTCCTGGCAAACAAATTCTGATGCTATCAGTCTTGCAAACAACTCCTCAGGGCTTTTCTTCTCCTTACTTGGTGTAGCAATTTCACAAAACCACAGCATAATAAAAGTTTCTGAAATTGCTGTTAGCTTCCAGAGGGTGGGAACTCAGGTGTCAATTTCTTTCCTCGGCTCCTGGTTCTGTGCATTAATGCAGTATCCGGCTTCCCTGGAGGACCTTTACAGACCCAGCGTCTCTTTCTTAGGAACGTAAATTGATTGACCGCATGTCAGCAGACTCTCAACCCATAACCATGTTTCAACCTCTAATATCAGTAGAATTTACAGCCCACAAGGAGGTCACAAATGATAGAATATTTACTATCCCAGCAAAAATGGTCCCCCACCTGTCACCATTTTAGCAAGCCAAACCTCATGATTTTTATACTAAAAGAAGTCGTTTCCTCCAACGAAGGCAAGTCCGAAGGCTATTACAAGGACTACATAAAAAAGAAAAGCTTATACACATAAAGTAAGCTTATACATATAAAGTAAGCAAAAAAATATTTTGTTTTTCTTTGCTTTCATTTTCTGGAAAATATAGATTCGTAGGAAGTTTCAGTAGCAATGTATACAGCAAATACTAAAAGAACGCCAACAACACTTGAGATGAGGCACAGGCACTGAACATACAGAAGTTCATGGTCTCAATATGTGTGATCCCATTAGTTTAGTGAAGAGCTTAAAATTGAATTCATTACATGGACAAGAAATAATGTCTACATATTTACTTACCTTCCAAAAGCAGAACATTTAAAGGAGGAGCATATTGGTAATTATTATGGATTGTTAGTAATTATAAACTTGGATTCTCCCAGGCAAAACAATATGAAGTCACCCTGTCAAAAGGACAGCAATAGCCTGATAGACTGATCTTGGTTTTAATGTTAAGTAAACCTGCATTTGAATTCCAGTTCCCCAGTTTTAAGGTGAAATGTTTATTTGAGCCTATAGTCCAGTTTTGTGAAGTTGCCTTAGTATGGACACCTTAAAAGGGCGGATTTCACACATAAAACACATTGTTCACTGCAGGCATTTAAAATAGTAGGGCTTGTCCCTTTATTAATAGCTCTGTACAAGGAATGGAGTTCTGGTTTGCTATCCTCTCTGCAATTAAAATTCTTAACTTCAGTTAGTTAGATTATTATCAGACTTTTCAACTATAGTACATTTGCCAGAAGAAAATGGAACATTTAAGACACTAAAAGAAAAGAAAAGTGAACCAAGAATTTTAAGTTCATGGGAAATGGTTTTGAAGTAGAAAAGTTATAGAAAAAATGTTATCAATATGTGGGAACTCAGAGAATATAACTCCTGAGGAATCTACTACAGAGAAAGCTTTAGGCAGCCAGTAAAACTAGCCAGACATCAGCCCAGATTGTGGGGAGCATTAAACATACAGGGTGGGGCAAAAAGGTTTACAGTTGTTTGTATGGAAAATAATGCAATATTTAATAAATAGTAATGCAAGAATAAACTCTGTGTTTTACATGCTTACAGCTGTAAACCTACTTTTGCCCCACCCTGTATAATTACTTGTAGAACTACAATTAAAAGAGGTTGTAAAGGAAGAAGCATAGTGTGTAGAGGGTAATACACACACAGAAGGAATTATACTAGTGATGGTACTATTAATACTGCTATTCTAGGAATGATGGCTCTTAGTCTGGAAGAAAAAAACTATGTATATAATAATATAAAAGATTTGTATATAAGTAAAAAATGATCTAATGAAAATTTGAATTGGAAGAATCAGTATGAGATTATGAGGTATTTTATCCTCTATTACATCAATAATATATCTGTGTTTATATCTGTGTTCTAGATCTATCCACCAAAGAGATCTAGAAGCATTTACCAATCATGAAGCATGGAGCATTTCTAGTACACAGATTGTGGTATTGAAATACTATTAAACAATAAGCAAAACTGGGCCTTCTCAGAAAAAATATCTCCTTCTAGGGCTAGGTGAAGAAATACACAAGATGAATCTGAAACATTTTATATAAATGGAAGAGGCTATCAAATTCTGGCCAAGTTAAAAGGATTTGGGAGGCAATCTGAAGAAACTCCTTCTCAAAGATGGGAAAACGTTAACTTCCTTTTTTAGAAGAAATGCAGTTGATTGAAACACAAAATATAGTGGAATTGATGAACACACAAAATTAATTAAAATAGAAGGTAGAAGAGAAATGAGGGAAATAATTCCTTATCTTGAAAACTGATAAAGGGGGAAAATCAAGCAGTTTTTTTTTTTGCCCATTCTATATGAGCTTCATTACTGCACAACCAAATAGTAGATAAAGCAAACTTATTGAATTTGAATAACTCCATTTGTCAGTCTCTAGTAGCTCAAATTATTTAACAGATTAAACTGTAAAGAAAAGAATGAAGAAATTAAAGAAATAACAATGCGTTTAAAATTAGCAAGACTAAATTGTAGTGTCCAGAATGTAATCTTTGGATGAAAACACAAAGAAATGCAAAGAAGAGATTAATACACAAGTCACATAGTGGCTGCATTTGGTGGACAGAAATTTCTGTGATTGTGATAGAATATATGGAAGATTTCTGGGGTGAGACTGACAAAGCTCTATTTTCTACTTGTGCGGTGATTACAAGGAAACAATAATCTATATAATAACATGCATTGTTGGTGAGGTTTTCAGTATCTGTACTTTTATCTCCTGCTGCAAAGGAGGAAAGTACCTAGGCCTTGATCATGCTATCAGAGATTTTGAATTCATTGATGGGGCAGAGAGAGAGAGCACTAGGTATTTTGTTGAATATCCACAGACAATTTAACTTGTAAGTAAAAATTCTTTACTCCTAAAACATGTTGAAAAAAAAGACGAGTATTTCAGCTTGTGAAAGTTACAGTCTAGACCAAATCAAAAAGAGTATTTTATACATTAATAAGTCATTGAGATGTATATTAAAGGTGTCCTAAGGAGAAAGCTTATGTAATTATATTTCTTTTAATGGACAACCGAATGATGTCACTGATTCTTTTGCATAAACAATTTTTATTTCAGTTACGTAAGACTGTGATCTAAAACTGTCTATTGTAGTCTCAAATGACTTGTTTCATTTGGCATGTTTCTAAAACTATCATTAGCAGTAATAAAAATAACAATGCTTCTACATGTAATTTATTTAAGGAGGGCACAAATGAAAGCTAACGGTGAGCCTCGTGCGTCCTAACCATAGACCTGCTGGTGCTGCAGCAGAATCCAAGCACGTAAGTGAAAGGCTATTTTAACCTTTTTTCATTTTTAAATTACACTGAATTGCTGCTACAAAAATGAAATTAAATAAAAAGAAACTGTTACAATTATAAATTCCTTGATATTTAACCACATGCCCCAGTAAGCTTTAGTGTTGAATTTTTTTTAACAAAGTCTGATCTTTAGAGCTAGAGTGGTTGGACCAAGGATCTCTTTTCTAAACAAAGTAGTAAATATATTAACTGTATTAACTAAAACACACTTTTTATTCTTGATCACCTGTGAGCACATCATTGCTAAAATCTAGAGAAAGAAAGTATTAAATAGACCATTACATTTCAATCTCAATGGCATTTCAGATGTATCAACAGGTTTGTCTTTGACTGGCTGAAGGGCCTTATTAAAATATATGCAAGGAAAACTTTGATCAAAACAGACATTGTCTGGCATGATCAAATGCATTGTTTTGAAGAAAGAATTTTTCCTGCTGCCAAAATTTCCTTTTACAAATATTTGGTCTGTCCGGAAAGTATCCACTCATGCAATATAAAAAAATCGAGACATTTATTGAAGAAAATACAAGATACAAAAAGCATTGTACATAGGACAATGATGCCTCAGTCCCCTTCAAAGTAGGCACCTTGGGACCTCACACAATTCTCCCAATTGCCATCAGCTGCCCTATCATATTTTCCTGAATCTCAATGATGACAGTCTGTAATCTCTTCCCTTTCAAAGGTGATTTTAGTTTTGGGAAAAGCCAGAAGTTTCAGGGTGCCGAATATGGGCTGTAGGGGCACTGAGTTACCTAGGTGATCTGATGTTTTGCCAAAACACTCTGCATAAGATGTTATGTATGAGTAGATGCATTATTGTTATGAAGCTGCCTGCCACCAGTTGCCCATAGCTGCAGCCTTCTGAATCATCCATATACTTTCCATGGAGGGATGTTCAAGCTTAATGCAAAATTTATTGCAGATATATTGCTCTACTTGCTTAGTCATTTTGAATGCAATGCTCACACAGTACACATGCTCACTCAACAGCATCTACTGCCACCACCAACTAGTACAATGAAGTCATCATTGTTCACACATAAGCATTCCAGTCCACTCTCCTTGGCTGCCAGGTTACATGGATGCCATGCAAACCATTCTTATTGTATTAACAATAGTTGGATTTTTCTGGAAAGACCTCATATCAAGTATAATTTACCTTTTACTGATGATTCATAATGAATTTAAAGATCAGCTATTGATTCTGTTCTAGATTTCCAATTACTTTAGAAGATATAGGTTTATGACTGAGCTCTTATAAAGTTTGCCTGCTTTTAGTAAATGAATTCTTATTGAATCAGAACCCTTGGACATAAATTGGAATGAATTTTAATTTAATTGTTTTGCAACTATGTCATTACAGTTTTATTTTATGTAACCAAAATATATTCATAATAAAGCAAACTTTGAAAATAAAATTTCATAGTACTGTTATGGATTTCCACCTTTGAAACAAGGATTAAAATCATATGACTATAGATAGTAAAATGTGGATTGCAGGCAAGCAGTTACCCCTGTGGCTGAATGAGAAAAAGCACTCCTGGTGGCCCTCAGAAGCTGTTAAGAGAACTTTAACCAGAGACTAGATAAGATCCAGATATGAAATAAAGGATCATAAGTGCTGACTGCTCTTTAAGAAGAAAAAATGGGAGGTCCAAATAAAAAAGGATCACATCTTAAAGGAGTGTTATTAATAAAGAAAAAGTTAACAGATATGTAAAATGTTTTCATAGAAGTCAATTTCTATAATTTCATTCATTATTTTGGTTTAAATAATATTTGAAATGTTTTAATAACTCCCAAATATATATATCATCTTAATTGTACTTCTATTTAACCAAAGTAAATTCAAAATCAAATTATAATACTTAAGTTTTCAGACATATTATTTAGTGGTTACATGATTTCATTTGCATTATAATAGTGATTTTTATTAATAGTGTCAGATACACTATTATCTAAATAGCTTTCCCTAAACATAACTCCATATATTAAAAGCCTGATTACATATAACGCATTAATTGTTCAATTTGAGTACATCATGTGATATTAGGAGTCATGGACTCACTATTATCAGTTTTAGTCATATGTCCAATAAAACATCTTTTTTTTAATATGCTTTATTTTTTATGCTATTACAGTTGTCCCAATTTCTTTTCCCTTTGTTCCCCTCCACCCAGTAACCTCCCTCCCTCCAATTGTCCCACCCTTAGTCCATGACCATTGGTTGTGCGTATAGTTCTCAACATCTTCCTGTCTTATCCACTCCCTCCTACTATGCTTCTTAATTCTTGTATCAGCTCCCTCCCTTTCCCTCTCCCCCCTCCCCACTGACCTACCCCCAAAATATTTCCCATACCTATAATTCTTTTCCCATTATCGCTGCCTACTAAGTCTGCCTTTGTTTCAATTCCCTAGCTTTTGTTGTTGGTTGTTGTGATACAGTTTTCATTTTAAAGTTCATAGTTTTGATCCTCCTTCTAAACAAGTCCCTTTAACATTTCATATGACAGTGGTTTGGATCTAATGATCTCCTTCAGTTTTACTTTGTCCTGGAAGCACTTTCTCTGCCCTTCTATTCTGAATAATAGCTTTGCTGGATAAAGTAATCGTGGTTGTAGGTTTTTGCTTTTCATTACTTTGAATATTTCTTGCCAGTCCCTTCTTGCCTGCAGTTTCTTTTGAGAAATCAGCTGATAGTCTTATTGAGACCTCTTTATATGTAATTCTCTTCTTCTCTCTTGCTGCTTTGAAGATTCTCTCTTTATCCTTAATTTTTGACATTTTGATTATAATGTGTCATGGTGTGGTTCTCCCTGGGTCCAGTTTTTTTGGAACTCTCTGTGCTTCCTGGACCTGTAAGTCTATTTCCTTCCCCAAGTTTGGGAAGTTCTGCTTCATTATTTTTTCACATAATTTTTCAATTTCTAGTTCTTCTTCACCTTTTGGCAGCCCTATGATTCGGATGTTGGCCCTCTTATAGCTGTCTGATAAGTTTTTGAGCCTCTCCTCATTTTTCTAACTTTTCATTTCCTCTTTCTGCACTGGTTGACTGTTTGTTCCTTCCCTATGTTCTGATTTGATTTGATCCCTGGTATTCTTGCCCTCACCACTAATTTCATATGTGTTTTTGTTCATTTCAGCAGGACTAGTCTTCATTCCTTCCCTGTCTTGTTTAAGATCTGCTGTTAGGTCTGTAAGCATTTTTATAACCAAAGCTCTGAACTGAGCCTCAGAAAGATTCCCTATCTGCTGAGCCCTTAGATTATATATATGCTGTCTGGTCAGCTGCATCACCGGGATCTCTATCATGATTCTTGCCATCCTGACCATTTTGTGCTTATCTTTTCTTTCTGGGCAGGGCTGTCACACCTCCTATGCTGTAGGGGGCAGAGCCCCGGGCACTTGTCACAACCGGGCATCCCGTCTCACCACGCTGTGGTGTTTTCTGTGGGGGTGAGGGTCCAAGATGGATTCCTACCGTTCACTCCCCGCTGAGAGACCGGGAGACTCCTCCTCCTTCCCCACCCCCTCTGGGCCTCACAGTCCAAGACAATGGAGGTCTGCCTTCCCTGACTTTGGAATCACAAGGTGATGGGTCTCATCTGCAGCTGGGGGTGCTCACCAGGCATTTCTTACCTCCCCCTAAATATGGGTGTCTGTGCTTACTGCTGTCCTGCCTTCGTTGCTGCTGCTGCTGCTGTGGACAGCACAGCTTGAACTCTCCTCCCCAGCTTTGCCCCTCCAACCTGTCTGGACAAGCACCACTTCTTTATAACTTTGTACATTGGACTTCCACTTATTTTCTGGAACTTCTGGTTATTTCCGATTTTGTGGAAGTTGTATTCCTTCTTAGTTGTGGAGAGAGATGGAGGGTGTCAGTCTAGGCCTCCATCTTGGCCGGAAATCTCCTGTGTTTGCTTCCATGTCCCAGGGAGAACTGTCACTCCTACTACATTGTAAGGGGCGGAGCATTAGGTATTCGTCAGTAATGGGCGACATGTTTCACCACGTTGTGGTGCTGTATGCGGGGGAGGGCACTGAGAAGGAACAATGCCGCTTGCCCAACACTCACCCCTTTTCCAGGCATTTCTCCCATTTCTGGACTGGACTGGCGCCCCTCTAGCTGCTGCATTGGCCGTCGTTCCCAGAGTGGGTGAGTCTGTGGGTGTTCTAGGTCCAGGGGAGCCCTTAAACAAGTGGACTCTGCTGAGAGACCGGCAGTTTCTGCCACTGTCCCAACCCCCACTGGTTTGCACAGTCAGAAGCAATGAGGCCTGATTTTCCCTGGTGCTGAGACAGTGAGCTGCGTGGTCTGGTGAGGTGCTGGGAACGCTCCCCAGGTGTCCCTCTTGACTTTTTAAAATGTGTAACTGCGCTTTCCACTGGCCTGCCACTGCTGCCACCACCACACCATGTCCTCTCTGCCCTGGCTCCCCTGCTCCTGCCTGTCTGGATGAGTATTTCTTCTTTATATTTTTGTTTGCTGAACTTTCATGCACTTTGATTTTCTGGAACTTCTAGTTGTTTCTAGTTTTGAGGTAGTTGTATTCCTTCTTAATTGTGGAGGGAGACGTAGCGTGTCCGTCTACACCTCCATCTTGGCTGCAAGTCCAACACATCTTTTTTTATCTATTACAGACCCCTTTTTCCTGTTACTGTGAAAGAGAAAATGACAAAAGTCGAAAAATACAGTTAGTCAATTTGTCTAATTAATAACTCTGGTAGGAGTCAGAAGTTGAAACTTCTGATAAAACTGGATTTTGACTTATTTCTTTTTTGTTCCTATAAACCTAGTTGTCAGGAGGAATATGTTTGTTGGAAACTCCTCAAAATGTAAATAAGAATTTCTTCTTTTATTAATTGAAAATAGTCATCCACCAAAATTCCTCCTCATAATTAATGTTCTAGAGGAGACCTATGCAACATCTAACCCTTGGTACAATGAAGGGCATACAATAGAAAGCAATAAATGTATTTATTTCCTTAATTTTCAAAAACATGTTTCATATTGTCTTTTCCTTTATACTTATCCGCTATTATTAAAATAATTTTATAAATGCCCAAGGAAATCATCTAAGTCCCAACATTTCATTGGTATGTTTAAAATAAAAGCGAATTGCATAATTTTTACATATATAAATTTGTGTTATGTGCCTGAAGTCACTGCAACATATCAAAAGCTACTTATTATATTTTATAAATTATACTAATATTCTAAATTATATTATTTACTACAGTAGAGCTACTTATGGTTAAGTATAGTATATAAAAATTAAAAAGCATATAATCAATACATTTCCAAAAATTCAAAGCACAAAACTTCAAGAGGATAATTAGAAGTCTTAAAAAAAATTTATATCTAATAATATTTGAAGGAAAAAATCATCTTCTTTACAGCATATTCATTTTTTAAACCTAACTTTAAGGACATCCTCTAGTCTAATGGGTCCCATTAAATATATGGCAGGTGTTCAGAGATTTGACTATTTAAGATATAAAATGCAGGAAGTACCTGAGCCAAATAAGCCATGGGACTTGGTTCTCTCCTTAATCATATGAGAGTTTCCCCCATGGCCAAATTTGCCTTCTGTATCAAAATTCACCCTCACTGAACCTTGTCAACTGCACAAGCTTTGACTAAAATCATATTTTCTATGTGTCCTAACCAGATTGAGCTGTAGTTCTTTAAACACCCTTGAAACTCACTGATGAGAAGTCATGCCTAATTCTTAAAACAATATCTAGCTGCCTCTTATTATATGATGATCAGCTAATTCCTTTCCATTTATGTTTATTAAAGCTATAGCAAGTCCATTATCTTCTTCCTTAAGCCAAGGTTTAATATGGATCCAGCCCTATCCCCTATACTGACAACACAAAATGCTTTTACTCTCTTTCTTTCCTAGGTTACATCATTCTTTCTTACTATTGTTTCATGATCATATCTCGCGGAAACCAAACAGATATTTGTTTATATGGTCACTTTGGATGTAGTCATTACCTTCAGTGGCTCTGGCATGCCATCTTGTTAATTAATATGTATATCCCTTTATACCCTGGCTGGTTTGGCTCAGTGGATTGAGCGTCGGCCTGCGAGCTAAGTGTCGCTGGTTCGATCTTCCAGTCAGGGCACATCAGCGAAGGAAAACTCTGACTCCAAAAAACCTCCGCTGCCTTGCGGCATACCTCTTCAGGGGAAAGGCTAAGGGAATAAACCCCGACAGAAAATCCGGAGCCGGAGTCCCTAAGGCGGTTTGACGTTGTAGTCAACACCGGCAACTCCTGCGGTGCACCTGAAGCCAAGCTGTATTGACTCCGTCTTTCCCTTGAACCCTTCAGCTGCGAAGAGAGGGGGGGTCTGCTGCATGGGCAACAGCAGACCCTCCATATCACCCTGCCCAGGCTCTGTAGCTTCAGCTTCACTGGAGAGGACACTCCAGCGTCATCGCAAGATGTCGATTCAACACGGGAGGAGACAGATACCGTGTCACTCCCGAGTCGGACTGCACAACCATTCTCGGCGGTGCAGATAGACTCTTAAGAAGCTACACCATCATCTCTCGAGACGGACGGCTGCCAACGATATCCCTTTAGTTCATCCAAATACATCTTCAACTCTCTTTCTGCCTGCCCTGGCTCTATTTGCTTCCAATCTATGAAGGGCAATTAGATAACTATATCTCTATTATTAGCATGGATTTAAATTGAATCTGGTATAAATTTTATAATTAAAACATTTATTCTATCTAATATAACACAGTAATTAAAATTAATTTCCTTTAAAATGTGGTAAAGCACATAAAGAATTCAAAATATTATATACTATAAATAAATGTTGGGATCTTTTATTCCAAATTAGCAACTATTCCATAGATTTCCTGTAAAGTAGATTTTAAGCAAATAGTTTTCAAGGTAATATACCGAATCATATTTATAAATTTAACTTTAGTATTTACCATAACTCAGAAAAATATTTTATAAAAATGATTTCATGTTCTCTATAATCATGTGGAATATGAAACAAAACAAATGAGAGAAATAGTTTTCAGATATATAAAAATTTATAAATGTCGGGGAAAAGAAACCCTGAGACCTAGTTTACTGCATTGCAAATAATTTTTTTGACTGAGAATATGTCTTACAAACTCTCACCTCTGTTAATTTTATGTTATATTAATTTGAAAATTTCAATTCCAAAAATACAATATGGTATTGAAAGGGAAGGCCATTGGTGAAATAAGCCTTCCTATAATTTTTAGTAGATTAATGTATTTCAACATAGCCCTGGCTGGTTTAGCTCAGTGGATTGAGCGTCGGCCTGCGAGCTAAGTGTCGCTGGTTCGATCTTCCAGTCAGGGTACATCAGAGAAGGAAAACTCTGACTCCAAAAAACCTCCACTGCCTTGTGGCATACCTCTTCAGGGGAAAGGCTAAGGGAGTAAACCCCGACAGAAAATCCGGAGCCGGAGTCCCTAAGGCGGTTTGACATTGTAGTCAACACCGGCAACTCCTGCGGCGCACCTGAAGCCAAGCTGTATTGACTCCGTCTTTCCCTTGGACCCTTCAGCTGCGAAGAGAGGGGGGGTCTGCTGCATGGGCAACAGCAGACCCTCCATATTACCCTGCCCAGGCTCTGTAGCTTCAGCGTCATCACAAGATGTCGATTCAACACGGGAGGAGACAGATACCATGTCACTCCCGAGTCGGACTGCACAGCCATTCTCGGCGGTGCAGATAGACTCTTAAGAAGCTACGCCATCGTCTCTCGAGACAGACAGCTGCCGAATGTATTTCAACAACTCAGTAAATAATCAGGAATATCATTCAGGCATGGGCATGCATGTCATAGATTTTAGGTGTCATAGATTTTAGGTGTCATAGTATTTCAAAGAACTATAGGATGTATTTGCGGCATACCTCTTCAGGGGAAAGGCTAAGGGAGTAAACCCCGACAGCAAATCCGGAGCCGGAGTCCCTAAGGCGGTTTGACGTTGTAGTCAACACCGGCAACTCCTGCGGCGCACCTGAAACCAAGCTGTATTGACTCCGTCTTTCCCTTGGACCCTTCAGCTGCGAAGAGAGCGGGGGTCTGCTGCATGGGCAACAGCAGACCCTCCATATCACCCTGCCCAGGCTCTGTAGCTTCACTGGAGAGGACACTCCAGCGTCATCGCAAGATGTCGATTCAACACGAGAGGACACAGATACCGTGTCACTCCCGAGTCGAACTGCACAGCCATTCTCGGCGGTGCAGATAGACTCTTAAGAAGCTACACCATTGTCTCTCGAGACGGACGGCTGCCAACTGACTGAATCATCTTAAAGGATGTATTTAACTCTATTATAATGAGAAATTCTAAAAGGTATAAAGAGTTATAATCTGTACATGATAAATATCTAAAAAACACTAGAAATGGAATGAGCTACTGTCCTCCAAATCTGAATGACTGAATCTGCATTCAGTCAAATGGACAGTTGTGGTGGGGGGGCAATAAGTAGTATTTTACATATTGTATTCACCTACAAATTTACCACATGTAGATAATATCTCTTATTTATAAATATATAACTAGGGGGAAAAGTAACAAGAATAATTTACAAAGATACCCTGAAGCACAGGGAAGCAAAGCATGACCCTGAAAACTCAGAGGGATAAAGGAATACCCACACTATGTATAACAGCAAACTAAATCAGTTGTTTTTTCCAAGGGGAATATGAAGTAACAAATGGAATAACCAAGAAAATATTTCCCCTTAAAACAACTAAAGAATGGTCCTGGCCCCAAGGCTCAGTTTGTTGGAGCTTTGTGCCATACACCAGGAGGTTGCAGGCTGGCTTCCCAGTCAGGGCCCATGCCTGGGTTGCAAGTTTGACCCCTGTGCGGGCACTCAGGGGAGGCAACCAATCACTTTCTTTCCCATGCTGATGTTTCTTGCTCATCTTTCCTCCCTCTCTACAATCAATAAACATGCCCGTGGGTAAGAATATTTTAAAAATAAGTAAAAAATGCAAAAGTATCATAAAACAAAGGGAGATAATTATTTACTTTTAAAATTAATTAAATATTCTCAATTTTCACCTGTCTCCCATCCTCTTCCATTTAGCAGTTATCAGCTTGTTCTTTGTTCCTCTGGGGCTGTTTTGTTTTGCTTGTTCATGTTTTAAAATTTAGATTCAACATGTAAGTGAAATCATACACTATTTGGCTTTATTGGATTTATTTCAATTAGTATGATAACCTCTAGGTAGATTCACGCTGTGACAAATGGAAAGATTTCATTGTTTTTATTGCTGAGTAATATTCCATTGAATATATGTACCACATCTTTATTCATTCATCTATTGAGGGTCACCTAGGTTACTTCTATATCCTGACTATTGTAAATAATGCTCTCATGAACAAAGGGGTACATATATCTTTACAAATTAGTGTTTTTGTTTCATTCCAATAAATACCAAGAAGGTGGGTTACTGGGTTGTATGGCAGCTCTAGTTTTAATCTTTGAGCAATCTACTTGCTGTTTTCCATAGTGGCTGCACCAATTAAAACCCAACCAAGAGTGTACAAGGGTTCCTATTTCCCCACATCCTTGCCAGCACTTGTTATTTGTTGGTTTTTTAAATGATAGCCATCCTGACAGGTATGAGGTGACATGTTATTATGGTTTTGATTTGCATTTCTCTGCTAATTAGAGATATTGAGCATCTTTTCATAAGTTTGTTGGTCATCTGTATGTCCTCTTTGGATAAGTGTCTGTTCAGGTCCTCTGCCCATTTTTAAAATTAGAATTTTTTTCTTTTTTTTAGTGTTAAGCTATATAAGTTTCTTATAAATTTAAATATTAACCTCTTATCATTTTCTCATTTCTTCTCCCATTCAGATGGTTGTCTTTTTGTTTTGTTGAAGGTTTTCTTCACTCTGAAGACTTTTAAATTTGTTGGGTTTTTTTTTTTCTTTTTTCTTTTGGTGGCCTTGCCTGAGGAGATATACTGAAAAATATATTTCTAAGACTGATGTCAAAGAGTTTAGTGCTTATATTTTCTTCCAGAAAACATATATTTCAAGTCTTATATTTAAATATTTAATCCACTTTGAGTTCATTTTTGCATGTATCTAATTTTTATAGTACCACATTTAAAGAGACTTTCTTTACTGTGTTATATATATTCTTTCCTTTTTTGTCATAGCTTAATTGACCATATCAGTGAGGATTTATTTCTGAGCTCTCTATTTCCATTCCATATATATGATGTTCATTCATTGCATCCATGTATTTAACTATACCTGAACATAATAACTACAGCGATGCCCACACATAGGAAGGTGATTGAATAAAATATAGTAACTATAAATTATGGAGAACCATGCATATGTAAAGACTCACTATGAACTGATAAAGGAAGATTTCAGGTTGTATTATTTACATGAAGAAAGCTAAAAGCAAAAGACTTCAGTGCAAGAAAGAAGGGGAAACAATAAATGCATTTGCTCATTTATTTAAAGAGAAACATAGGAAGGATAAATAAGAAATTAATGAACTAAAATTCATATGGTAGGGTGTTCATCAGGGTCTAAAGGTGTGTGCAGGGGTTTAAAGAATGAGAGAATTGGGTCAATGAAATCATCAGAAGGGTAGTAACACTATCTGAGTAAATCTTATTATACACTTAGGATTCTTATAAGCATATTAATGGTTAGGCATTCAAATAAACAGATAAAATAAATAGAGATAGGATAGAAACAGAAAGGGAATAAATGCAGAAACAAATGAGCTTGGCTGTACTGTAGATGAATAATATAATTCATTGATGGTGCAGGAGAGAATCAATATAAATAACCTTGGAAAACAATATTTTGAATACTTTCTAAAGCTAAACATAAAAAACTATATACAGATATTTTACTCTAGTTGGTAGATGTTTGTTACAGAGATTTGGGTTAGAAGTTTTGAAGTTATTTTGTGCATATTCTAGGTTTGAGCAAATAAGAAAAATGGAGTGGATAATGTGAGCTAGGTTTCTCACTGTTGTAGAAAAGAGTTATAAATAAGAAACAGGGAAAGCTAGAGCGTGTCCTGTAGCATTAGATATGCACTGAAAGTATCAGTATGAAATAATGGCTCTACAAACACACATATAGGGTAGGGGAGAGAGAAATAGAGAGACAGACAGACAGAAGATGGACAGACATACTAATGTTGTTCTCTTTCTGAAAAGATCTGTTATGGGGAAAATGTGCTCCTCAAAATGAGTAAAGAAAGAAAGAGAAAAAAGATATGACATCCAGAAAATAGATATTCAACACAGCTGTGAGGCCCAGAAAATTACCAGGAAAAGGGTAAGGAGAAACACAAGGATGAGAATTGTGTATGAGGCTTAGTGATGAACTAGTCCAGATAGGAAAAGAATACAAAACACCAGGAAAGATGTTTCTGAGAGACAAAAAATGGACATGTTGAGTTTTCTGATATACTTTGTCTATATGGAGAGGAGTTTTACATCTCTGGAGAAGAGAGGTGGGAAAAATGTCATCAGATAAATAGAGAACAAAATATGTAAAAGTGAGTCAGTTATTCCAATACAATTAAAAATATATATTGGAAAGGATAAGTAATAATGTTTGACATTCTGTTTATCAACAGCAACTTTGGATGTAAGATAATTATGAATTATAATTTTTAAAGAACTCTGAACCTACAACTTTTTGTTCAGCCAAATTATTATTTGAAAGTCAGGGCATAATAAAATTATTCTCATGCATTCATAGTTTCAGAACATCAGTCTCATATCACAGAAAAGTGCAGTAAGTTGGAAATTTGCAAAAATATGACATAAATAATTCCTAAGATAAAAGTGATTAGTATCTATCTACCCACCTATCTATTAAACTTGTCCATTGAAATCTACTGGGTCCCAGATAAAATTAAAAATAAAATAATATTGAACCATATGTTACATTCAAGAGACATATATATAAAACAACAGTAGAAGAATTGAAAATAAAGGGATAAACAAATGAACAGGCAAAAATGAACTAAAATGACACCAGAAGAAAACAGGCAAAAAGCCTCATAAGAAAGACAGACAGATATTGTATACTTTACAAAGGAAAATAAAACAAAGATATAATCACCATACTTATATAAGTGCCTAAAAAGTTCAGCCTCAAAATACATCAAGCAAAAGATAGTGTGGTGGAGGGGTTTTAATAAATCTAGGTCATAACTTGTCATAAAGTTTACTGGGACATAGCCACTCATGTGTCTATGTGTTGTCTGTGGACAATGAAAGATGATTAGGTGTGACAACCTTTTTCCACAAAGCCAGAAATATTAACTGTCTGAATTGTTACTGAAAAGATTTGCTAATCTTTGATATCAGTTATATAAATATAAAGTTCAGGCTGTTATATGTTTATAGAACTCTACACCCAACAATCAGAGAAGGTACATTCTTTTCAAGCACACAAACAACAATTACAAACAAAAAGAGCATTTTTTTTCCAAGCCGCAAAACAGAAGCCCACAAAAAAGCAAAATTTCAATACTATAAAATTAAATTGTAGATTCATTTTTAATGAATAACAAAAAAAATCACTATTTGGGAAAATCAAGTACCATACTATAAAATAAAGTCTGGGTTTAAAAATAAATACATAATTAAATAGAACTACTAACAATTAAAGTTTGATATCTGTGAAAATGAATGAAGAACACCCATATAAGAACAAGAAAAGATGACTTATTCAGAAATTGCTATAGTGAAGGAGTCAGCCATCATATCTGTCTGCTATTCAAAATCCATGTCTCAAATTTCAAATGTATTGGCCTGAAAATATTCATAGCACCTCTTACATGTTTTTAAATTTATTCTATCTGAAATTTTACTTTTTCAGTATGATTATGTTAAATTGTTTCTTTCCTTTTTTCTCTTATTAATGTTCCCAGAATTTTGTCTATATCATTAACTTCTAATTTTTTTATTTTATTAGTAACGTGATCTACTCTATTTTTTCTGTCATTAAGTTTTATCATCATTTCTTGTTGTGTTTTATTTTTTATCTCCACACTTCTTCTTTCTTAGGATTTCTTTACTGTTTTCTTTTTTTGTTTGTTTGTTTGTTTGTTTTTTGCTTTCCCTTCAAAGTCCTTGAGTTAAGATAGGTTTAGCTTCTTTTTTTTTTTTTTTTTAATTGGTTTTAGAGAAAGAGATGAAGGCAGGGTGGGGAGCAGGGTGAGCAGGGAGAGAGAGAGAGAGAGACATGGATTTATTGTTTTCCTTATTTATGCATTCATTGGTTGCTTCTTGTATGTGCTCTGACCTGGGATCAAACCCACAACCTTGGCATATCAGGACGACACTCTAAAAAACTGAGCTACCTGACCGGGGTTTAGCTTGTTAATTTTTAATTTTTTTGTTTGTTTTCTTTCTTTTAAATGTATATATTATGATTTAAATCTTTTTCACGGTTACATATTTAACAGAGTAAGGTGCTAACAAGGAAAATACTCCCTTTCTGTGGTTAACCAGATGCAGCATTTTGACACTTTAAAATAAACGATTTATTTATTTTTATATACTTTCCTTAGCACCGGGAATGTTCTAGAGCATTGTAATGCCAGTGTCTCCTTAAAGACACATTACTGCTATGGTAATATAAATTTAATATTCTACACCCACACTTGAGGTGTCCATTTTTCATTAATGTGATATTTTCAAAATTTCTCAGAATGTTTTTAAAGATACACTCCTTAAAAGAAATAGTAAAGTAATAAAAATAAAAACAACAACCCAGGACCAGATAATTTTTTTAAAAGGGGTTTAATGTTCTAATCAGCTTTTATATATCTAACTTGTAAATATGAGTAGGGAGCTAAAATGATCTGAAAAATATGCAAGAACACAAAAATGGTGACTCAAAAGGAAGGCTGTGCAGCAAGTCTGCTGACCAACACCTGCAATTTACAGCAGGGAGGTAGAGGGCTATATTCTACAGTTAGCTGCAGGGATTGAAATGAAGACTTCATCTCTTAGTAGCTGTGTTAACCCTGAGTAAGTCACGAAGTTCTCAAAGGCTCAGTTTTATAATTGAGATTATGTGTTTATCCACATAAAACATCTGAGTACTTGGTGGAGGGTATCAGTCAGTAAGTGATTATTATGATTATTTTTATCTCCCCATATCAGTACAAATAAATTTATATGTAGCATACCAAAATCACAGTAAGATCCTTGTTGGAGAATTTCCTGAGTGGCCTTATCTATCCTACAATACTCTACACTACTGCTCTCTGCCTATAGAGTTGCACTGATCACTATAGAATTGCACTGACAGCTAGTCACATATGTCTATTTAAATTTAAAATGATGAAGTTACATAAAGCTAAAAATTCTGGTCCTCAGTTATACTTGTCATATTTCATGGGCTCAGAAGCCACATGTGGCTGGTGACTACCACATTGGAGCATCACAAAAAGTTCTCATGGGCAGCACTGATAGAAGGAGGCCCAGCTTTAAGCTGAGTCAGTCACATTCTCCCTCACAGGAACTTAGTTTAAGTCAAGAAACATGGAGCCTAGAAGTGGTTATGGAAAAGTCCCATTGTTATCAACACCTTAGGAAAACTGCCACAAACTCCTGATGCTGGGTGTGAGAAGATGTCCTAAATAACTGGCCTTTTCAAAGCATGGGTGTCATGAAGTCCCCTAGATTCTTCAATGTACCCTAATAAGTAATAAGGCAAAGGAGCTCTACTTAAGTTTCAAAGGACTTATCCCAAGTAGCTGCTTTACTTTTACCTTTGCTTATGATGTTTTTCAAGTGAAAAATATTCTAATTTTTTGAGTCAAATCTGCCTGTTATTTTATCACTACTGAGATTAACAACATTAGGAAGTCCTAGTCATTTCCACAATTATAAAATTTCTTCTAGTACATATATAAGTTCATATTAAATGTTTGTCTTATTTTTATAGGATTAATTCACCAAAGCAGCATTGCTAGAGTATGTGTTTATTTTATTGTTTGAACACTACAAATAATGGTAAATGATTTAAACCATGCAAAAAGCAGTAGTAACAATTAAGTTCACCAACACCCCAACCCACAACCCTGTAGTTCCCTTCCCTAGAGGAAAACACATTTATCAGTTCTGTGCAATATACTAGCAGAGATCATTTTTTTCCTTTTATGGTATTACATTTAGATTGCTAGTCAAATTCTAATTTATTCCATTTGGTTTAAGGCAGAATTGCATTTTGTTCAAATAGGTAGCCAATTATCTCAACATCTATAAAATAGTCTATTATTTCCCTGAAGATTCTTAAATGTCAATATTTTTATATTCTAACTCCCCTTTTATAACTAGTATTTCTTGATGCTTTCTTCCATACCATGGACATACTTCATTTTTATGTTTTAATAAAACTTGTCAAATATTTATAAAATTATGTGTGAAAAGACTGAGTAAGTTAGAATTAAAGAAAGATGTAACTGAGAAACTAACTTTAAATAACAGTTGATTTTGTGGCAGAGCAAAGCTATTCTCACTTTTTCCTTTTCAACATCTTTGTGTCTAGAGTAACTTCTGAATCAAATTTGTAAGATCCATTTATTATCAATTAAAAATTGATATAAGATTGGTTTGATTTTATAAAATTATTAGAGAAAATATATTTTGTAATGAAATAGTCTTCAAGAAATACACATAATAGACAATAGACAATAAGTACTTATTTTAAGTTGTAAAGCACCATATAAATTATTATTACAAACTATTTGAAACTGAGAAGGAAAAAGTTACACAAAATATTCAAGTATGCTTGTCATGGGACAATATTCCTTCTGTTGCACTTTTGAGTATCTTTTGTAATTACAAAGTAGCTAGGTTGGATTGCAAGATTATATTTAGTAAAAGTATATAGAGTTGATTTCAAAAGGATGAGTGCATTAGAAAAACATAACAAATGTAATTATTGCATACGTAGACAAGTGTGGGAGAAGTCAGAGTAACCAGTGATTTAACTATTCACATTGACTCACTGCTTTCTTTAATTTATATACTTCACTATAAGGAAGTGTGGATGTTTCAGCATTCACTGGCATATTAGGTTCTGCTATATTATTTCAAACTTGGATTTTTCCCATTCAAACCATCCTGAAGTTGTAATGTCTTATAAGTATTGTTTGAAAGTCATAACAACACAGTGACTGTATTGTTATTACTGGTCTTATTTTTTTTTTTTTTTTTTTTTGGTGAGGTGATCGCATATAGCTGCATAAAATTTTTCTCTCTCATCATATCCTGGGAACTATTTTAAAATGGTTTCCATCCTTAGCTTCCCCACATGTGAAAAATTCTTCCAGCAACTCTGGTATGATTTCCCTTAGTTTTAGAAATTCCAACAATCTTTCATATTCTGGAGAAAGGGTAGAACTAAATAGGTATTTAACAATAGAATAGAAAATAAAAACACTAAAAGAGTGTAGTATGTGTGGGCTACCTCCTGTGAAATAAATAATAGTGACAGTCTTGGAATATGTATTGTACAAAACTTTAGTAAAATGCTCAAAACTAAACATATTTCATTTTCAATTAGTTTGGAAAATATGATAAAGGTCAGTAAATTCATGTAATTTGTCCAGAGTTAAAAAGACTGGTTCTGCCTTCATGGTCTGAGGAGCGCTAACAACAAAGGTTGATTGTAGGTTCAGACTAGAGCTCTGGGTTCTCTTCTACCATTAGCCTTATAAAAGGGTACTGTAGACCACATATAAGCAGAGTATAATGCTGTTGGCATTGACACTGACACAGGCCAGGTGAGTGTAGCTGTTGTCTCAAACACTCCCCGGGTGAAGTGAGAAAAATCCTTTGGCCATGTTCCTAAAAGTCCCATTTTATCACCTCCTAAATAAAAATTTTGGAGGACTTCTGGCCAAGATGGAGGCCTAGACCTACTCACTACATCTCCCTCCACAACTAAGAAGGACTACAACTACTGCAAAACCAGAAATAACCATAAGTTCTAGAAAATAAAGCTACATAGAAGTCCAATGTATGAAGTTATAAACAAGTGGTGCTCATCCGGACGGGTAGGAGGGGCAAAGCTATGGCAGGAAGATCAAGCTGTGCTGGCAGCAGCAGCTGCAGCAACCACCAGTGGGATCCAGTAAGCACAGACACCGTATTTAAGGGGAGGCAAGAAGCACCCAGGAACCAACTCTGGCTGCAGACCAAACCCATCAGCTCGCGATTCCAATGCCAGGGAAGGCAGACACCCATTGTATCCAACTGTGAGGCCCAGAGGGAGTGGGGAAGGAGGGGGAGGCTCCCAGTCTCTCAGCAGAGAGTAACGACAGGAATCCATCCTGGACTCCCACCCCCACACAAAGCACCACAGAGTGGTGAGAAGGGTAGCCCAGCCGTGACGAGTACATGGGGTTCCACCCAATATAGCATAAGAGGTATGACAGCACCCCACCCAAGAAGGAAAGATAAATGAAAATGGTCAGAGTGGCAGAAATAATGATTAAAGTACCAATCACACAGCTAATCAAAAAGGAAATGCAGGAATTAACTGAATAACAAATAGAAAATATTTCTGAGGCTCAGTTCAGAGCTATAGTCATAAGGCAGCTTACAGAACTAACAGTGAGACTTAATCAAGACAGGGAAGGAATGAAGGATAGTCCTGCTGAAATGAACAAAAATACATACAAGACAAGTGGTGAGGAAAGGAAACCGGAAATCAAATCAACAAATCAGAACATAGGGAAG
The DNA here is from genome assembly GCF_987537825.1 of Furipterus horrens. NCBI lineage: Eukaryota > Metazoa > Chordata > Mammalia > Chiroptera > Furipteridae > Furipterus > Furipterus horrens. The sequence goes on from NW_028327174.1 coordinate 59,709,984, forward strand.
GAACAAATAGTCAACCAGTGCGGAAAGAGGAAACAAAAAGTGAGGAACATAAGGAGAGGCTCAGAAACCTCTGGGACAGCTATAAGCAAATGAACATTTGAATTATAGGATTGCCAGAGGGTGAAGAAGAAGAACTAGAAATTGAAAAATTATGTGAAAAAATAATGAAGCAGAACTTTTATAACTTGGGGAAGGAAATAGACTTACAGGTCCAGGAAGCACAGAGAGTTCCAAATAAACTGGACCCAGGGAGAACCACACCAAGACACATTATCATCAAAATGTCAAAAATTAAAGATAAAGAGAGAATCTTCAAAGCAGCAAGAGAGAAGAAAAGAATTATGTTCAAAGGAGTCCCAATTAGACTATCAGCTGATTTCTCAAAGAAGACTACAGGCAAGAAGGGACTGGCAAGAAATATTCAAAGTAATGAAAAGCAAAAACCTACAACCATGATTACTCTGTCCAGTGAAGCTGTCATTCAGAATAGAAGGGTAGAGAAAGTGCTTCCAAGACAAAATAAAACTGAAGGAGTTCATTAGATCCAAACCACTGTTATATGAGATGTTAAAGGGACTTGTTTAGGAGAAAGAGGATCAAAACTATGAACATTAAAATGAAAACTGTATCACAACAACCAACAACAGAAACTAGGGAATCGAAACAAAGGCAAACTAAGTAGGCAACGAGAGTGTGAAAAGAATTATAGGTATGGGGAACATATTGGGGGGAGGTCAGCGGGGAGGGGGAAGGGAGGGAGGGAGATGATGCAGGAATTAAGAAGCATAGCAGGAGGGAATAAAGTAAACAGGAAGATGTTGAGAAGAACTATATGCACAACCAATGGGCATGAACTAAGGGGGGGACAAGTGGAGGGAGGGGGTGTCACAGAGTGGAGGGGAGCAGAGGGAAAAGAAATTGGGACAACTGTAACAGCATAATAAATAAAATACGTTTTTCAAAAAACGGTTTTGAACAGTGGAAAATGTCTTGATAGGTGTATTGCATCAAATGGAGAGTACCTTGAAGGTGACTGATGTTTAAACATGCAGGAATAAATACACAATTTTCAATAAATTCTATTTGGGGGGTCAAAATAATAATTTTGGAAATATTAATATTTTTGTCATTACCTATTTCATCAGTAATTTTTTTAATTCAATTCAAAAGTATATATCCCCAAGTCATACAAATTCTTTGGGGTTCAGTTTCATATATAACACATAACATTTTCTAAACATTTCTTTTAGGTGTCTTAAAGACATTTTAAGAGCAATAGGTCTGAAGCTCAACTCATGAACTTCTCCAATCTGGTACTTCGCATTGAAATCATCAGAATACTAGTAGTTCATGACTAACAGTCATTCTTTTTCCATTAGCATCACATCCAGATGATCACCAAGTCTGCCTTCTCAACATCTGTAGAATCCATTTCTCCCAAGTAGGATTGCCAGCTTGCTGATCTAAACAACTCTCATCCTTCATGCTGCCTAAATGCCTCTTTTATTCACACTCTATCCTATTTTGTCCCCATCAAACTAGTTATATTAACTACAGCTATATATTTTTTCAATATACAACTCTAATCATGTCACCTTCCCATCTCCATTTAAATCATGCCATTGGCTTTTTATTGCTGCTACTATAAAAGGGTCAATTTACAACGTACCTTACATGATGTAGCTGAAATTTACGTCTCATTCCTCGTATTATTTCATGATACCCTCTTATACTTTGAGCTCTAGTAATCACTAATTTTTGTATGTTTTTCTTCCTATTTACAACTGTTGTACGTACCTCTTTCCCTATTGCCAGCTGAACCAAAATACCACTTTTTCATGGAAGTCTTTAATTACACACACCCTCCTTTACCCAGTATTTAAGATACATCCGATATATATCTCTTAACTCCAGATTCTTTTGTTTTATAGAACTATTCAAGCTATTTATATATATGTTTTGTGTTTACTAAGGTATCTCTGGCATAAATGTAAGTGCAATGGAGGAAGTAACCATGTCTCTTTTGCTCATCATCTTTTCTTCATCTTTCAGTGGAGTGACTGGAAAATCAACTGCAATTCAATATATAATATAATTGCTTAATGAAGAAGTAAATATATTGTGTCCCCATTATGCATAATCTACTCAGCTCTAGAAAGGATACAAGAAAAATATAGTTATTTTCTTTTAAAAAAATATAACAGTCTTATAGTTCAATCATCCGTATATTTAAAACTGGAAATGCCCTCATCTGTCACTCCAACACACTCCTAATCCTTCTGACCCTGTTTTATTTTTTACTTATGACCTCTTGCCTTCTAATAATACTGTAAGATTTACTTAATCATTACGTCTATTTAGAGCAGGGATTTCTGTTGACTAATAAGTCTCAATTACCTAAAACAGTTCCTAGACTTAGTAGATATTCAACAATTATTTGTTAGATAAAGAATGAATAAATTTCCAAAAAAATAATAATTATGAAATGTCTTATTCAAGTGTTACCTCCCACAACATTGACTTCCATTCTAGTTAGCAACACATACAGAATGTGCAACTCCCACCACTCCCCAGGGACCATATCACAATGTCTGGAGATATTTACAGTTGTCACAACCTGAGACAGGGGATGATACTGGAATCCAGTGCAGAGGACAGGGATGTTACTAAACATCCTTAATGTACATGAAACTCCCCACAACTAAGAATTATGGGGCCCAAAATGTCAACAGTGCAGAGAATGAGAAATTCTGAACCATAATCTCTTCTGCAGTGTCCCTTTCTTCCCATCAACCTTTATCCATCAGCTTGCACCATGCCTTTCTTCTGTGTCAAAGGCTTTCCTTTAGCAGTGCCTCTTCCTCTCTCACTTGCTTTCACCTCAGGCTTACCGCTGTGCCCGTGGGCTTTGATCAGTACTACTGAGGCCTTTTTAAAAACGTTTCTGAATTTCAATATATTATACCAAATGAGATGTCATATGTCATTTTCTCTGTTCCAAAGAGCCCATAACATGGAAATATCCCTGCTCTATCTATGATCAGGCTATATGGAAAGTGCGTGGTTGCCTAACTCTTTTTGATTCAATATGTCAATTTAAAATCAAATGTCACTTGAATGATTTTCAAAATCTTCCATTTATTTTAGAGACCAGAAACCAGAGACTTATCTCAAAGGTGTATGGCCTCAAAGTTTGATCCCTGATACAACCAGTCAGAGCACTGAATCTGAGGACTCATTTGATTTCAAACAGCATAAATTTTCCTTTGAAGTAGTTTACAAAGGATAATTCATAGTCGCTCCATGGAATTAGGGCAAGTACTCCTTTCTATTCACATTCTAAATAGAAAAAAAAAGACATTAGTTGGGAATTTTTTACATTCTGTGAAATAAAATATATTTCATTACTAAATAATGTGTATATTGGCCAAATACTATGACATACATCCCCAGGACAGAATTATCCAGGATATCTTATTCATCATGGTGTTCTTGGTGCCTAATCTGTCATTATCACATACAAGATGTCCAATAAATTTTGGGTGGAGGGGTAAACAAAAGCATTGCATTAATGACTACTGTTTCTTTACTGGTATACATGTAAAATTTTAACTTTAATATTATATAAATATTATTCCTTCTTGCTTTTCTAAAAAATTAATAGAAGATAATTAGACTGATATTCTGAGAAATATTCTGGTTTTGTATTGAGGCTTACTGGGGGAAAATGCAGGAATAATTACCAATGTCTGGATTGAATATAAGGATGGCAATTGACAGCACATGTAATATGCACTTAGCACCCCTGACTAACCCTAACCCTAACCCTAACTATCCTTGTTCAGAATAATTAGGGATCTCTCTCTCTCTCTCTCTCTCTCTCTCTCTCTCTCTCTCTCTCTCTCTCTCTCTCTCCCTCTCTCTCTCTCTCTGTCAATTTTAAAGATGGTCCTCATTCTCTTATGTTATATTGGATCTCTGAAAACTACTGCATTTTATAGCAATTTACATCAATGCACATAAGATTTGTCACTTACTTTTATTAACTCAGTCTTAGTTTCAATTTCTATATGTAAAAATAAGTCAGGTTAAGTCTTCTTTTAGATTGTGTGTGTGTTTGTGTGTGTGTGTGTGTGTGTGTGTGTGTGTGTGTGTGTGTGTGTGTTGTGGCATATATGGTTTGGGGGGAGAGGTACATGGGGAAAGGGGAGGTACTTGAGATCCCTTAACATGAATAGATACTTAATAATGGTTGCTGGGATTTAATGTTTTAATTTGGGCTAAGAAAAGAAGGAAAATATTTTTCTGTGAAAGTACCTGAAAAGAATTGGGAAATTAAGAAGGCATCGTCCATTGGATAGGTTTTTCTAAGGTGCTATGAATGAAGAAAGTCATATTTGGTTTCCATTGCTGCAGAATACATTACTACAAATTTAGAAGCTTAAACAGCCATTAATTATTTCACAGTTTCTGTAGGCCACCAGGAGAATCTATGACTTCTAGAATTTCTTAAATGACTTATCTGATTAGGTCAGGTCCACTCAGCATAATCTCCCTTTTGATTAACTCAAAATTAACTGATTTGGGACTCTAATTACCTCTGCAAAAATCCCTTCATCTTTGCCATGGGAGTGACGATTCTGTCCGATTCCCATATCCCACCCACACTCAAGGAGAGGGGTCATACAGGGTGTGCACAGCAGGCAGCAGGAATCTTTGGAGTCATGTTATAATTCTACCCACCATATTCCAGCTGGAGGAGAAGTTCAGGGAGCTGGTTTAACACCCATTATTGCTTTGGGGTCCAAGAGACCAAGAAAAACCCAGAACTGGGAGAAGACCATCTCCTGTCGGATCTAAGCTGTGGTGTACTGAGGGATCAGGGTGGCTCAAGGGGAGAAATACTCTGAGGCAGGACCACCTTGCTGGCATGTCAGGACAGCAGTCCCTTTGTGGGAAGCAGCCACAGTGCCATCATGAGTTTCACCAGGAGTGGTCTGAGTTGAAGAACCTGAGTGAACCTAATTTTAAGTACTTGTGAAATATTATAGAGAAAGAACATAATAGTTTTCCATAAAAAGTTTTTATGGGTTTGACTTTTGGAAGTTATAACTGTAGTGGCTAAAAGCCAACAAAATTAAAATTTTTATATAGATTTGACTTTTTTACATATAAGATAATTATTTATAATGGCTCAGTTTGGGGGCATTAAATTATAGATTATGTTCATATAATTTCTATGGCTTTAGTAGTATCTACCCTTAGTAGTCACCAAAACAAACAAATGAACAAACACACAAAAGCAAACAAAATATCAACACTGAGCGATAATAAAATGTTGGAGGTTTGCTCCCCTCTGTGGTGGACAAGCTCTGCTAAAGCCTGTTTCTCTGAGATACTGAAGTCTGCGCAGTGTTGTAAAATTCTCTGTATTTAACAAAAGGAAATGATTTAAAGCCTGAGAGCTACAAGAAAAACACTCCTTTATTACAAGAAATTCTTGTACTATATGCTTGTTTACTGCGTCCGCCTAGTAAATGACCCCTGGCAGCCACTTTGAGAAAAAACCTATTTTTACTTTCAATCTCACCAGGATTGTGTGTTAAACTGTCTCATGCCCCCTTGCATTTAGGATTAACTTTACTTCTCGGTTGTTACATAACATAATGGAGACAATCACTACTTCCAACTGGCCTGTAAGTAGAAAGAGATGGTATAATCTATTCTCATAAAATAAAACTTTTCTATTCTTTCTTTCACCACATTCCTCACTTACATTGGGGGACACTCTTCAAAAACCACATTCACTTACGTACCTGAAATGAGAGTTGCCTTGTTAGCAAAATCATGACATCAAACAATAAATGGAGCATTTTGCCAGCTATATATATAAGAGCATTTTTACCAGAATTAAATATTGAAGTTATCAACAGAAAGCATACATGACTGCTCTTAACAAAAGAGATGCAAACTGGACACTTCTGCAGCCTGCTTTCCTGTGAGGGACTCTAAAACTAAGCATCACTAGGTATTCCTTTCACTTGACAGACCATCAGATGCATAGGGGATTCTGACAAGCTGGAATTGCTTTTCTAGGAGGAAGGGGTTAGGGTGCATCTCAGAATAAGAGTTTGGATTGCCTAAAATATATAAGAATTGCTTTTCTGATGCAAGAATTGCATTTTCCATAGTTGTCTTGCTGGGAGGAAATAATAAAGCCCCAGTTAAACCAGAATGATCTGTGTATGATTTTAGGATTTTCAAAATGCTATAAATGTTACTTAAGCCTCATTACAACTGTGTTCAGTCTGATAATAAAAGGGAATGAGAAAAAGAAAGTAGGACTCCATTTTACATGTATGAAAGGAAAAACCAAAAGAAAAACAAGTAATTTTCATATTATGTAGATAACAAAGTGACATTTAATTATATTTCCATTCATGTCATAGCCTAGTGTTTATTTCCTATTACACAAAAAAGAAAAGGTAATTACTTAAAGGGAAACCAAGACATGTGTAAGACAAAAGGAAGTACATAAATATTCATGCTTGGAAAACCCATATGTAATTCTTGGATTTGCCTCTTTTAAAAAGATCTCTGGATTTTCTAGCACTAAAGTGTATCTCTTGACCCTGGGCTTCTTATAAATCTCATGTTTTTTGATTCACAGGTGTACTGTGTCTATATATAGATAACAGTCACTTGTATTTTAATAACAATGATTGACTTTCACCTCCAACCAAAAAGGAGTATTAGGAATTTAACCTCTCTCACCGTAAACAGTATGAAACATAAGGAAGAATAGTTTTTAGACATTAAACCATAGCAGTGCTACACTCTGTTCCATATGAGAAAGAAAACAGCCAAAGTGAAGACAACAATTATAACAGTTAACTGTCTGGAAATAGAGGGGAAATCCACACAGAACTCAATGATCTTACTGAGTTGAGCAGACAGAGGGTAGAGCTCAGAGAGGTCAAGGTAGCTGTACTTTGCAGATAAGAATACTGCCTGTCTCTCTTCATTGCTAAAGATAACAATGGAATAATTTTATATTCTCCAATTGTGGTGGGGGGGTGGGGAGAAAAGTCTGTGTAATATTTGTTCATGAGGCACAAATGGCAGATCATATTCAAATACATGACATATTCTCATGGACATATCCATATTTTGATCAAAGAAGAAAACAATTTCTGTGAGAAAGTAAATAAAAAAGATCTATCTATTGGGCCCTTACTTATAAAATTAACTTTATAAGTTTGAAAATCAATGAAAGATTTAGATAGATTAAAAATTGGTATTCTGTGAATAAAAATAAGTGTGTGGCTAATCTCACTTATATAGTATAAATTTTATTTTAAGAAGTTTTAATATTTTCAAGATACTATATATAATACCAATAAAGTGACTAGGTATGGACAAGGAATAAACATTTAAAAACACACTATTATCCAAAATTACAATATATGTTTTCATTGATTTTTTAAGCCATAGCAGATAGTATCATTGCTATTTTAAAGCTCTATCATGAATTTGATGGTTTTTATTTACCCAATTTAACTATTGTTTATTCATTTAAGGAAATCGGTTTAACATCATTCTTACCTAAGTGTAAGGTAGACACTATTTTTCATTCAAAACTTTTATTGAACATTTACTGCTAGGTAGGCACTGTTTACACTGAAAGAAGAAAAATAAAAGTTTTACCCTCAGATATCTGTGGTTTATGGGAGGTGACAGAAGAAAAGATAAAATTATATATATAGCCTATTTGGGATAAAGGGAACATAATTAAAGCTGAGAATGTGAATATAAATTATTGGATTAAAGGGGGGAAAAATACAATATTAAGTAGGTGGTCACTTCCTTCTTACACCATATACAAGAATGAATTCAAAATGAACTAAAGACTTAGATGTAAGACTTTAAAACATAAACTCCTAGAGGAAAACACAGGCAGTAAATCTCTGACATTTCTCTTAGCAATATTTTTTCTAGTATATCTCTTTACGCAAGGGAAACAAAATAATAAATAAATAAATGGGACCACATCAAACTAAAAAGTATTTTGCATAGCAAAGGAAACCATCAATAAAACAAAAAGACAACCTATTTAGTGGGAGAAGATATTTGCCAATGATACATCTGATAAGTGATTATTATCCAAAATTTATAAAGAACTCACACAACTCAACATTAAAAATCAAAAAGAAAAAAAATTAAAAAATGGACAGAGGACCTGAATAGACACATCTCCAAAGAGGACATACAGATGGCAAATAAGCATATGAAAAGATATTCATCATCACTAATCATCAGTAAAATGCAAATTAAAACAACAATGAGACTTCACTCCACACCTATTAGAATGGTTATCACCAATAAATCAACAAACAACAAGTCCTGGGGAGGATATAAAAAAGAGGGAAACCTTGTGCACTGCTGGTGGGAATGCAGATTGATCCAGCCACTTTGGAAAACAGTATGGAGTTTCCTTAAAAATTTAAAAATGGAACTGCCTTTTGACCCAGGGATTCCACTTCTGGGAATATACCTGAAGAAACTCAAAACACTAATTTGAAATAATATACGCACCCCTGTGTTCACTGCAGCATTATTTACAATAGCTAAGCTATGGATGGAATTAACCCAAGTGCCCACCAGTAGATGAGTGGATAAAAAGATGGTGGTACATTTACATAACAGAATACTACTCAGCTATAAAAAAAAAAATTATATCTTACCATTTGCAACAGTATGGATGAACATGGAGAGTATTATGCTAAGTGAAATAAGTCAGTCAGCGAAAGACAAATACCATAATTTCATTTATATGTTGACTCTAAAGAACAGAATAAACAAACGAAATTTACACAAACCTATAGACACAGAGAACAGACTTGTGGTTGCCAGAGAATTGGGGGACCAGGGGACTGGATAAAAAAGGTGACAGGATTAAGAGGCATGATTGGTAGTTACAATACAGTCATGGGAATGTAAATTACAGCATAGGAAACGTAGTCAATAATATTGTAATAACCATGTATTGTGCCAGGTGGGTACTTGAAATATCAGGAAGAACACTTGTAAAGTATATGATTATCTAACCACTATATTGTACACATGAAATTAATATAAAATAATACTAAATATAAACTGTAACTGAAAAATAAAATAAACAGGTAGTCAATTAAAAAATGTAACTTCACACAGTAAAATGGATGTGTGGTTTTTAAAACAGCAAAGAGATTAGTGTGTTTGAAGCAGATGAGGGAGAGAGAAAAGAGTTCAAAAAAGTAATAAGGGGATTGCTGGGGGAGGCATTGAGGGTGTGGAGGAAGATATGGGGGGATAAATGGTGATGAAAGGAGACTTGACTTGGGGTAATGAACACACAATACAATGTACGGATAATGTGTTTTAGAATTTGTGTACCTGAAACTGATATACTTTTGTTAACCAGTGTCATCCCAATAACTTTAATTAAAAAATCTATTTCAGTATTCCCAAATGCCCATATTACTTTTTGTCATTGCCTTTGAAACAGTTGTAACATCTTATTGGTTAACTTATTAATTAATAAATAAAATCTTTGGCATGCATTAAAAAAAGGAAGAAGTGATAAGGAGCAAGATTATGTAGTGCTTTGTAGGTCAAAGTAAAGGGCTTTGGCTTTTATTGTTAAATGAATTTGAAAGACAGGATTATGAGCAAAGAAATACAATTAAATTTAAATTTTAAATGGTCAGTCAAGCTGTTGGATTGAGTGTTGATTGGAGGAGGGCAAAGATGCAAATCAGGAGCACCATTAGGGGTTATTGTCATAATCTTAGTAAAAGTGATGGAAGTTTGATCAAAGGGTGCAGTCTTAGATATATTTTTAAGTTAGAGCTGACATATCAGAAATGGGGTTGAAACAGAGAGGAACCGATTAGTCTCAATATTTTGACCTGAACATCTGGAAGGATGAAGTTGACAACAACTGAAATGGGGAAGGTTGCAGGAGAAGCAGGTTTGGTGAAGAGTATCATAAACTCAGTTTAGATTTATTATATTTGAGGTGCCAGTAGGACAGCCTTGGAGAGATTTAATTAAGTCATGGATTTATAATCAACCTTTTCTTCCTCTTATTTATGATATACACACTGATAAACCTTATAAAGGAAGAGAAATAACACTAGAATCCCTCCTGGGAAACCCAACAATATTACATAACCATTGCTTCTATTAATGCTATATCTATATAGGCTATGGTAGTGTTAAAATGGGGTAAAAATCATGCCAAATTTCTGATGACCTTTGTTGACCTACTCCTTTCCCACTCAGCAGTCTACTGATATATAAAGTTTGAAAATAGTTTGAAATACGTAGTCAAGACTTGAATCAGTACCAAATTCGGTAGTTTACCTAGTATTAGAAAAATATTTCATGTGACACCTTTAACAGTTGCCACAAGTTAATAACTGAAAATATAAAGTGAAATCCAATCAGTGATACTTTAAAATTCTGAGGTCTTATAAAAGGAAAAAAAAAAAAAAAGACACTCCGATTTTAACCTTCCTAAGACCTGTTTATAAATGCATGTAAACTGGGATCAGATTTATAGCCAAATGGTAGATACCTGTTTTCAGAATCGTTCTCCCATTAATATTTGTGAAAAAGTCTGTGTGATTCTCCTATTCCATAGGTTAAATTCTCTCCCAAAAGTCATCTGTGCCCCTCATATAAATAAACTTCTTTGCCATGACTTAGTGAATTATTCCAACACATGTCTCAGGTTCAGGCTGACAGTATGAATTTATAACATGCACAGAAACAGTATGTGTGTGTGTATGTATGTGGGTGTCTCACACATGCATGCACACACACAGAGCTGTATCTAGGGCCACGGTTTTAGAATAATTATGGTTTTAATATTTGATCCTGCTTCACACCAAAACTCAATTGACTGAAAGGAATAATACAGAGTCTTCCTAAATGATGCCAACCATCTGTACTAATTTACAAAGGTAACATATTGGTGTTTTAAAAGACTTCTGCACCACAAATGTAATTATTAATTATTATGTTACTAGGATATTTGTAATCACTTCAAAATTAACCTTTATAGTCTCAGGAGGTTTATATTTATAAGAGTCACTTGCTGTCTCACAGAGAGATTAATTAGTCAACAAATGATAAGTACAGAAAGAACACAAATTAGTTCTTTGTTTACTGACACATGGTTGTACCATATAATTTGTATTGTAATTAAAATGTTTTATATTGCAAACAAAATATATTTAATTCAGGGATAGAGAATAACAACAGTTTCAAGTATTCCAAGAAATATATTGACAGATTCCCTGGGGTTTACTACTTAGACACTCACAAGGCAAGAAAAAAAAGGTGAAGAAAATAGCTACAATATAACCATTATCAAAAGACTTCCTTCTTTTCCATTGTCATTGTTTGAATTTCTGACTAAGATCCTATCTTCGTAAAAGCCAGAAAATATGTTGGAATAGAGAGAACAAAACCATCTAGACATGGGGAATAGGCTATTTTGTTTTTAATTGTAGCAAAAACATTTTTTACTATAGTGTCTCATAAAAAGTGGTGTTTTCAAATGGTTTATAAAGAAATCTTGACTATCAATTACCCATACAAAGTTTCAAGTACCACTAAGTCATTTCATCAACCTTCTTCTTGTTTAATAAAGAATCGAAATAAGGCAAAAATTTGGCAGTTAAAATTTTAGTTAACTTTATTCTGCATGAACAAAGGCATTGATTGTTGCTGTTTATTTTGATTTTGTAACAAAATGCTTCTTCCTTATGTTTATATGCTAAATAATCAAAACATACAAAAATGTGAGTCTTGATTTTTTTTCACTATAGTGATGATAGATTTGAATTATGTTTTCTATGTCCTCAAATTGTATCCCTTCATTTAAAGCAGGGATCCCCAACCTCCGGGCCGCAAATGGGTAGCAGCACTCTTCTTAGGAACCAAGAGGCTAGCGAAGCTCCTAGAGCTCCACCTCTTGTCTCCTCCCAGCCCCTTCCAAAGTGGGTGAGGCAGAGCAAGCTCACCTGAGTTCCAAGCTCTGACCACCGTTTTGTCCCACACCCCCATCTCCCAGAAACCCATCCCTGGTGTCAAAAAGGTTGGGGACCTTTGATTTAAAGGACTTTTAAATTTATTTCCAGTAATCGTAATTGATTTTCCTTCAGCTTCTCTTTTTATTCTATTTCTTATCATTTTTGTTTGATTTCATATTATTTCTTCTTAGACTGTTCTTGGCAAATTTATTTTTGTCATTTTCAGACTGTTTTTTTATTTCATTAAATCTTCTCCTGACTTTTAATGTTGGTGTCTATTGTTATGAATATTTTCTTCATATATATCAAAATGTGACTTTGTAGGTTGACATGAGAGTTTGTTGCTTTTTTTTCCCAGTGTTTATCCTTTGTTGTCTAGTAACTTTAAATTTACCTAACACCTCCAGTCATGGATGTTTGGCCCAGATCCTGACCATTGAGCTTCCTCCTATCCCTTAAGGACGGGGATTAAAATAAGCTGTAACCCAATAATATTTACAAGGTGATTTTTTTATCTTTCACAAACAATGAAATCTCAATCAGCCTTTGCTTTCTACCCATGGGGCTTGCTTCTGCTCCTCTACTTTCTGTGAACATTTCTACTAGCATTTTCCATCAGCAGGAGGAGCAAGAGCATTCTTCAGCTTTAGGCCTCTCTTCATCACATTAAGTTTTGGTCCCATAAGTCGGACAGAGATGCTTATCTTTAATTAAAAAGTTTACTATCAAAGTAAAGAGTTTCTGCTCAGCAAAAGAAAACATCATCAAGATGAAAAGGAAACCAACCATATGAGAAAACATATTTGCTAATGATATCTCAGACAGGGGACTGACCTCCAAAATATATAAAGAGCTTATATGACTCAACATCAAGAAAACAAATAACCCAATTAAAAAAATGGGCAAAGGACCTGAACAAACATTTCTCCAAAGAGGACATACAGAAAGTCCATAGACACATGAAAAAATGCTCAACATCACTAGCCATCAGAAAGATGAAAATAAAAACCACAGTGAGATACCACTTTATACCAGTCAGAATGGCCATCATCAACAAACCAACAAACAACAAGTGCAGGCGAGGATGTGGAGAAACGGGAACCCTACTGCACTGTTGGTGGGAATGCAGACTGGTGCAGCCACTATGGAAAACAGTATGGAATTACCTCAAACAACTAAAAATGGAACTGCCTTTTGAACCAGCGGTTCCACTGCTAGGATTATACCCCCAAAATCTTAAAACTCTAATTCAAAAGAACTTATGCACCCCTGTGTTCATAACAGCACTGTTTATAATAGCTAAGTGCTGGAAACAGCCTAAGTGCCCATCTGTAGATGAGTGGATCAAAAAACTGTGGCACATTTACACAATGGAATACTATGCAGCAGAAAGAAAGAAGGAACTCTTGCCATTTGTGACAACATGGATGGAACTAGAGAGAATTATGCTTAGTGAAATAAGCCAGGCAAAGAAATTAAAATACCATATGATATCACCTGATACAGGAAACTAAAGAACAACATAAACAAATGAACTAAATAGAACAAGGAGCAGAATAACAGTCAATAGGGGATAGGGGAGAGGAAGAGAAGGGGGATAAATAAGGGAAGGGTTTAGTCAAGAAACATGTATAAATGACTCATGGACATGGACAATGGGGAGGGATATGATTGTGGGAGAAGGGGTGGGCTGGGTTGGGGGGAGCAATGGGGAAAAATGGGACAACTGTAATTGAAAAATGAAAAAATAAAATTAAAAAAAAAAGAAAAAAGTTTACTAAAGTTTTCAGACTGTATTCTTCTGGGTGATAAGAAATGGTACACAATTCCAAAGGAAAAAAAGCATGCAGAAACTGCTAATTTTGTTCTTTATTCTTCATTCTCTATCATATTATTATTGAACGTCTCTTCATATCCCAACAATAAATTACCAAACTTTCCACTGTGGTCTAGTAAAGTGAAAGCTTTCAACATTAAAATCACACAATGTTAAAGGCATTGGCTTTGACATTGAGTCTATGGTCAAATATCACCACTTTAGCAAACAAATCACTTATCCTTTAAGAACTTGCACTCTATCATATAAAATGTAGATAACTGTACCACCACAAAATAATAGCAATAATTCAGAAAAATAAATAGAAAAGTCTTAAGTCATAGTTAACTATCCACTAAATATTAACTATTTTTATTATTATATATTTATAACATTCCTTATCTTATGAACCATCCTTTAATGAAAATTATGAGCTTCAGCTAGAAAAAGATAAGAATAACACCTTTAACTTAAATTCTTCAATTTATACTCTAGCTTTTAAATCTACTGGAATTATATTCACATTTTCTTTGATTACCAGTTTTCATCCACCATATGTCAGAAGATTGGTGGGAGTTGGAGTTTTTGATGTTTCAAGTGACACTTTCCAAATACTTTATAAATGTGACCTGAAAGAACAGGCAATGATGAATTGCCATGTGAGATATACTTCACCACTTAGTCAGCAAGTGTTACATTTCTGCTTTATAGAATAAAAAATTGAAGTCTACACACCCACAAGGAAAATGTTCCCTGTAACTCTTGGAATATAAGCTATTTGTTACTATAGTTGTAAAAGCTTGGATATTGAAGAAAGACAGCCTTGTTTTCCCTTATTGACTATAGGACTTCCAGTGTGACTTTCTTTTTTTAAAGTGTATTTTATTGATTATGCTCTTACAGTTGTCCCAATTTTCCCCTTTTGCTCTCCTTGGCCTGATACCTCCCTCTCCTCTAGCGAGCTCCTCCCCCTTAATTCATGTCCATGGGTCATGTATGTAAGTTCTTTGGATCCTCTCTTTCCTATACTTTCCTTAACATCCTCCTATTTTGTTCCTCCAATTATTCTTCTTAATTTCTACACCATTTCCCACATTCTCCCCCTTCCCTCTCCCAGCTGATAACCTTCCAGATCATCTCCATATCTATGATTCTGTTCCTGTTCTGGTTTTTTGCTTAGTTTGTTTTTGGTTTTGTATTTTAGATTCAGTTGTTGATGGTTGTAAATGTGTTGTCATTTTAATGTTCATAGTTTTTATCTTATTTCACTTAAACAAGTCCCTTTAACATTTCATGTAATAATAGCTTGGTGCTGATGAATTCCTTTAGCTTTGCCTTGCCTGAGAGCACATCCACCCTTTGATTTTAAATGATAGTTTTGCTGGACACAGTAATCCAGGTTGTAAGTCCCCACTTTTTATCACTTTGAATACTTCTTGCCAGTCCCTTCTTGCCTGCCAAGTTTCTTTTGAGAAATCAACTGATAGTCTTATGGTAACTCCTTTGTAGATAACTCTCTGCCTTTCTCTTGCTGCTTTTAAGATTCTCTCTTTACATTCAAAGTTTGGCATTTTAATTATGATGTGCCTTGGGTATGGTCCTCTTTGGGTCCAACTTGTTTGGGACTCTCTGTGCTTCCTGGACTTGTATGTCTATTTCCTTTGCCAAATTAAGGAAGTTTTCTTTTGTTATTTTTTCAAATAAGTTTCCCATTTCTTGCTCTTCCTCTTCTCCTTCTGGCATAGCTATGATTCAGATGTTGGTATATTTAAAGTTGTTCTAGAGGTTCCTAAGCCTCTCATTTTTTTAATTCTTGTTTTGTTGTTGTTGTTGTTTTGCATTCTTGTTTCTTCTTTCTGATCTGGTTGAACATTTATTTTGTTCCTTTTGTTCCAAATCATTGATTTGAATCCTGGCTTCCTTCCTTTATCTGTTGGTTCCCTGTATATTTTTCTTTTTTTCACTTTGTGTAACCTTCATTTCTTTTTTTTTTAACTCCTTTTTGCCATACTCTATGAGTTCTCTGAGCATCCTTATTACTAGTGTTTTGAATTGTATATCTGATAGGTTGGCTATATCTGTTTTGTTTAGTTCTTTTGTGGGGGGATTTGTTCTGTTCTTCCATTTGGGCCATATTTCTTTTCCTCCTCAATTTGGCAGCCTCCGTGTTTGTGTGTGTGTGTGTGTGTGTATTAAGTAGAGCTGATTTGACTCCCTGTATTAGCAGCATGGTCTAAATAGCAAAGGCACCTGTAAATTGTGTGGGGCAGAGCCTTAAGTAAATACCAGGATGGAGCCACCTACTTCACCACTTTGTAGCTTATTTGTAGTGGGGGGCTTGGAGAGAAAACAATGCTGCTGCCTGACATCTGGCCATTTGCCTGGCACTCACCCCATCCAGTCACTTCACCCACTTCCTGTATACGACTGGCGCCCTTCCAGTTGCTGCCCTGGTGTTTGTGTATGTTCTAAGATCATGTAATCTGTTTACGTGATAAAAATCTAGCTATTTCATCTGCCACCCAATGCAGGCTCTTTAAGGAGCAAAAATCAGGCCTTTTCTTCTGCCGCCCCAACCACCACTGGTTTTTACAGCCAAAGGTAATGGGGTTTATCTTCCTGGTGTTGGAACCCTGGGCTGTGCAGTCTGACCTAGGGCTGGGATTGCTTCCTCTCGGGGTATCCCTTCTGACTTTTATCCATTATATGTGAATGTGGGGCTGTCTGTTCCACTGTCACTACCATCGCTGCTTGTCCAAGCCACATTGCCTCTCTGCCCCATCTCGGTGACTACGCCCCTCCTACCTGTTTAAATGAATGTGACTTCTTTAAATCCTTGGTTGTTTGGACTTCCATATAGCTCAATATTCTGATGACTCTGGTTGCTATTTGAATTTGAGACCTGATTGTAATTCTTTCTATGGTTGTGTGAGGAGGACAAGTGTGTCTTCCTATACCTCCATCTTGAGCAGAAGTCACAATGTGACTTAAAATACATTGTTTAATATATTTGACACTCATTTTTCATCTCTAAAATTAAGAAAGAATATGTTGTAAGATAATTGTGAAGATTAAATGAGGTGTTATATATATAATTTGTTACCAAATTGTCTAATATGCTACTAATACAAATTTTACTTTGTCTTTTCTCCTATTTTTTAACAGGTCTATTTTTAAGTTCCAATGGGAAACCATCAAAAGAATTAACTAACCTCAATACTATAATAATTTTTTAAAGTTATTCTTTATCATCTTCATCATCCACCTTAAATCACAAAACCATGAAATCTATAACAAATAGTTAGTTGAAGGAGAAACAAGATGGCAGAAGAGTAAGTGGAAGCTACACTGACCTCCTCCCAGAACTAGTCTGGATTTACAACTTAATTTTGGAGAAATCATCTGGAATAACCAACTGAACACTAGCTGGAGAGAAGTCTTATAACCACGGAGAGACAGAAAAGGCCGCTACATCACAACATGACCAATAGGGAGTGCGGAGACGTGGAAGGGCTGGCTCAGCTGACACGGGTGGCAGCTGAAGGGACTGAGAAACAGCTCAGCAACCGGGGGTCCCCCCTGAGAAGGGCAGGGTCTAACCCTCCAGCTGAGCTTCCCAGCCTACAGCAACAGAGTGGAAAGTAAAATAGTATCCAGCTGTGAAAAGCGAAAAGCCACAGGGTTTCTTGCTAGCCATAGAGAAACAGCTGGAGAAAAAGAGCTCTTAAGCAGATCACATATGAAAATATTTTGGCCCCCACTTACCCTGGGCTCAAGCGGAGGGAAGGCAGAGAGGACTAGAGACCCTTGGGGAGAGTTTGGTGTGGTGGCTTTGAGGGGAGAACTAGGGGAGCAGCCGACAGGGTCCCAGTGCTGACTCATCTCCAGTACTGCAGGCAGACCATCCCCCCACCTCCCTTCAAGTGGCGTCAGCCTGAGGGGAAGCAAAAGCCCAGACTACAGGAATTAAGCTGCCACATCCATGGTCCTTAAGCCTGATGGCTAATCACAGATTGAATAGATTAACAACTAAAGAAGTCAGACAAAGGCAGTAGATCCCTGGAAGTCTCCAACAGGCAGCCTAGGCCCAGACTGGTACAGAATCTGACACCACCAGAGACAGATCCAGGAAGTGCAGATCATTCTAAGAAGCACCAACAAACAATAGGAGTTACAAAAATGGGGAGATAGAGAAACAACCCCCCATCGAAAGGAAAGGTAGAATCCCCAGAAAGAGTGCTAAATGAAATAGAGGGGAACCAACTATCAGATATGGAATTGAAATCATGGATTATGGAGAAGCTCAATGAGCTCAGCGGAAACTACAAAGAACTCCAGGGAAACTACAAGGAACTCCAGAAAAACTACAAGGAACTTACTGAGAATTATACCAGCGTGAAAAAGGACATAGAAGCTATTAATAAGAGCCAGGGGGAAATGAAAAATACGACCTCTGAATTGAAGAACACAGTAGAAGGAATTAAAAGCAGGCTAGAGGAAGCAGAAGATCAGATCAGCGAGCTGGAGGACAATGTAGACAAAAACTCACAGACAGTGCAACAAAATGAAAAAAGACTGAACAAGACTGAAGAGGCTCTAAGACAGCTGCAGGACAACATGAAACGTAATAATATCCGTATCATAGGAATTCGAGAAGGAGAAGAAGAAGAGCAAGGAGAGAAAGAGTCACGCAAGTCCAGGAAGCACAGAGGGTCCCAATGAAGATGAACCCAAACAGGCCCACTTCAAGACACATCATAATTAAAATGCCAACATTCAAAGACAAAGAGAGAATCCTAAAAGCAGCAAGAGAGAAACAACTAATAACATACAAGGGAGCTCCAATAAGGCTATCATCAGATTTCTCAGCAGAAACACTACAAGCCAGAAGGGAATGGCAAAAAATATTCCAAGCAATGAAAAACAAAGGCCTACAACCAACAATACTCTACCCAGCAAGACTCTCATTCAAAATGGAAGGTGAAATAAGGAGTTTCCAAGACAAAAGAAGGCTAAAAGAATACATCTCCACCAAATTAGCATTGCAAGAGATGCTAAAGGGTCTGCTTTAAGAAGATGAAGAAACAGGAAGAGACAGAGAGGAACACGAGTACAAAGGGGGAAAATGACAATGAATAAGTACTGAAAGAAAGAAGGAACTTCTACCATTTGCAACAACATGGATGGAACTAGAGAGAATTGTCCTTAGCGAAATAAGCCAGGTAATGAAAGAAAAGTACCTTATGCTGTCACCTATTAAGGGAAACTAATGAACAACACAAACAAATGAGCAAAATTGAACCAGAGGTATGTAAACAGGAATAAAGTAACAGTAACAAAGGGGGAGATGGGAGGGAGAGAAGGGGGTAAGAAGAGAAAGGGTCTAGTCAAAGAACATGTATAAATGACCATGGACATGGACAACTGAGTGGGGACTGAATGTGGCAGAAGGGGGGGCAGAGTGCAGGGAAGCAAGAGGGGGAAAAAAGTGGGGCAACTGTAATAGAAAAAAAGTTTTAGTGGGGGAAAAAATAAAAATATAAAGAATGGAAATGCAAGTTCAGTGAATATTAGAAGGACAAGGATTTTCCTTCACACTGTATATTTTTCTCCCTATCCGATTCCTCCAGAGTTTGGCATTCTAAACAAGTAAGTAATGACATAAGTTTCTTTGCATAAAACTAATAAGACCAGTTGTTAATAACGATTTTTTTGACTAAGACTTTGACTGGAATGTCATGCCTAAAGGAGACATGCTTGGGCTCTGGTTGTTACCAAAAAGCACTGAGGTACTGGGATTGACTTTCAAAGGTAATAAAAGCCCACGAGATAAAAGGCCTGGTACCTTGGTTGGATGTGCGATGCATGGCAATCTTTTCAGGGAAGGAATGAAAGTTGTTTTCCTGAAAGATGGCTAGAAGGGACCTTAAGGCACAATGGAAAACCAGAAGGACTTAGAAAAGACAGGTGTTTACAGGCAAGGCTGAATGCCAGGTATGTGGTTCTGCTTCTGTGCCCTGAAGGGCAGACTAAAGGTCACCCTAAATGTTCCTTGCATAAGTTCCAGCAAAGCAGAACTAAAAATCATAAGTGATCGTTTGCTGCTCTTGTTGTGTTTATGCAAATAAACAGGATAAATTAAAAATGGACTTAATGCAGTCCCTTTAATGACAAGGAAGGTAATCTTAGGGAGAAAAATTGTGATTCAAGGAAAATCACAATGCTCAGTGGTAGACTATAAAGTAGTGCAGCTAACTGTCTTTAAAGTTTATCTTCATTTAAGTTTGTTTTGATTTGAAAATTAAACTATGTCTGTGGTATTATCAAAGATGTTTAATTTATAGGCAAGAAGAATGTCAAATGCCTTGCAACTGGATGTCTTTCCGATAAGACAGTCCTACAGATTTAGAGACTTGTATGTGGGTTATGTTACATAAATTGAGATGTGTTTTCTGTTTTCAAAGGGCATAAGCCTACGATCTCATTTCCTGAGTGATTGTCTGTATGTATAGGCCTCACTTAATCCTGTCTGCATAGCTGCCTCCTGAGACTCAATGGTTTGGCTAAACTAAATGGCTGGGTTGGTGAAGAATGGTGTAGTCTGTGGGCTTCACTTTAAAACTGGTTTCTCTTTTCTGTCCTAATAGCTTGGACAGAGAGAGCCCAGAGGTCTGAGAGGGGAGAAACCTAAACTATTTTCCTCAACCGAAACTAAGTATAATGGGCAAAAGGGTTTTGGACAGGTGAGATATACCTGGCACACCTTCCTCCAAAGAAGCCTTTCTTTTCCCTAATGTGGGACATTGAAAAATTAATACCTGCCTTTTGTCATCTAGTGGTTTTGGATTGAATGATGTCTTTTAACCCTGTTGCCAAATCTGTTGCCTCCAGAATACAACAAGGATGCCAACCTGTTAAATCAAGCATGCCATTGCCCGGGGACAGTCAACTGACCTGGAGTCTGCATGATCCTTCCCCATGTGGGAAGACCACCCCCACCTCCACACCCCCATTCTTATTAGGGATTTCTGGAGCCAAGGGTAGGTAGGACGCCGACCATGTCCAGCTTGAAGCAGCTAGAGGAGCTCGAGACCTTTGCCCATTGTCCTTTATAAGATTATAAAGGGTCTTAAGTCTGAGAGGGAGGGATTGTTATTTTTTATTGTTAAATTAATTAATTAATTATTTTTAAAAAGAAGAAGAAGAAGAATATATGAAAGGGTGAGGCAGGAGAGCTTGTATGTACGACCCATGGGCATGGACTTGGGGAGGGGGGATTATTGGGGGAGGGGGGTGCTGGGCAGAGGGGAGCAAAGGGGAAAAATGGGAATTATTGTAACAATATAATCAATAAAATATATTTATAATAAAAAATAGTTAATTGAGCCTACTTTCATTTCTAAACCCCTTCCCTTGTGTATAATTTTTTGTTAGAAGCCAAAAAGGCTAAAAATTCAATTTTTCTAACTCCTCATGCAGTAAAGAAAAATCATGTAACACAGTTATGGCTAATGAAATAAATGTAGAAGTCTATCTATATCTTTTTTCTTTCGTTCTTCTTCCAATCTGAACTGAAACATGGATGTGCTTGGTATGTGGTAATAAATAGCTATCTTTCAATCACTGAGCAATAAGCTAACATACTGAAAAGGGTGGAATAGAGACATATTAAAAAGGTTGATTTCCTAATAGAATCACTGAGTTTCTGTACCATATCTGTATTTCCTCCTTCTAGAATTATTGTTATATTAGAAAAATGTAATTATTTTACTAATTTTCTGATTTTTGCTACTGAATAACATTGCTGTCTAATTTATACTCAAGTTTTATGTTTGAATAAATGAGAAATCAGGGTAAGCACTGTTGGAATAAAAAAATCTAAAAATATATTTCCATTCAAAAAGTAGTTATAATCTTAAATGATTATGTTTTCTTTATATATAACTCATTTTATCATCTTTTTGTTCCTTATGCCTCTGTACAACCATATTACTTAAATTAAAAATTTAATTAAAATGGCAAGCATTTTAGATAAATCAAATAGCACAGAAAAACTTAAAAATGCAATGACAATAATTGTCTATAATGTAAAAAATAATTTGTACTAATTGTACAAAGTAATAATTTAGCTACTCAGAAGAAATACCTTTCTACTTTTTTGCTTATTTTCCTAATACTTTCTGCAAAATATACTTATAATATTTGTTGGTTTATAAAGTTTAGACATTATATATTAACACTTCATTTTTAAAGATAATTATTTGGCTCATATTCAACTCCAGATTTCTCCTATCTGTCCAATATTGTTAAATTATTCATTTTATTGAAATTATTAATTAGCCTGTGAACTCTCATGAACAAAATAATGATATATACCCATACTTCTTCTTTTGTGCAGCTCCTCACCTAGAATTTTTGCCTTAAAATTTTACAAGATGTGCTTATTGGTGAGTTTATGTCTCTAATTTCACTAAATTCTCAATGGGTCCATTCATTCAAATGATTAACAGGATTCAGTTTTGAGTAATTTTTTATTATATTTCTTAATCATATTTGTTTCATTTTTTTCTCTTCTGTCCTTCTGATATTGAATCTCATAAAATCTCAGTCTCCCTTTTTATTTCATTTTCTCTCATAGTTGCTTTCTGTTCTATTTTCTAAGAGATTTCTTTTATTTTAATCTAATCTTTCTGTTAGGTTTTGTTTTCATTTAAGCCATCATATTTGAAACTGCCAAGTGCTCTTTCTTGTAATTTAAATAATATTGTATTATTTTCTATGTATGCAATTATTTCGTATTCCTCAAAGTTGTGTGACAATTGGATCTTTTTAACCTTTTGTAGGGTAAAGAGGATGGAAGTTTTCTTTTGTTCTGTAACAGAACAATATTTATTCCAGGCTTGCATTTTTCTCTTTGTTTGTTATTCAAATGTCTGGTATTCATTGATTTATTCATTATATTTAATAATGAGAAAGTTAAAAACTGATTAAAAGTTCTGGGAAAGAAAGAAGGTCTATATTAAGTGTGTTTCGGAAAAGAGTTTTGTTTTTTATTGGGGAAATTCCAGGTGTCAGTTTTTGCAGAAATTGGAAAGAGTAGGTATCAGGCTACTGGTACTTTGTTTGAGGGTTGAGAATATGGATCTTAGAAATTAACTATATGATGTAGACACTTTCACTACATTCTTTATTTTCACCTCCATATGTCAAATTCCACCCTCAGTCTCTATTTGGCATCTCAGATTTAAGAACCTCCTTCTTTATTTTTATCAGAATGGGGCTGTAGGCATTTGAGTCATGTCACACTCTATGAGTGCAATTAAAAAAGAGAAAACTTTGACTCCTTCAAATATTGACTTCCAAGCAATCTGCATATGAAGTCACTTAACTTGTCCCTGATATCTGTTTTAAGCAGCATTTTTGAGACAGGAAACATCTCTGTGACTCAGTGAGCCTAATTCACTTTCTTCTCATATACATCAGTGTGAGAATATTCTATACCTTCCTTCTCTCTCTACATGCATTTATTTGCACAAAAGTTTATCAAGTGTCTTATCTACAAGTCTCTATAATTTTTATCTGTGTGGATTTTCTTTTCCATAATTATATTTTAGTGAGCATTAGGATAACTAAAAGAGAAACATGTGATCGATACAATATATTTTAGATGATATATTGTATATTTATACAGTATGCAAAAACTAAGATTAGCTGAAGTCATACCAAAGATAGCAATTAGAATAGGTCGTGAAATGCTTGTCTTCTCTGAACATGGATTTAAAGTGCTCTCTCAAAAGAGCCAATCAATTGGCCAAAGAAAAACAGAATAATGATTAAATATTTGGGGAAAAAATTCCAATTAGAAAGACTTAAAGTAATTGGGAGCATTTAGCCTAGAGGTGATAAGCTCACAGTGAGGGATGATTTAAGACTCAGATGTTGTGACTTGTTTCCTTTATGTCTTCCATCTAAACAAACAAACAAGCAAGCAAAATGTAAACTGCCTCAAAAAAATATTTGTAAGGCTTTCCCAATACCAACATACCTATTCAGTGAATTGTGGAATTTCTTACATAGACTGAGATGATTTAGACAAATATTATAAATTCAATATTATGTGGAGTATATGAATGTAATATAGAGGTCTGGATTTAAAGAGTAGGAGACTAAACTACATAATAACCAAAATAGGCAGTCCTCCAGTTTTGCATGGTACCTTGTAAATGACACATTGCATTAATTTCTCATGTCTGCCAAAAGAAATTATCACACACTGGGGGCTTAAATAATAGAAATGTATTCTTTCATAGTTCTAGAGGCCAAAAGTCTAAAATCAAGCTGCCTGCAGGGCTGTGCTCCCTCTGGCTCTAGGGAGAATCTGTTCTTGGCCTATTCCAGTTTCTGGTAGTTACTGACATTAATAGTCTTATGAGCACATCATCCCAATCTCTAACTCCATGATCACAGTGCCCCCTCCTCTTCTCTCTGTTTTCTGTTCTGTCTCAAATATAACTCTTTCTATTATAAAGACCTTTATCACAGGACTTGGGAGCCCGCTTGGATAATTCAGGGTGATCTCACCTCAAGATCTTTAATTTACAATCACAGGTTCCAGGGATTAGGACATGGACATATTTTTTTGGAGCCATAATTCAACCCACTAAGCCCATGTGTATAGGAATCATGTGTTCACATTGATCTCAGTTATCATGGAACTGTGTAAAGTGAGACATACCTGTAATTTATACCAATTATTTAGGCTTTCCAGATGAAGAGTTAAAACCTGGAAATAGTTCTCAAATCATCCAGGTTATCTTAGTATGACAAAAGGGAATGTCATAGAATGTCAAGGAACAGAATATAGTATTGTAAGTGCTAGTACTCTATCACCAGGAATGTGAGAACAAGACTAAAGTTGTATGCAACAGGGCTTCTGTGACTACCCACTAAAATAGAGTCAGATGCCTCATGATGATACACAACTTCCACCAAAAATTTATTCTAGTTAGTCATTAGTCCATCTTCATGAAATCACATCAGATCTGACATATACAATATAACATAATTGTGAATACATATGTTTTTAATGTATTGAATTTGTATAGTGTGTTAATTATTTCTTTTAAATTTAAATACAGGTGGGGCAAAAGTAGCTTTACAGTTTTCTGTACAGAAAGTAATACAATAATTAATAAATAAGTAATACAAGAGTAAAATCTGCGTTTCAGGTACTCAAAACTGTAAACCTACTTTTGCTCCATCCTGTATATTATTGTAATGAAACTTATGCTATTACTGGTTTTAACTGAAGCTACAGACCCAGCAATTCATCAACAAGATGGAAGATGCACTTGGCGAGGGAGTGGCGGCAGATGACATTATCGAATCCAATTGGCCACGTCTCCGCGACGCCATATACAACTCCGCCATTATTGCTTATGGGAAGAAAGAGCGGAAGAACGCTGACTGGTACGAGGCTCACTGGGAAGAAATGGAACCCGTGATCGAGGCTAAGAGGAAGGCCCTACTGGCTTACAAGGTCACGCCCACTCCCAGTACACTTCAAGCTCTACGGGCTGCCAGGAACAAAGTCCAGAAGACCGCCCATCACTGTGCCAACACCTATTGGCTAAACCTGTGCAGAAGCATTCAGGAAGCCGCCGATATAGGCAACGCACGAGGAATGTATGAGGGTATCAAGAAGGCAACAGGCCCAATCCCCTCCAAGATCGCCCCCCTTAAGTCCAAGACAGGTGAGGTCATCACTGACCAGGAACAGCAAATGCGGCGGTGGACCGAGCACTACCTCGAGCTGTACGCAACGAAGAACACCGTAACAGACACTGCTCTTAATGCCATCCCAGACCTACCAGTCATGGAGGAGCTAGACACCCCACCTACTGCAGCAGAGCTCAGCAAAGCCATCGACCGCCTCGCTTGCGGGAAAGCACCAGGAAGCGACGGAATCCCTCCAGAAATCCTAAAGAGCGGGAAACCAGTCCTGCTACAGCCGCTCCACCATCTACTCTGTCGCTGCTGGAAGGAGGATTACATCCCCCAGGATATGAGAGATGCCAACATTATCACCATGTACAAGAACAAAGGAGACCGCAGCGACTGCAACAACTATCGGGGCATCTCTCTCCTCAGCGTCCTCGGCAAAGTATTCGCCCGGGTCGCTCTTGCCCGCCTGCAGACCCTTGCTTCCCGCGTCTACCCAGAGTCCCAGTGTGGCTTCAGAGCTGGCCATTCAACAGTGGACATGATCTTCTCCCTACGCCAGCTGCAGGAGAAG
Organism: Furipterus horrens; assembly: GCF_987537825.1. Classification (NCBI taxonomy): domain Eukaryota; kingdom Metazoa; phylum Chordata; class Mammalia; order Chiroptera; family Furipteridae; genus Furipterus; species Furipterus horrens. The sequence goes on from NW_028327174.1 coordinate 59,736,178, forward strand.
TGTCACGAGCAGCATAAACCACTCTACCTCGCCTTTATCGACCTCACGAAGGCGTTTGATCTGGTCAGTCGAAGCGGTCTCTTCAGCTTGCTACGGAAGATTGGCTGTCCACCACATCTGCTTGCTGTGGTCATGTCCTTTCACGACAACATGCACAGCACGGTGTCCTACAACGGCGCAACCTCTGAGGCCTTCCCAGTCAGCAGCGGAGTAAAGCAGGGCTGCGTCCTCGCGCCTACGCTGTTCGGAATCTTCTCCATGCTCCTCCAATACGCCTTTAAGGACTGCAGCGAGGGTGTCTTCATTCACACCAGATCCGATGGCAAGCTCTACAACCTGGCCCGTCTACGAGCCAAGAACAAAGTCAAAGAGGTGCTCATCCGTGAGATGCTCTTCGCCGACGACGCAGCTTTGACATCACACTCCGAAGAGGGACTCCAGCAGCTAGTCACTTGCCTTTCCCACGCATGCAAGGAGTTCGGACTAGCCATCAGCCTGACGAAGACGAATGTTATGGCTCAAGGCACGGGGACTCCCCCATGCATCACCATCGACGGGTACACCCTGGAGGTTGTCAACGACTTCACTTACCTCGGGTCCACCATCTCGAGCTCTCTGTCAGTCAACTTGGAGGTCAACCGGAGAATCGCCAGGGCAGCCACAGTTATGGCCAGACTGAACCGGCGAGCGTGGAACAATTCCAGTCTCACTGAGAAAACCAGACTGCGCATCTACCAAGCCTGCGTACTCAGCACTCTCCTCTATGGCAGCGAGACGTGGACCACCTACGCAAGGCACGAAAGGAAACTCAACAGCTTCCACATGAGGTGCCTGCGACGCGTCCTGCATGTCGCCTGGCAGGATAAGGTCCCCAACACCGAGGTGCTGAAGCGAGCCAATATGAGCAGTTTGCATGCAGTTCTTAGCGAGAGACGCCTCAGGTGGCTCGGCCATGTCAAAAGAATGGATGCAGGCCGTATCCCCAAAGACCTCCTCTACGGTGAGCTAGCAGAAGGCAAGAGGATGACAGGGCGCCCAAAACTGCGGTTCAAAGACATCTGCAAAAAGGACATGACACAATGCTCCATCAATCTCAACACATGGGAAGTTCAAGCAGATGACCGCCTAGCCTGGAGGCTCGCGGTCAGGCAAGGTACGTCACGCGCGGAGGCTGCGCGCAACGAGGAGGCGGCCCAGAAAAGATCGAGGCGGAAGCAGCGTCAGAAGCAGCAACAACAGCCATCTGCCTTCACCTGTACCAAGTGCGGCAGGGATTGTCACTCCCGAATCGGACTGCACAGCCATTCTCGGCGGTGCAGATAGACTCTCGGGAAGCTACACCATCGTCTCTCGAGACGGACGGCTGCCGACGACGACTGGTTTTAAATCAATATTGATTTTATTGTTCTTGTTGGTTTGCTAATGGGTAAGGGAAAAGAATATCAAACTTTTGGAGAATAGATAATTAACAATAGAATTTGCAATAGTTTAGTATGTTCTCAATACAAATATGCAAGAGTATTTAAAGGTAACAAAATGAATGTGAATTAATCTTTTATGTGAATGATCTAAATATCAATAGGGAAACTCCACCTTATAGTAAAGACATTAAACAACCAGTATCAAATCACCAAAACATGAGTATTATGCTTTTTATATACTTAGTGCTCTTAAAATGTGTGGTAATTCATGTAGTCTTAATTTTATGATTTTATTAAGCTAAAAGGATACAATTTGGAGAGGGTGTTACTCTATTGGAGCCATCAACCCAAATATTCTGCTCAAATATTTTCAAAAATTATTCAACCTAATAGTCACATTTCAATGGTATGAAAATAGTTCTGTGGGTGGATCTATTTTATGTGAGAAAATGGAATTCATTCTAAGTTAATAAGGAGAGAAGTCATAGAGATATCGGTAAATATGTTAATATTAAAATAGGTTTGACTTCTGAATTTATTACTTATTAACTCTGTGACCATTTATAAGTCCTTTAATTTCTCTATACCTCAGATTTCTAATTTGTGATAAAGATAATAATGCTACTAGGTCATTAAGATTAAATGAGTAAATATACTTAAAACACTAAGAACAATAAGGGCTTTATAAACCTTAACTATAATCATTATTATCATTTCAATTATAATATCATTTAGCAATATCTTCATAGGTACATACTAGCCAAAGTTGTCAGTTCTAGTTCTTAGCTACCCCATTATAAGCCCCTGAGACCAGAGGTAAGCTAAAGTTCTATGCCCGATGGCTTTAACTAACTAAATTCATTTTAAAAACAGTTAATGCCTATTTGTGACAGTTATTGAGCTGGAAAGTAATTGAAATACCAAGATGAGTAAATACTAGTTTTAGCCTTCAGAACTTTATAGTTTAATTAGGAAGCTAGGTAATTATAAAATAACTCAATACAGTATTACAAGTTCTGTTACAAAGAAAAGGTCCAGAATAGTAAAGGGGAAGTTAATTTTTTCCCTATAGGTTTTGTAGTCCTGTGATAAAATGAATTTATGAACATTTCTTCAGCTGGACTTTAAAGTCTTAGATTGATGAGGTGGCATATGAGACAGCATGTCCACAGACCTGGGAGTAGTGTACTGGAAGCAAAGGGCGGGCATAATGAGATGAGGGCAAATAAGGAAGGGGCGGTTGCTTACAACTTTATATACCAAGGTGAAGAGTACATTTTCTTTGGTGACAGGGGGGAAATTGTTAATGAATTTATTGTTTTCATTTTCTTTTTAAGCACTGGAAATGGTGTATTGAAGCTACATTTTAGAAAGATATATTTAATTTGTAATCTAGGATGGATTAAAATAGCAAAAGAATGAAAGTAATAGAATCAATTAAAAGACTACTCGTATACAAATATCAGTCTACATGATAGATAATGGGAGCATAAGTAATGTATTTGGAAATGTGGGTGGCCTATATAAATGATATTATGGCTAACTATAAGGGGGGAGAAAGGAAAAGTCAAAGAAATCCCTGGGTAATGATATCTAACAAAGAGGAATGAAATCTTATGAGGAATGGAAGGTGATGCTAGGTGAATGTAGAATCACCAAAACAAAAGCAGATATTTTCATAAAGGAGAGGCTACCTATCACTATCAAGTACCACTAGAAATTTTGGAAGAGTGAAGTCTGAGAAAAGGTTTGACAACTGGGTAGTTTCTGAGAACTTTCAAGAGTAATTTTAGTAGAATTTGGTCTCCTTTAGTAGGCTTAAGAATTCAGTGGATGGTGGAAGAAATATTGGGTTGGCCAAAGAGTATGTATGTTTTTTTCCACAAAATAAAAGATACATTTTTCATTTTCACCAATAACTTTATTGATTTGGATATTTTGAGTATGTTGTCTCCCATATGGTATAACATTGATTGTTATAAATTAATGATTCAATTTGATGGCTATCAGCTTCCACTGGTCTTCTCAACCATAGAGCATCATCCAGTGAGAAATATCCAGCATGAAACTTTGTAAAACACCTTTGACAAGCTCAATTGTTCACAACACCTTCTCCAGACAATGCACAAATCATTTGTTTTGTTTCAGTTTTAACTTTCTTGAAATAATAAAGCATAATATGCCAAAATGTTACATATTTTCTTCCATCTTCAATATTAAAATGGCTACACAAAAATTCACCAATTTTGATGAGGTTTTTTTTTTTGATGCACATTGATATGACAGCTGTCACAATACAGTCTAATATATATATATATATATATTGCAAATGAAGTTAAAAACAGCTAATCCATCTTATGGAAAAACCAAACTAACCTTTTGGCCAACACAATAACATTATATATATATAATATACACTAAGCATACATAGGTTGACTAAATAATAAGAAACTATGAAAAATAAAGACTCATGAAAGACAAGGAAAAAATTCAAGGGGAGAGGGATGAGCCTTTGAAAGTGTGCAGTTCTAGCCCTGGTACTGTGTTTCAGTGGATATAGCATTGGCCTGCAAGCCAAGTGTCGCTGGTTTGGTTCCCAGTCAGGGCACATGATGAGGTTGCAGGTCAGGTCCCCAGTTGGGGGCGTGAGTGAGAGGCAACCACACAGTGATGGTTCTCTCCCTCTCTTTCTCCTTTCCGCTCTCTAAAAATAAATAAATAAACAAACAAATTATTTTTTTTTAAAGAAAGTATGCAGTTCGAAAAAATGGAGAAAAAATTAGAGATATTTTCAAAAAAAATTTAAAGGTGAGACTAATTTAATATTTTTGTGGTACGGTGAGGTAAGAAATGGGCCTACTTCTAAGGGTTTGAGATTAGAGTGTAGGTTTGAATAATATTGAATAAGGTTGGATGAACTGTCACAGAGAATATAATTAACTCCTCATATTGGTCCTAAGCAGCATGATGTAAATAAGAAGGTTATTCAAATGCTAGTAAGGATATAATACAGTAAACAGAATTGTAATGGTTTTATCACCTTGAGCTACATTTAGCCATCAAAAACAAGGGAGAGATATAGAAAGCAACAACAGAATGAGTACCATGGTTGGGTCTTCACGAAGCAGAAATGGTGAGTATTTGGAGTTAATGTGACTTAAAGATTTATAAAAAAATAAATATGCCTAACCATGGCTAGGTGTAGAATCAAAAGAAAGTGGTAAAAGTGACACTGAGAAAGGCAGAAGAGGATAGTACAACAAAATCATGCAGAAAACTGGTTCAGCAGTCAAAGAAATGGGAGAAGTCAAAGGAACAATCAGAGTTGGCTCCTTAAAGGTAGGTAAGGTGATGTTGAATTGAAGCTAGAGGTCTTTGTATTAGATATATTTAGTAACAGAATTTTAAAAGATGTTTTCTTTATATTCTTTAATAGAAATAAGATATTAGATCAAACCATGGGTCAGAAGCAAACAAATCATGTGCAGGAAAATTCACACCAGTTCTTTCCACAGAATACATTAAAGATAAGTTTAAAACATATCATAAATATGAGGTTTACTTTTCTTAAACAAATACCTGGATAATCCTGTACATTTGCATGGTTTTGACTTCTCTTATTGATAACTTAAGATGATTCACCTTTCATTCATTCAGAAATTCATCCATCCAACAAATTCATTCTGTACCATGTTCAGAGTACTATACCAGAAAACATGCCTAAAGTAGCATACAGATGTTTGTTTCATAGACTTTATTGTGTAGTTATAGACAGACACAAACGAAACAACCATAGGCAGAGATAGGATACCTGAAATTTCTGTGAGAGCTTAAAACAAAAGACGTTGACCTGGTCAAGGCAATTTTTTTTAAAGGAAATTGTACTTAACCTGAGAACTGCAGGTAAGAGAACAATAAATGCATGTTATGTTTGTCACTGGGCAAGAGGGGCAAGTTAATCATAAGCAGTTATGTGTTCTAAAAACAGCATCATTATTCACAAACGCATGTGAATAAAAGAGAGAAAAGCATATTTCAAGTCCTCGGTTCAAGGAACTGAACATAGTCCAGTATGCTTAGAGTTCAGGAACAGATATGCAGGGAGATTAAGCAGCCTTTTCATAAGCCATATTGAAGATTTTAGTCTTATTATAAAAGCAACTGAATATCAAACAACCACTTCAGCAAGAGTTAGCATAACTAGATTGCACTTTGAGATCCTTCTGGCTTCAGGATAGAGAGGTTATTTAGTGAGGTACTGCAGTAGACTAGAAGACATAAAGCTGATTCAATAAAGGGTTGGAAGGGAAAATTTTAATGAGTGTATAGGATAGTTAGAAAGTTCAATTACTGACAGGACTTAGTAATGGTATCAAGAATATCTTTATTTTGACACAGTTAGATGAACGATGGTATCCTTTATTGAGATAGGGAACTCAGGAAGAACATCATGCTTTAGAGCAAGTAAACTGAAGTACCAAGTCTTTGAAATATCACATTTGATTTTCCTTTGAGATTTCATTATGTCAAGTTAGCAAATGAATATACCAGTGTAGGTGCAAGCTGTGAGGTTTCTAATAGCTGAATGAAGAAAATATAACTGCGAAGTTGTGGTAAACAAAGTAGCAGGAAATCCAGGACCTTGAATGTCATGAAAACAGGAAAAGAATGTTTGCTTTTGTTCAATTTTATTTTTGTTTTTCTTCCAAGAAGGATATGGTCATCAAAAATGCCTAATCCTGCTGAGAGGCCAGATAAATTGAGAAGTGAAAAATGCTAAGTGTCTTTGGAGATACAGAAGTTTTTAAATAATCTATATATAATGATTCAGCAGAATGGATGAAATAGATTAGAATGGATTGAGGTGAGAGTAGGAGTGAGGAAATAAACATTGAAAAAGTTAAAAACCTGGTGAAGAAGTTTACCTTAAGAAGAAGGGATCAGGGGAGGGAGTCTCCTTCCAACTATTATGAAATAATTGGAACTGAATTTACTTTCCTTACATAAGCAACTAGAACACCAGACAGAGCATATGGGACAACTATTTTCAGACATTTGTCTACAGCAATGGTGACATTATAACCCAGGAAAGAATGAGGTGTGCCTTACATTTGCCCTGCTTTTTTGTCTAGAGATCCTTGACAAGTAGAAATATCCTCAGATATTCACAGAATTCTGGCAGAAATAAAGACATAGAGATGAGCTTTCAGTAGGGATGGTGGTGAAATTTGGTGAACAGATTAACAGAGAGAAGGATGCTATACAAGGAAAGAGCTAAAAAAATCTACATAAGGCCTTCCTTGATTATATTGTTGAATTATAAACCACAATTGCATAGGTAGAATCCCTACAAGGTTAACTAAAAAAGACTTTCCTGGGGACTTTAAGAAAGGCAATTTCCAGAGCAAATACAGTGCTAGAAGACAATAACAATCTGGTCAATAAAAATAGGAGAGATTTCTTTTAAATGGGGAGGATTCAGCTAAAACACTAGAAGTGTCATGCTGTACTAAATAACTAAGTAAACGCTAATGCAATGATCTTCAGTTACGGATGATTGTACTTCTCCAGAAGTCCTTTGGTAGTACCTGGAGACATTTTTTGTTGTCACATTTGGTATGGATGGTACTACTAATTTCCACTGAGTAGAGGTCAGGGATGCTGATAAATATCCTACAATGCATGGAACAATCCTTCACAGCAAAGAATTATCCAGATAAAAATTCATTAAGGCTGAGGTTAGAAATTCGGTAATAGGATAAAAGGATGGGTAGGGGACCTGTTCCTGGCTCCTAGCCTTAGGGCGTTAGTCCCGACTTTTTTAAAGGAAGTCCCCCTCCATTGCCAGAGAACAGCTGAAGCTATGAGTGGGGTACCCTTGATCCCTGACCAGAGTTTTTGTGGACTTTAGTCTCCATATCTTCATTCAGGGCTCTCAGAACCTTCCACACATAAGATCCACTAAACGCCCCTTGCACTCATGTTTACAGAATTGTCTAAGGGCTGCAAGTTTATCACATCTGATTACTAGCATAGTATTTCTTTCACAAGATTTGTGAGACTGGGGCACCAAAATGGTATGGACATGCTGGTTTGTTGCAACTCTCACTCATGTTGGACATATGGTAAGTTCAACCATTTTTAAGCTAATGAAATTCCACCACCAACTCTTGAGCTGAGAAACTGTGTGAGCTGGTAGATCAGCTCTTCCAACCACATGTCACCACCTCTGGTCTTCAGCTCCTGAGGATAGCGGTAGAAGCAGGTATCCCTTACTCTATTCATTCTGTCATCGCCTTTGGCACCGAACACAGTCACTCCCTCAAGTTGACAGGATTATTAGTCAATCAGTCTTGCAGGATGGCCATGCCCCTATTCTGCAAGACTTTTGATACCATTGCTCTGCAGAACCAATGGGCCCTTTTGGTTATGCCCTTTCTTCAGTCCAAATCATGTGGCAATGTCGTGCTGTCCTGTGTTGACCATGCTTTTCCAGATGAAGAACATTCTTTGAGCAAAAGGCATTGCTGTTAACACTCCACCCCAGACCCTTCACCCATCCTCTCCATGGATGACAATGTATGTACGTTAACAGTGTTCTCAACCTTGAAAAAGATTACTTTTTAGGAATGCAGTCAGTGTAACCTAGAGTGTTCAAGAGAAGAAACAGTTGGAAGGTGTGCTGTTCTGTATTTAAGTTATAAAATTCTGAGTGGTAAATGTAACATAACCAGAAAAGAATTATTTGCATGTGTCTGTATGCTCCAAGTAAGACTTGATTTGTACTTATAATCAACCAAAAGTAGTAAAAACATTTAAGAAAGTGATTGGAAGCTAACATTTATAGATGACATATTAGATGATGTAGCATTGTTCATGGCTCATCATTTGTCATGTATTAAATAATTTTGTATTAAATATTATAAGGGGACTACAGTGAGAAGAAGATCTGTGTTTTTCAAAATAAACGGATTCCAAAGACTTGTGACATTGTACCACCAGTGTTGTCACCTTTGACTCATAATAAGGATAGGAAATTAGGAGTGCCACAGGTGAAAATAAAGAAATTGAAGAAATGGTTTCTGGACTTGAAAAAAAAAGAGATGGTATCTGCGCAATGAAAGACATTTACATACCCTGATTACAAAACTGAAATCATACTAACCTCTTCTCTAGCTATTATTTTAAATATAATTTTGTAACATATATTTGAATCTCTTTGTTTATATAGACAGTGGCCACACAAAAATATTTTCTTAGATTGCTACACACTCTATGGGCAGCTCTGAAAAAATGGCTACTCTAAAGCTGTCCTAACAAAGCTCTACAAGTTTCAAATGGATCAATTTCATCTGCAAGTAACTTAACTTCCTGGCAGAAAGAAAGTTCAATAAACTTTAAAGAATGGCAAAATATAGCACTCTACAATATAAAATTTACAATAACCCAGAATCAAATAAAAGACTTATGAGATGTGTGAAGAAGCAAATAACATGATCTATAAGAAGACAAATATCAGTAAACACAAGTAACAAAGATGGTAAACTTAACAGACCAGAACTTTATTTTTGAGCTTTATTGAGATATTGGCATATAACATGTAATTTTAAGGTGTACAATCTGATGATTAGATGCGTGTATATATTGCAAAATAATTACCACAATAAAGTCAGTTCATAGTTCCATCTCCTCAAATGACTACAATTGTGTGTGTAGTGATCACATGTAATATCTTTCTTAACAACTTTAAGTATATAATACCATATTATGAATTACATTGTGCATTACATCCCTAGACATTATTTATATTATAGCTGTGAGTTTGTACCATTTGATCAAGATCTCCCCATTTCCCCACCCCACAGCCCCTGTCAACCACCATCTGCTCTCTATTTCTGTATGTTCAGCTTCTTTAGCTTCCACATATGAGTGAGAGCATACAGCATTTGCCTCTTCTCTGTATGACTTATTTCACTTAGCATAATGCCCTCACATCCATCCATATTGTCACAAATAGCAGGATTTTCTTCTTTTTTATGGCTGTTAATATTCAATTGTATGTACCCAGTATATCATATCTTCTTTAGCCATTCATTCTTTGATGGACTGTTAGGTTGTTTCCATGTCTTGTCCATTGTGAATAATTTTACAATTAACATGGAGAAATAGTGGCTGAAAGCTCTCCTAATTTAAGGACAAATATAAGTGCATAAATCCAAAAAACACAAACACATATACTAAAGCATATTATAATTAAGTTGCTAAAAAAGGAAAAAGAAAAAATTGGGAAGCTGCCAGAGAAAACCTCTCATTTTGTACTGTAAAGCAAAGATAATAATAATCATAAACTTGTCATGTGAAACTGGTAAGCCAAAAATCGTTGGAATACTAATATGCTGAAAGAAAGAAAACTACAAGCCTGGAATATTTATCTAGTAAATCTTCACAAATTAAGGCAAATAATAACATTTTCAGTAAAGCAAAATCTGAATAAATATCACCAGCAAAACTAGAGTACCAATTTCTTTTTTATTTTAGTTAGAAAACACACACACACACAACACACACACACATACTAATAGTTTGGTTTTATATTTTATTTCTTCTACTTACCTTGAAAAGGTGGATTTTTGACATGGCATTACTACCTTTATACGTATGATGATTAATGCTTTTTACTTCAACTCCGTAAATGGATTTCCAGATGTGCCTCTCAGCGAATGGGCAGGTCTTAGCTTAGTAACCCCAGTAAAAACACATTCTAGACTAGATGGCTGTGGTTAAAAATGAGTTAATATCTCTCAAATTTAAAAAATTAATTTCTGCTTCAGACTCATTAAAAATATATTATTGAAGAACTTGAGTTTGAAATGTAGTCCAATTTCATTCTCCCATGTATTACTGTTTACTTGAAAGTTTTACTATGTGCTGACTACGTATTTTTTTACATTTGTTGTTTTTAATTTAGTTTGGTGAAACTGAAATTAAACCAGTTGTTTGGTGGAATAAACTAATATGTTATTTATATTAATTTTAATTTCACTAGAAGAATATCAGAATATCTCCAGAATTATCTGTTGCACCTTATTTGACCCACAAGAGAGTTAATTAAAACTTTGTAGATTAACTGAGCAAATTTCAAGTGTTTTTAAATGTAATTTAAATGTAATTTAGCTTCTACTATGTTTTACTATTGATATAATGTATAAGCCAATTTATTAAACATGCTAAAATATTTATTTATTCTTTCAACATAATTTATTTTAAATTAAATATTTTTCAACTAATAATAAATATTCTGTATAGGAAAATTATATCTTCAGCAGAGCTACACAGCCCATTCTAAGATGGAAATATCCTGTGTTTCATTAGAAACTCAGAATAGAAATCTTCTTCCTAGATATTCATTCACCAAATTAAGGATCATTTTTTATCTAAAATACATTGTGTTATGTGGGCATCACTAAAATATAAAGAGTAAAAAAAGAGCTCGTTTTATCTATTTGGTTCTTACAGGCAGAGGCAGATTAAGATTGATTGAGGCCCCAGGCACAGAAGAAAATATGGGGTGCCTTTAGAAAAAGAGAGACAGGGAAAATAAAAACACATGGTTTTGCGGGGCCCTTCAGAAGTCAGGGCCCAGGATGCACACCCTGTGCACCCGCCATTAAATCCACCTCTGCTCACCTCTGTCAGCCCAAATGGAAATAGCTTAACATGATAAATGTTTTTTAGAATTGAGTCTGTCCACCAAAGATGGACATTTCCTCTCATACTGATGAAACCATATCCAGCATTGCCATAGACATTTTCACTGATCTATTGTTGGTAGCATCCATCAATCTATGAGCTGCATTGAGATATCAGTGAATTTTGATAATCTTCCGATTATATTTTCAAAGGCCCTATTTTTTTTGTTTTTGATCCTTCCCACTTCAGTCCCCAGATAATTTTCTCAACATCTTGCTCCATTGCAGTTTGTAATTACTTGCTATATCTGCACATTTCTTTGTTATTTACAACTTAATGCTACTTGTTTTAAACCTCATCATGGAGAAAACATAAAAAGCCCAATAATATAAAAGCTTCTACTAAAAGTTACTGTTTTTGTATTTCATTTTACTCCAAAAGCTAGTTTCTTTAAGCAAAACAATATTTAAAATGAAGAAAACTCCTTTATATTTTTAAATTCAGAATATGTGTTTAGTAAGCATTTTTTAATTATTTTAGACCCTTTGCCATTTATTTTCATATTAAGATTCATCAATTTTGTTTTCATATGACTTAAAACTGAATGGAAGGAATGTCAAATTATCTCTAAATTGAGTTTTTAGTTAATATTTAGTATATAATATTGTGAATCTACTACCAGTTAAGCTAATGTTACATTAAGCAATAAATATAACAGGACAGCCTTTTAATGTAGGATAACTTAAATAAATGCCACTCAAAGGATTTTTTTGTAGAGAGTACCTATGCAAGATAGATTAGCAGTAACTGTAGGGATCCCTTTCACAGAATGATCACAATATATTTATGAAGACCTACCATGTTCAAATGTGAATTACATGGTGCTTTTTAAATTATATATTTCTAAAACATATTTACATACATTCCCCTTTTGTAAGTTGTTACTAGGATGTGTAACAATAATAATTGTAAGTATGGTAACAGCTGATCTTTACTGAAAAGTTACCATTTGCTTGGCCTATACAAGGACTTCATATAAGCTTTTTCATCTAACCCACACAAGGCCCTGTGAATTATGCAGTACTGTATTATTATATTTATTTTACAGAAGAGGAAACTAAAGTTTAGAAAAGCTAGAAAAATATCATATTATGTGAAGAATATATGAAATATACTTGGGAGATAGAGAGCAGATTGACTCATCTGAAATTAGTTAATATAGGGCAATAACAAGTGCAGAATCAAGGTGGATAAATAGTCTGAACGATATAAAGTTTTTAAGAGCCAGAATAAGGTACCTGGAGAGGAGGTAAAGAATATTTAACAGTTTGATTTTGGAATCAAACCAGGATACCCATCTTTGTCACTTGCTAGTTAAATAACTTTGGGCATATTTCCCCAGGTGTAAAATAAGGATATTACTAATACCTCATTGGATTGTTGTGAAGATTAAATGAGATTAAGAGATAATGAATGGTGGAAGCAATTAGTCCATGATCAATAACTCTCAGTCATTGACCATGATTCTAAAGTTAAAGGATAATCACTGAAGGTTTTTAAGTGGAGTATAAAGTCTTTGAGACATCTCTCAGTTGTAAACATTAAATTAGAAAAGACATGAATTGGGTGTAGAAATGGCTATTAAGAAGTTGAACTGCATTAATTCTTGGAATTATTTCCTTTAGGGCCTGGTAATGGCAGTGGAATGGAATATAATGGAAAGCAAGGGGGGAAATAAAGGAAAGGAAAGGGAATTGGAAAAGGACCAGGAAATGGAAAGGCAAAGGGAAAGAAAAAGGAAAGGGATAGAAGGGAATGGAGAGACATTGTGAAACATCTGCAAGTCTTGGACAAGGTCTAAATAAACTAAGTTCCAAATTTAATCACAAATTATTATAGATGGACTTCTATCTAAACTCACCAAATGCTTTATTTCATTTGTTAACATTTCTTCCAAGTACTTATAGAACATATATTGAACAAATTCTGTTGACAGGAATAAGCTCTGAAATATATCATTACTTCATCCAACGTTAAATATATAAAAGCAAATGCCTTGTTATAGTGACCTGAAATACAAAGTCTGTCTGGGAAGGTCTAGCCACTGTTACTATAACAAGAATGGTCTGTGAGATATCAAAGTAACCTGGAAGCCAAGGAGAGTGGACTGTAATGTGCATGTGTGAACAATGATGCCTTCACTGTACTAGTCAGTGGGAACAGTAAACTGTTGAGTGAGCATGTGTACTGGGTGGCCATCACATTCACAATGACTAAGCAATGAATCTGCATCAGATCTTGCGTTAAGCTTGAACATTCCTCCATGAAAACTATTTGGATGATTCAGAAGACTGCAGCTATGCGCAACTGGTGACTGGCACCTTCATCATGACAACATACCTGCTCATGCATTACATCTTGTGCAAGTGACTCAGTCCCTCTACAGCCCAGATTTGGTGCCCTGCGACTTCTGGCTTTTCCCAAAACTAAAATCTGAAAGGGAAGAGATTTTAGACCATCAATGAGATTCAAGAAAATAGGACAGGGCAGTTGATGGAGATTGAAAGAACTGTGAAAAGTCCCAAGGTGCCTATTTTGAAGGGGACTGAGGTGTCATTGTCCTGTGTACAATGTGTCTGTGTCTTGTATCTTCTTCAACAAATGTCTCTATTTTTCATAGTGCATGGATGGGTACTTTCTGGCAGACCTCATATAAACAAACTGATGTAATATTGTTTGTCAAATGTACTTGAAAAATAAATCTTAAAAACTTTAAAGCAGAAATAAAAATTTCTTAATTTTGATGAACTTCAACTTATTTATTTATTTTTTGGTGTTCTATAATAGAAATTATTGCCTAACCCAAGGTCACAAAAATTTTCTCCTATATGACAGCATCATAATAGAAAAAATTGTAATATGCTTGACTGATGACTTATGTATTGGGTTCAATGTATTAAGTACTTAAATTTAGGTTATAAAATATAGCTTGATAGTAGAAACAAATATCAACAAAATAAAGTAGCAATATTTGTTCTGTAGAGCAATAATAATAAACCATTTTATGTAATGGATATGTTATTTTGCCACATGTCATATACTATACAGAATCTTTCACAATCTGTGTTTATCTTCTTTTCCAACATTATTCTTCATGAACTCTAAATTTCATTCATCCACCATAGAGTCAGTTTTTCTCTAGCATGCTGTACCTTTTTGTCAAACTCCATACATTGAAAAATATGGATGGATGTCATTCACTTTAACTCAGATTTTCCTAATCATCGAAGTTCAAATCTTACCTCATTGTGAATACTTCTGTTTTCACTCATCACTCTCTCTAGGCAGAGTGAGTTGATACTTTTTACCTTTAGCACTTTAAGCACACCTTTTTTACAACTCTGTATTTACATAATTGTTTAGCTTCCTACATCACACTAGACTGTGAACACTCTTTAAGTGGTGTAGCCATATATTGAGACCAGAGTTCCATTCTTTATAAGAGACCTTAATAATGAGAGACCAGAGCTCATTATTAAGAAAGAAGAACAAGGAAAATGAGAAGATTTAAAATCAATACAAAACAAAAAATGGCTTATGCACAATTGAATAGGGTGAGGAACATTGTGGAAAATTTAGAGGGAGGGCTAGGTTTTCTTAACATCCCTGTGTGTGGCAATGGGATCAGATAGCACACTCAGACATAAGTATTGAAGGCACTAGATATATGCATATACCTTACAGAGTGATCACCCCAATAAGTCTAATATTCATCTGACATCATACATATTACAATATCATTGACTATATCCCCTCAGCTGTATTTTACATGACCATAACTACTTTTATACCTGGAATTTTTTTACTTTTTAATCTCTTTCATCTTTTTCACTCATCCTGCCAACCCTTTTCTGATCTGGCGACTATCAATTATTTTGTCCTCTGTATCTATGAATTCATTTATGGTTTGTTAGTTCATTTATTTTGTTATGCAGATTGCACATATAAGTGAAATCACATGTTATTTGTTGTCACAAATAGTAAGATTTTATTCTTTATTTAGCTGGGTAATATCTCATTATACATACAGGGTGGGGCAAAAGTAGTTTTATGGTTGTATGTGTAGAAAATAATACAATTCTTAATAAATGATAATATGAAATTAACTCTATTTCGTGTACTCACAATCTACTGTTGCCCTACCTTGTACGTGCATCTTCCTCATGACTTTGTTGTAAACAATGAAGCAATTAACGTAAGGGTGCATTTATCTTTTCAAATTAGTGTTTTGGATTTCTTCAAATAAATGCCCTGAAGTAGAATCTCTGGATCATAAGGCAGTTCCATTTTTGAATTTTTGAAGTAACACCATACTGCTTTCCACAGTGGCTGCACTAATCTACATTCCCACCAATAGTACTCAAGGGTCCCCTCTTCTCCACATCCTCACCAACACTTTTTTGTTGATATGTTAATGTTGGCCATTCTGACTGGTGTGAGGTGGCATCTCATTGTAGTTTTAATTTGCATCTCTCTGATAATTAGTGATATTGAGCATCTTTTCATATGTCTATAGGCCATCTGTATGTCTTCTTTGAAGAAATGTCTATTTAAGTCCTCTGCCCATTTTTTAAATCATTTTGGGTTTGTTTGTTTTCTGGGGGGTTGGTATTAAGTTGTATATATTCCTTATATATTTTAGATATTAAGCCCTTACTGAATGTATCATTGGCAAATATCTTCTCCCATTCAGTAAGTTGCCTTTTCATTTTTTATTTTGATGGTTTTCTTTGGCCTGCAAATCTTTTTAGTTTGTTGTAGTTCAATTTGTTTATTTTATTTTTTTCTTCCTTTGCCTGAAAAGACATATCAAAAAATATATATTGCTAGATATGATGTCAAAAATTTACTGCCCATGTTTTCTTCTAGAAATTTTATAGTTTCAGGTCTACATTTAAGTTTAATACTCTGAGTCTGTTTTTGGATATGGTGTAAGAAAGTGGTCAGTATCTTTTTTTTTTTTTTTTTTTTGCATGTGTATCTGTCCAGTTTTCCAACATATTTACTGAGGAAACTGTCTTTACCTCATTGTATATTCTTGCCGCCTTTTACATAAATTAATTTACCATATAGGCATGGTTTTATTTCTGGGTTTTCTCTTCTGTTGCATAGAACTGTGTGTCTGTTTTTATGCCAGTACCATGCCGTTTTGATTACTAAAGCCTTGTAGTATAGTTTGACATCAGGTAGCATGCTATCCCCAACTTTGTTCTTTCTCAAGCTTGTTTTGACTATTACAGATCTTTCCTGGTTCCATATAAATTTTAGAATTACTTGCTCTAGTTTTGAAAAAAATTACATTGGTATTTTATTAGGGATTGCATTAAATCTGTAGATTGCTTTAGATGTATGGACATTCTAACAATATTAATTCTTTTTATCCATGAGCACGATATAGACTTTAGTTTGTATCTTCTTCAATTTCTTTTTTCCATGTCTTGTAGTTTTCAGAGTACAGATCTTCTTCATTAAATTTATTCCTGTGTACTGCAGGATTTTTGATGCAATTTTAAATTAGATTATTTTCTTAATTTATCTTTCTGACAGTTTATTATTGGTGTATGAAAATACAACTGATTTGTGATTATTAATTTTGTTTTCTGCTATCTTATTGTATTCATTTATTAGTTCTAATAGCTTTTTTTGGTAGAATTTTTAGTGTTCTCCCTATATAGTATCACATCATCTGCAAATAATGAGTTTTACTTCTACTTTTCCAAAATGGACACCATTTATTTATTTTCTTGACTGAGTACTGTGGATAGCACATCCAATACTATGTTGAATAAACTGGAGAGAGTGAGCATCCTTGTCTTTTTCCTGATCTTAAAAAAACTTTCCATCCTAACTTATGTGGCTCAGTGGATTGAGTGCCAGCCTATGAACTGAAATGTCTCTGTTTGATTCCCAGTCAGGGGACATGCCTGGTTTGCAGGCCAGGTCCCTTGTTGGGGACATGCGAAAGTCAACCTATCAATGTTTCTCTCACATATCAATGTTTCTCTCCTTCTCTTTCTCCCTCCCTTCCTCTCTCTCTGAAAATAAATAAATAAGATCTAAAAAGAAAAGAAAAGCCTTTCAGCTTTTCACCATTGAATATGATATTGGCTTTGGATTTGTCATATATGGCCTTTATCATGTTGAACTATGTTCCCTCTTTTTCCACTTTGCTGAGTATTTATGGATGTTGAATTTTGTCAAATGCTTTTTCTGCACTTATTTATATGATCATATGAAATTTATCTTTATTTTTAGGAGGTGTATCACACGAATTGATTTTGTGAATATTGAACCAACCATGAATAAAGCCCACTTGATCATGGCTTATCATCTGTATAATGGATTGCTGAATTTGGTTTCAAATATTTTATTGAGGATTTTTGCACCTGTGTTCATCAATGATATTGACCTATAATTTTCTTCTTTTGTAATATCTTTGTATAGTTTTGTTATCAATATAATGCTGATCTTGAAAAATGAGTTAGGGGGCCTTCCTTCCCCCCCCCCTTTTTTTGGCATAGTTTGGAAAATATAGGTTTTAATTCTTCCTTGACTATTTGGTAAAATTCACCTGTGAAGCCATCTCACCCAGAACTTTTGTTTTGGGGGAATTTTTTAAATTACTGATTCAATTTTGTTAGTAATTATTTGTCTGCTTGGATTTTCTGTTAATTCTTGATTTACTCTTGAAATAATGTATTGTTTGTGAGAATCTACCCATTTTGTCCAGTTTGTTAATGTTGGTGGCATATAATTGTTCTTAGCATTTTGGTAGTGTTGGTTGTCACTTCTCCCCTATGATTTATGATTTTATTTATGCCCTCTCTCTTTTTCTCTTGATAAGTCTGGATAAAGGTTCATATCATTTTGTTTATTTTCCAAAAAAACCAACTCTTAGTTACATTGACCTTTTCTATTATTTTTGCAGACTCTATTTTAGTTCCTTTCATTCTGATCTTTATTATTGCCTTCTTTCTACTCAATTTGAGCTTTGGTCTTTTCTAGTTCCTTTAGGTATAAGATTAGATTATGTATTTGAGATTTTTCTTGTTTCTTGAGGTGGCTTGTATTGCTCTGAATTTTCCTCTTAGAACTGCTTTGGCTATGCCCCATAGATTTGGGGTCATTGTGTTTTAATTTTAATTTCTCTCAAAGTATCTTTTGAATTTTTTCTTGATCTCATTGTTATTTTATTTATTGTTTAGTAGCATGTTATTTAACCTCCATGTGTTTGTGTACTTTTCAGTTTTCTTTCTGTAATTGATTTATAGTTTCATACCATAGTTATCAGAGAAGTTGCTTAATATTATGTCAGCATTCACAAATATATTGAGACTTCTTGTGTGGCCTATCATGTGGTCAATCCTGGAAAATCTTCCATGTGCATTTGAAAAGAATGTATATTCTGCTGCTTCTGGGTGAAGTGCTCTAAAAATATTGATTAAATTTATATGGTCTAATGTATCATTTAAGACCACTGTTTTCTGGTTGACTTTCTGTCTAGATGATCTATCAATTGATGTCAATGGAGTGTTAAAGTTTTCTACTACTACTGTATCACTGTCAATCTCTCCCACAATGGCTATCAATATTTACTTTATATATTTAGTTGCTCCTACTGTGGGTATGTAGATATTTGTAACAGTTATATACTATTGTTGAGTTATTCCCTTTATCATTATGAAATTCCCTCCTTTGCCTCTTGTTACAACCTTTGTTTTGAAGTATATTTTTTCAGATATAGGTATTGCTGCCCAAATTTTATTTTTTATCGTTTTTGTTTACATGAAATATCTTATTCTATCAATTTACTTTTATACTGTGAGTATCTTTTGATCTGAAGTGTATCTTTGTAGACAACATATATATGAGTCTTGTTTATTTTTTATTTTTAAAATTCCATTCTGCCATCCTATATTTTTCGTCAATTTACATTTAAAGTAATTATTGACAGTTATGTAGTTATTGTCATTTTATCAATTATTTCCTATTGTTTTAGTATTTTGCTGTTCTTTTGTATTTTCATGCTCTCCTCTCTTGTATCTTGATGACTTTCTATAGTGTTTTGTTTGGATTCCTTCTCTTTATGTCTAGTATATCTCTAATAGATTTTAGGTTTATGGGTAGCAGGTGATTCACATATACCAAACTATGTCTGTAATATTCTATTTTAAGTCTATGTTCACTTAAATCTGAATAGATTTTAAAATCACTGCAATTTTTACTTGCCCCCTCCACATTTATGTTTTTGTCATAATTTTGTACTTCTTTTTATGTGTGCACAAATGTGTATCCCTTAATTTACTGTTATAATTATGCATGATCATCCCAACTTTTTTGTCCTTTGTACTAGCTTTATAGTTGGTTGATCTACTTCTTTTTTAAAAATTAATTAATTAGTTTATTTATTTTATTTTTAGAGAGAGGGGAAAGGAGAAAGAGAGGGAGAGAAACATCACTGTGTGGTTGCCTCTCACTAGCGCCCCCAACTGGGGACCTGACGTGCAACTTAGTAATGTGCCCTGACTGGGAATCGAACCGGCAACACTTGGCTCGCAGGCCAACGCTCAATCCACTAAGCCACGGCAGCCAGGGCTTGACCTACTTCTTTTACTAAGTGTTTACCTTGGTCAGTGAAAAATTTTTCTTTCCTATATTTTCTTTTTCATATTTGTAATCTTATTTCTAACTAACAAAGTCCCTTTAATATTTCTTGTAATACTAGCTCGGTAGTGACAAATTAATTTAGCTTTTTCTTGTTTAGAAAACTCTTTATCTCTCCTTTGATTCTAAATGATCTTTTTGAAGTCATTTCCTTTTATCACTTTGAATATTTTATGCCATTTTCTTCTGGCCTGCAAAGTTTCTGTTGAGAAATCAGCTGATAGTCTTATGGAAGATCCCTTGTATGTAACTAATTTCTATTCTCGTGTTGCTTTTTAGATTCTCTCTTTGTCTTAAACCTTTGCCTCTTTAATTATGATGTGTCTTGGTATGGGTGTCTCTTTGGGTTCACCTTGTTTGATGAATAATAAATTGGACTTCAAAATTAAGAAATTTTGTTTTCCAAAAAGTATACTTATAATCCACAGATTGGGAGAAAATAATTATACATTTTATATTGAATTATACATTTTATATTGTTTTCTGTACCGAGAAAACAAGAGAACATAAACAATGGACAAAAATTTTAAGACATTCACCTAAGAAACACATGAAAAATAATCACTTCAGTAGATGCTTAACATCATTACCCATTAGGGTAGTATAAATTAAAACTACCTGAGCTGTCACTACATTTCTATTAGAATAGCCAAAATTAAAAAGATTGACCATGCCATGTGTTGTTGAGGATGTGGAGCAACTGGAATATACACACTACTGGTGGAAATTTAAAATGGTACAGCCACTTGGGAAAATACTTCAGCAGCATCTTGCACAATTAAACATATTTAGCATATATCCAGGTATTGTACTTTTTAGGTATTTATACAAAATAAATAAAAACATATGTATATATTAAGATATATACGTAGACATTTAGAGAAGCTTCATTTATAATCACCAAAAACTGGAAGCAACTTAGAATAAATAAATAAATTTTATATACACAGGATGGAATATTATCAATTAATATAAATAAGCTATTGATACATACAAATACATGGATGAATCTCAAAATAATCATACTGAATGAAAAACCCAGACAAGAGTACATATTACTCATTCCATTATATAATCTAGGAAGTTTAAATTAATGTATAAATGACAAAAAAGCAGATCAGTGATTACCTGAGAATGTGAGGGGGAGCAAGGGGCTAATGGGAGGAATTAACAAGGGGCAGAAGGAAATTTAAATATGATTAGCATTGTCATTATTGCACTTGTAGTAAGAGTTTATCAAATATATACATAATTCAAAATTATTAAGTTGTACACCTAAATATGCACAGTTTATTGTGTGTTAGATATACTTTAATAAAGATGCTTTAATATGTCAAATGATTCAGTTTGAACATAGCTTCCAAAGTTTACTAGATGGTGGATGTTCTCCACCCCTAGACCTTGACTCTGTGTGAGTCATGGTACTCAGTAATGAAAAAACAAATTTGACATTTCGCAGTCATTTCTTAAGAACAAAGAAGAGAAAGATTATGACTTAGAATAAAAAACGTTTCTTAAAGCTTGTAAATAGGACTCTGCCAGGAGACCTGACTAATCAGTAGGAGGATAACACTTAACCAGTGCTGGTAAATCTATTCTTGTAAATGGTATAGTAATCCTGTGAATGCCTCAATTAAGTATTTGTCACATTTTGTATAAATGTTTATTTTATTTAACTCTGTCTTTCCCATTTGCCCTTGAAGTTCTTTTATGAAAACAATTTGAAGTTTTTTCTGTCCGTTGCCTAGCATATTTCCTGGGACACACCTGTGCCCAGTAAATGTTGGTTGAATGAATAAGTGACTAAAAAATGGATAACCTCTTGAATGCAATAGGATAAAAACTCATAATGAAAAAATATTAGTTATTATTTATTAAAAATAATTGGGAAGATGATTGGAAATAATACCACTGACTTCAGAGAATAAAAGTTTTTCTTATTTGAATATCCTTTGCTTCCAGGCTATTTCACACAAATTCCCTTTAATTTTAAAAATAAACATATAAGATAGGCATTATTATCCTCGTTACAAAAATAAAGAAACCTGTATTAATAGTAAAATAATTGAGGACATTTTTTGAGTAATTGATGGACCTAAACATTTTTGGTAGAGTAAAAATTAAAGCCAGATTTGCTGAGTATAGCCACCACACTTTTCTATTACATCTTGTTGGTGACTAATAAGTACATACCAGTTCACAGAAAATTAATTATCATGATTAGAATTAGAAATTTAATAGAATAAGGTGAATATTCTTTCTTTTCTATCATTGATCTAATATGAATATAATTAGAATATGTCTGTAGAATAATATCCACTATTAAAATCTAGTTCCATGAGGAAATTCTGGGTATATTTCTAAATAAATTTTTAGAAAAGAAAAGCAAATCATGGGACAGTGCATTCTGGTTTTGAGATATTATATAGGAGTGATGGAGAACTTAAATTCTTCAGATACTTATCCAAAATTTTATTCAGCTAAAAACATTATCTGATAAGTTCTTGACTTTCTTTACTGAAATGTCACCTTCTAGGGGATATAACAATTGATGGCTAAAACCACAGATGACATGTGGGTTCAGATGAAAGAAGAGATTAATAGAACTGATGTTATTAGGGAAGTGTATTACCAACTGCTTGGTCAAATGAAGAGAATGGATATATTCCTGACACATAACAATATCTAACTTGGACTTCCACTATGCATTTCACTCCATATTGAATTCATTGGACTCTCCCAGTATACCTTCTCTCCTGTTGTCCCCATGTTGATCCACATCACACCTCAATATTATTATCAAAATTAATTAGAAAATAAAAATATAGGTTAGTATAGCTATGTGTCTGGAGTACTGAAGAATGTTGATTTTGATGAAGGTTTTAAAGCTGTATGTATGGAAGTGAGATCAAAGCGTTGGAAATAAAAGAGGTCTTGAAGGGAAGGAATATATGCAGAGAAAAGAGCAGCAGGCCAGTGATGAAAACTATTATCAAAAGATGAGAGAGAACATAAACATGTTTAAGAGAAGTTAAGGTGTTTGCTGAAAAGGGAGTTAATCAGGTTTTTGTATTAATTAGCATCCAATTTTTAAGTTGAGAATTCAAGTGCTCCATAAGACAGTAGCTCACTTTGCAATGAGATCTCTTCTGGTATTATTTTAAATTTGAAGAAAAGTACTTGGGAGTACAGGAACATCACTATAGGCAAGGATGGTAAAAAGCACTTAGAAACATGCTTTTGTGGCCACTTTGACCATCTTGCTCAAATATATACGATACTCAAGAGAGTTTTGTGGTCCTTTGAAGAAACTCACTTTCTGGCAGAAGTTTGATAGCATTTCTGGCATTAAAAAAATCATTGAAGGAAAAAGCAAGAATGATGAGTGGTAAACTCTCATTAACAAACCTGTACACAACAAAATGCCTCTTTGCAATATTTAGTGAGACAGGACTTCTTTAATTTGACCTAAAACAGCCCGTGTTCTATATTTCTTAGCTTGGCTGGCATATAGGTCACAGATTTACTGTGAAAAAACTTAGAACTGCTTACATATTTCCCTAACTTTAAATTTGGCCTAGGTTCGGGTTTTTTCTTTTTTTTTTTTGCCAGAATGATGAGAGATGTGGCAATAAAAATTAATGTTTGCTGCTTTTATCATGTTCTTCTTGCAAAGTTTAAAAAATCATAAAATAAATTTTGCTTCAGGAAACCACTGAACTAATCAAATTCTCTGTTTTTAATATCAGTAAGTCATTTCACCCCAACAAGCTCTGACTTGCTTTCTAAGTGACCTTGTGACATTTCCTGAATAGTATTCCTTAGTAGTCATGTACAAATATATGTATATATGAATAAAATTATGTGAACTGTAATAATGCTCAGTTTTAATCTTTGACATCTTTTAAAAATGTTACCTCCAATTATCCCCCAAATGTGCACTATAGACTATAGTCACTATTGTCACAGAAGTGTATTGAATCAATACAGTATTTATTTATTGATCACTATTAGGTCAAATGTATTCTGTTGCTGGAGGTTTACCTACTTTCAAAAATTTCAGTAGGAATTTTTTTGAGGCAAGATGTAATTCTATAAGAACTTTGATAACAATTAAATATTAAAACAAATCAACCAACAATAAACCAATAGAAGAGGAAGAGATTACTCTAAACTAGAATGATTGATTAATTGATAATGCTTTTATGAAATGATACAACAATGCAGATCTGGCCCATCACAAGCTATGCAAAGATAAAAAGTTGCTTTACCAGTAGGATTGCCCTAGTAACTCTTGCCTCTGTTCCTTTGTTAGAGAGCTCATTTGCTTCTGTCTAACTACCAGATGCTCATCTTGCACAGACAGGCATCTCCATGATTGCCTCCCAATGTATCTCAGTGTCCTAATCAGTCCCAAATAACCCTCCCCAGTCCTATGTCTTGGATCACACAATAAATCCAATGGGTAATATATACCACTAGATTGTGGTCTAAACATACGAGTGCAAAAATAATGGCTAGAAGAGGCTCCATAGAGTAAATGTATCACCATCTGTGCGGATTTAGCCATGACAGGGCATCTGGTACATAGACCAGCCAGCATCCATGTGCTGACTTTTCAGTGAATGAATAGTGAGCATCAGGAACTAGAAGCCATGAAAAACTCAAGTATTTGGGCAGTGCTACTATGCTCTTCCTGACCTAGCAACAGTTAAAGATCATGTGTGAAAAAAGAATTTGACATATAGAGTTAAGTTACAGGCTTGGTTCTGGGTCTGAGGAAAGAGCAGATCAAGGAAAGTAGAAGAACAGGGTTTGGAAGTACACAAAAAGCATAGGAGGAAGGTCAGGTAGAGCCCAGAGTACCCTAGGAATTCCACCTAAATGAGGGAAGGACTGTTAGGAAAAGGTCAAGAGATGGCTAGAATATTATGATATGTGGGAGGTGGCTATTTTAGAAAAAGGCTCACTAGAAAGTCTCATTTAAGCAAAGAATTGAAGGACTAGAGAACATCTCGTCCATTCCTTCTCCACTGTTCTGAGGAGGCATAGAAAAATGCATTCCATGATAATTATTATTATACCTGTGTTACCCAAATACTCAAATCTTGAATTCACAGCCTTCAGAAAAAATCATGCCTAAGAAAGTCTGAACTTTTCGTAGAGGAAAGAAATTTTGCTACCAAACATTATCATGTACAAAAAGATTATTGGTAAACACTGCTACTATAGGATAAGAGGGAGCACCTTTATTTATTCATTTATTACATTATACTGAACTCTACGACAATGTAGACATTGACAGATTCTGGGGACACAAGAGAAATATGTCCTGTGACTTCATAGAGCTTATAGGCCATAAGGTTCTAGCTACATACTGTAATGGAAACATAGGTGCAGTCCAGGTCCATATATATCAGTAGAGCCTTGCAATTGCAAAACAGATTTAGAGAATAAGACTTAAGAAGAAAGAAAGACTAGAAGTAGATGCTTCGACATTAAGAGTAGAATGGTCTAACTCGGAAGGATCTTAGAATGTTTAACAAAAGAAGAGAAGACCAAATAGTAGCTACATACTAAACAGAAACAGAAGAGTAGCCAGCTGTAAGGCTTCAGAGGTAGGTGAGTAGGAGGAGCAAGAACAAAGGGCCCTGTGGATCTTAAAGATTTTGGTCTTTATATTAAAAGAAATAGGAATGGTTTTACAAGAGAAGATTTTTCAAGCAGGAGAACAAAATGCACTTTAGAAAACTCTCTGATGTACACTTTTGAAGTTTCACCTTGGCAGCTGAGTTGAACAACTATTAGAGTGAGGGAAGAACAGATGTTGGGACGTGGCTTAGGGACTTGAGATGAGGTTAGTTTAGACCAGTTCACAGCTGTGGAAATGAACAGAAGAGAATAAGACTTAGTGGCTGATTGGATGTGGGCAATGAGAATAGTCAGGAATGAGTGTTAAGTTGGTGTTATCAACACCCAAGGAGATTGAGAAGGCCATGTAGTATGCAGGTGTGGAGGATTCTAGAAGAGGGCACAATGGGGACGCCTCATTAAAGACGCCTTGGAGCTGAATGAATGGAACAAACCCAGCACAACCTGGGTGTAACAGAGTCTAGTTTATGAATATTCAATATAATTTCCACTATTGCCAGGCCTCATTCCCAGTTTATTGTCCACACAACTGAAAGAATGATCCTTTTGAAATATAAGCAGAACATTTGTCTGTCTGCTAAAATTCCTCCAGTGAATTCCCATCTTCCTACAAGGCCTCACATGATCTGCAGTCTCCAGCTGGTTCCCAGCCTCTGCTTGACAGCAGCAAGTTCCTGTCGCTCCCTCCTTGCTTACTTTCTCTGCCCCAGTGGTTCTCTTACCTGTCTGTGATTATGCCAAGTAATTCCTCTCTCTGCCTGGAAAGGTTATCTTCCAGATATCCTCATGCATTACTCCTTTAAACCTCACCTTATCAGAGAAGCCCTCTGCTGAAATTTATTAGGTTGATTTCTCCTTTACCTAATTCTCCTTTATCTCAGCACAGATGAAAATGAAGAAGTTTTCTGTCTTTTGTAAGCTGGGATGACATTGGTCTTGGTTGACATTAAGAATCATGTCAAAAAGAATTGTGAAGCCCTCAATGGAGTAAGAGGGAAAAAATATTATTAGGTACCTATTACAGAAGAGAGACATGTAATCCCAGTGCTACATTTTGTTGTTCTTGACCTTAACACTCAATACTTCCCCCAGAAGCCTGATGTTAGCTCCCCTGTGAGAGGAGTACATACCCTATTCTGCAACTTCTTGTATTTATTTTGATCCTGCCCCTATTTCATTTAATTCCTAACTTTTATTTATGCTTCCAAAACTGACCTCCTATTTGGGGGTGGATTTAAGAGGGTCTTTTAAGGACACATAAAAATCATCAAAGTAAAATGAACATGAAGCTGGAGAGAAAGAAGACAGAAAAAAGGCAGGGACTTGAAAAGAGTTAGGAAATACAAAAGATGTATGCTGAAAAGGCCAATAAATATGTTATAATTGGGCCACAAATTTTGTTCTGGTAGATAAGAAATGAAAAAAAAAATCTAGCAAAAAAAATCAAGTTCATTTTCTCAGAAAAAGCAAAATTATTCCTAAGTACAAAACACCCATTCCAATATCATTCCATATACCTAGCTGGGTTCTCTGGAGGTGAAGTCATCTCTATGCATGCTTTCCTTCTCTGTCCCACTATTAAGCAATGTAGCCATGTAATATATGTCTTCAATTAAGTTTATATTTTTATCTCCTTAAAAGAGATGGATGCTTCTTTATAATGCAGCCTTCACCTATATTAGTTTGCTAGGGCTGCCATCACAAAGTACGACAAATTGGATGGCTTAGAACAACAGAAACTGGTTGTCTCGTAGTTCTGGAGCCCAGAAATCTGAAATCAAGGTGTCAATAGTATTGTGTGTCCTCTGAAGGTGCTGGGGAAGGATCTGTTCCAGGCCCCTGTTCTCACTTTTGGTAGCTCCTTAGCTTGAGGCAGCATAACTCCAGTCTTTCCATATAGGGCATTCTTTCTGTGTACGTGCCTGTGCCACAATGTTCTCCATTCTGTACAGACACTAGTGACATTGGATTAGGGGACCACTCTACTCCAGTATAACCTCATCTTAATTTAACTAACTCCATCCTTGATGACCTCACTTCCAAGGAAGGTCACATTCAGAGTTACTAAGGGTTAAGACTTCAATATATGAATTGTGGCATGAGGTGGCAGAGCACAATTTAACCCTTAACACTACTGAACACAGAACTTTGAATACAGTAGAAACTTAATAAATTCATAAGACAGATATTAAGAATGAGAAAATATGTGAAAAAGTGTGTGAAAGTATGAATTCTATTAGTTTCCATTTCTTTCTCTTTTTTCTTTTTATTTTTTTTTTTTGTAAATTTTATGGTTCATCTTCTGAAAGTCAGATTTACATTGTCAACATTAATGAATCTAATAAGCCAACTATGTAAATACACAAATGGACAGATAAAGTACTTAAGAACCTTTACAAAGCTGTTTGTTTACTTCTCACATTTAACTATATCTTTCAGTGAAATAAATGACTATCATGTTTTGTGCCAAACACTAACTTCACATTATACAGGACTCTAATTCTTGCCTAAATATTCAAAGGGATTGCAATTTTGGTTCAAGATTATACAAAACTCAATACAATATGTTTAAAGAATCCTTATTTTCAACATTGAAAAGTACAATAGCAAATCACTCTTAAACTATTATTTTCATAAGAAAACATGTATTTTGTGAAAATGACAATATGAATGATGTGCTAAAATACTAGAGTGCTTAGGAAGGCATAACCAAATTAAAGTGAAAGTCTGAGCAATTAATAATAGAATATATAACTCATCACACAGCCATTCTAAATATATTAACTGAATTAAAACATCCAGTTACATAAACATTTATTAATCCACTGGTAATCATAAAACCCTGCTTTGCTTTATAAGCCATAAAAACTAAGTCAGCTTAGTATGGCTTTAGGTTTTCAGTTTTATTTTTTTCTACTTCTAAGGCCACTTTTTAAAGAACTAGTAAAATAGTTCTTACATTGAAGTATGCATTAGCAACGCTTACATCTTCTCTTTGAAATAGTGGGTGATTCATCATCAGGACAGGTTTCTTACAAAGGAATAATTTAACTCAGCATGTAGTCTTAATCATAAATGAAAATTCAATGGCAATATCAGTGATGGCCAAAAACACACACACACAACTTACATGCTTTCTTGTCAAATTTTAAGATATTAAAGTAAGGTAAGATGATTTTGTTCATATGGTATATACTGTGAAGAAAGCAATTAGAAAATAACTTCTGGCAAACAATTTTTCCTTACTGGACTGAATTTTGTGAGCCAATAATACAAAAAAACAAAACAAAACACAGCAATAAATATGATTTTTAAAAATTGACATGGCCACTGTGTTTTTCAACTGAAAAACTAGTTTTCAATTTATTTTGTTTAATCTTACCCAACTTTCACAGAAGCAATCTCATCATATTTCTTCCCCTTTCTCTTTATTTCTATTCACAGTCTTACCATTCTCTGAATCAACCAGAACTGAAACCTAATTCCATTCAACAAGTAAAGGCCCAATGATTGCCAAATGAATCTCAGTGGAATTGTTTTAAAATTTAGTGAAACAAAGGTAAGAAAAGACAACCTGCTAACAAAAACCATAATCAGACACTATTGTACACTAACAAAATGGAAAAAATGGACAGGTATAAAACACTAAGTTTTATGGAGAATGTGGACGAACAGGAATTGTTACACATCACTAGGGAAGTAGATGAGTACGTTACTTGATACAATAACATTGGAAAACATTTTGGCATTGTCTAGTAAAGTTGAAGATGCTCATATCATCTGCCAGGTAATTCCACGTTTAGTCATAATGTTAAAGAAACTCATGCAAGTGAACACTAGGACATATATAAGCATGTACACAGCAATAGGGGTAATTATCCAGGTGCCCAAAATGTTTCCTGGCCTTCCAAAAGTGAACGATGGTTGATGGAATGACAGTGAGAGGTATTTATATGTTTTGTTATTGTTATTTCTTTCATATATAATTATTTTTATAGGAATTTAATTTTAAAAAGTAAAAGCAATGAAGAAGCACTGACAGTATTAAAATAAGGCCCTCATAAAAATAAAAAACAAAATCAGAGCAATATAAATTAATAGCATATAGAAATGATAATCAATAAGAGTCATAGATATAAAAAAACCTGCTGTAAAAGTAATTTGAAAAACTCTATACCTGCACAGTCAAGAGAATTCATAAATGGGAATATAGTAGTAAAGAATTCACCCAGAACACAATTCAGAAAGCTGCTTTTGGTAAAAACCACCACCAAATCCAAAATATCATAGTTATATATATTACTCAGTATATGAAATTTTAATGATGCTTTCAGAACTCCAGTTTCTATTTTAAAACTAACTCTTCCCTGACTCATTTTGCCTTCAGCAAGACGTGAGGCTATAAACTTCCACGACCAACTGTGTGTGGTGACACTAGCTCAGGCATTTGGTGGCTCGGTGAAATTGTATGACAAGTTAATTTTTCTCTGAAGTGTGTTCATGTGTAAAATTAGAATAATATTAGTTACTTCCTGGTACTTTAAGAGATTAAATGAGGAATATATGTAAAATGCTTATGTTAGTGTTTGGAACTTGGAATTTTCCTTTTTTTTTTTTTCTCCTAATTTTTATATCATTTGGGATAGTTTCCCTTGCTAATTCTCCAACTGTATCCATCTTTCCTTCTGCAGTGTCTAATCTACTACTGATTTCTTCCAGTATACTTTTTTATCTCAGACATTGCAGTTTTCATCTCTCAAAGTTCAGTGTTGTTTTCGGCATTCTTAATGTAATTAATATTTTCTCTGCATTTTGAATACATGTAAAATTGTATAAAACAGTTAGTGCCCCTGTCTATTAATGCTATAATTTGTGTCTTTTCTGGGCTGTTTATATTGATACATTTTTCTCCTCATTATGGATTGTATTATCCTACTTCCTTTCATGAATGGTAATATTTGATTGGCTTTTAACTTATTGGGTCTGAAAATTTTGTATTCCTTTAAATATTCTTAAGATGTTTTCTAAGATACGGTTATGGTACATGGAAATAGTTTTACTCTTTCTAGGCTTGTTTTTACATTTTGCTAAGTAAAACCAGAGCAGTCTTTGGTCTAGAGCCAATTTTACTTTATTATTGAAGTAATACCATTCAGAATACTCCACATAATGTACACTAAATTTCAAAATTTTGCACTGTGGTAAGTGGAAATACAAACTATTCTTGGCTGTATGTGAACTTATAGGGAATATTCATTCTGCTCCTTTCAGATGGTTCTTCACTTGCTCTTAGGTAATTTCCTCACGTGCAAATGCTGATTAGTGCTCAGCTAAATATCCTAGGGAGACTTTCTAAAGATCTGTGAAAATCACTTTCTCTTTTTTTTCTCTTATTCACTGTAAAACACCGTACTCTGTCATGTGAATTCCAACTACCTTGGCCTTCCTGGACTCTAAACTAAATCTCTTCAGTTTAGAAAGGCTGCCAATATCTGAAAATAGTTGTCTCATATATTGCTTTATAATTTTTTAGCGGTTTCATGTGAAAGGGTAAATCTGGTCACTATTTACTCTCTTGGCTAGCTGCAAAAGTTATGTAAACATTTATTAATAAAGGCACATTCCTCTGAATCTTACCGGGCCCTTAGCTTGTTACATTGCACAAATTAAGGGAGGATATGTGTGAGTGTATCTGATAGCAACACAATTAACTTCAGTGAAAAAATAGGCATCATTGCTTTGCACATGTCTTTCAGCCATCTTGTCCAGTGAAGTCTCAATGGCCCTTCATTCAATGAGTCCCAGTGAAATTCTAATTAATCACTTCACACTTGCTGTCATCCTTTCTCTCTTCTTCTGACTCTTTTCTTTCTATTTACTTCGGTGGAACAATAAAAAATAACAATCTTCTAAATTTTTGCATGATGATTCAGACCTTTTATTTATTCTTTTTTTTTTTTTGAAGATTTTGCTTTTTCAGCCTTCACTCAAGTTCTTTAGACTATATTCTTTTGAAACAAAAGCAGTTGTTTTCCTAAATAAAATGATTGGTTCAGTTGTTGAGGTAGTTAATATAGTGGTTAGGTACCCAGGTTATGGACTTAGACTGCTGGGTTTCCACTCTGACCTATTCTGCCACTTGCATGCTAAGTCAGGCCACTCTTTGGTGCATCAGTTTTACCATCTGAAAGTGCAGATAATCACTATTGAAAAAACTGAAAAACACACAGAAACATGGAGACGAAATAACATGTTATTAAACAATGAATGGGTTAACAATGAGATCAAAAAAGAAATCAAAAGATGCATTGAAACAAATAAAAATGAAAACACAACAACCCAAAATCTATGAGACACAGGGAAAGCAACCCTGAGAGGGAAATTCATAGTATTATAGGCCTACCTCAAGAAACAAGAAAAATCTCAAATAAATAGTCTAAGCTTACACTTGAACTAGAAAAATAACAACATGGGAACAAAATATAATTACAATTAAATAAATTTTAAAAAACAACAACAAACAAACCCCAAAGTGGGTAAAGAATGGAAATAATAAAAATCTAAACAGAAATAAACAAAATGGAGTCTAAGAAAAATAAATAAAATCAATGGAACCACGAACTAGTTCTTTGAAAAGACAAACAAGATTGACAAACCTTTCACCAGACACAGCAAGAATAAAAGGCAGAGGATCCAAATCAATATAATCAGAAATGAAAGAGGAGAAGTAACAACTGACTCCACAGGAATACCAGGGATTTTAAGAAAAATTACAAACAACCATATGCCAACAAATTGGATGACCTGGATAAAATCAATACATTCCTAGAAAGATACAATCTCCTAAAACTGAATCAGGAGAATCAGAGAATCTGGACAGAAAGATTACAACTAGTGAAATTGGAGCAGTAATCAAAAAGTCACAACAAACAAAACTTCTGGACTGGATGGCTTCACGGATGAATTTTACCAAACATTTAAAGAAAAACTAACACCTATCCTGACCAAACTATTCCAAAAAATTCAAAAAAAAGGGAAGACTCCCAAGCTCATTTTATGAGGCCAGCAGTATCACAATCCAAAGACATATAAAAACACTACAAAGAAAAAAATTATAGAACAATACCCCTGATGAATATAAATGATAAAAAGTTCAACAAAATATTAGCAAAACAGATCTAGAAATTCATTTAAATGATCATATGTCATGATCAAATGGGATTTATTCCAGGGATGCAAGGTTACTACAATATCCACAAATTAATAAATGTGATACACCACATAAAAAATATGAAGGATAAAAACCACATGATCATAACAATGCAGAAAAGGCATTGGATAATATCCAGCACCCATTTATGATAAAAACTCTTAACAAAATGGGAATAGAAGGAACATACCTCAACATAATAGAGACCACATATGACAAACCCACAACCAACTTCATACCCAATGCACAAAAACTACAATCATTTCCCTTAAGATCAGGGATGTGACAAGGATGTCTGCTTTCACCACTCTTATTTTATGTAGTACTATAAGTTTTAGTCACAGCAACCTGAGAAGAGGAAGAAATAAAAGGCATCAAAATTGGAAAGAAAGAAGTAAAACTGTCATTATTTGCAGATGATATGATACTCTATATTGAAAACGCTAAAGAATCCACCAAAAAAACTAAAACTGATAACTAACTTCAGTAAAATAGCAGAAGACAAAATAAATATCCAAAAATCAGTTGCATTTCTATACAACAATAATGAGCTATCAGAAAGAGAAACTAAGAAAACAAGTCCATTTACAGTTGTATCAAAAATAAAATAAAATACTTAGGAATAAATTTAACAAAGAATGTAAAAGACTTGTACTTCAAAACTTATAAGATACTGAAGAAAGAAGTTGAAGAAGAAACAAATAAGTGGAAGCATATACAGTATTCATGGATTGGAAGACTTAACATCATTAAAATGTCTATACTACCCAGTGCAATCTATAGATTCAATGCAATTCCTATCAAGATATCAATGGAATATTTCACACAACTAGAATAAATATTCCAAAAATTTATACAGAATCACAAAAGACACCGAATAACCACAGCAATCTTGAGAAAGAATAGCAAAGATGGAGGAATCACACTACCTGATATCAAACTATACTGCAAGGCTGTAGTAAACAAAAGAGCATGGTACTGGCATAAAAGCAGAGATGTAGGTTAATGGGACAGAATAGAAAGCCCAGAAATAAACCTAGGCCATTATGGCCAATTACTATTTGACAAAGGAGGCAACAACATACAATGGGGTAAACATAGCCTCTACAAGAAATGGTGTTAGGAAAATTGAACAGATAAATGCTAAGAAAATGAAACTAAACCACCTTCTTATACCACACACAAAAATAAAATCAAAATGAATTAAAGACTTAAATGTTAAACTTGAAACCATAAAAATCCTAGAAGAAAACATAGACAGTAAAATCCGGGACATTTCTTAATACAATGTTTTTCTGATATGTCTCCCCAGGCGAGGGAAACTAAAGAAAAAATAAATAAATGAAACTACATCAAACGAAAATGTTCTTGAACAACAAAGGAAACATCAACACAATAAATATACAACCCACTGAATGGAGAGCATATTTGCCAATGATACATCTGATAAGGGATTAATATCCAAAACTTATAAAGAATTTATAAAACTGAATGCACACACAAAAAATCCAATTAAAAATTAGGCAAAGGAACTGAATAGACACTTCTCCAAAGAGAACATACGGATGGCCAATAGACATATGAAAAGATGCTCAACATCACTAGCCATCAGAGAAATGTAAATTAAAACTACAATAAAATATCAATTCACAGCTGTCAGAATAGTTATCATCAGTAAATCCTCACACAGCAAGTGCTTATAAAGATGTAAAGAAAAAGGAACCCTTGTGCCCTGTTGGTGGGAATGCAGATTGGTGCAGCCACTGGGTAAAGCAGTTTGGAGTTACTGCAAAAAATTAAAATCAAAACTGCCTTATGACTGAGGAATTCCACTTCTGGGGATATATCTGAAGAATCTAAAACACCAACTCAGAAGAATATATGCACCCCTATATTCATTGCAGCATTATTTAC
This sequence comes from Furipterus horrens, assembly GCF_987537825.1. Classification (NCBI taxonomy): domain Eukaryota; kingdom Metazoa; phylum Chordata; class Mammalia; order Chiroptera; family Furipteridae; genus Furipterus; species Furipterus horrens. The sequence goes on from NW_028327174.1 coordinate 59,770,789, forward strand.
AATAGCCAATATTTGGAAGCAGCCCAAGTACACATCAGTAGATGAGTGGATAAAACAACTATGGTACATTTATACAATGGAAAGTACATGGCCATAAAAATGAAGCAAGTCTTAACCTTTGCAACAGCATGGATGGACCTGAAGAATATTATGCTAAGTGAAGTAAGCCAGTCAGAGAAAGACAAATACCATAAGATTACACTTATATGCGGAATCTAATGAACAAAATAAACTAACAAACAAAATAGAAACAGACTCATAGATACAGAGAACAGACTGATAGCTGTCAGAGGTGTAGGGGGAGAGGGGCAGGGTGAAAAAGGGAAAGGGATTAAGATAAAAACCCTCTGAGCCCAAGTATGTTTCCTTTAGGCTTGACATTCCAGTCAAAGACTTGGTCAAAAAAAAAAAAAGAACCTCTGTTGACAACTGGTCTTATTAGTTCTATGCAAAGGAACTTATGTCATTACTTACTTGTTTAGAATGCCAAACTCTGGAGGGATCAAATAGGGAGAAAAATATACAACGTGAAGGAAAATCTTTGTCCTAATATTCACTGAACTGGCATTTCCATTCTTCATATTTTCATTTTTCCCCCACTAAAAAATTTTGGTTTGTTTTTCCATTACAGTTGTCTCACTTTTTTAGCCCTCTTGTTTCAGATTGTTACCAGAAAGCCCTGAGGAACTGGGAATGACTTTCAAAGGTAATAAAAGCCCGTGAGATAAAAGGCCTGGTACCATGGTTGGTTGTGCGGTCCACAGCAATCTTTCCAGGGAAGGAACGAAGGTTGTTTTCCTGAAAGATGGCTAGAAGGGACCTTAAGGTACAAGGAAAGACCAGAAAGACTTGGAAAAAACAGGTGTGTACAGGCAAGGATGAATGCCAGATATGTGGCACAGCTTCTGTGCCCTGAAGAACAGACTGAAGGTCACCCCAAATATTCCTTGGGTAAGTTCCAGCAAAGCAGAACTAAAGATCATAAGTGATCATTTGCTGCTCTTGTTATGTTTATGCAAACGAACAGGATAAATTAAAAATGGACTTAATGTAGTCCCTTTAAAGACAAGGAGGGTAACCTTAGGGAGAAAAATTATTATTCAAGGAAAATCACAATGATCAGTAGTAGAGTATAAAACAGGGCAACTAACCGTCTTAAAAGTTTCTTCTCCAGATTTAGAGACTTGTTTGCGGGTTATGTTACATAAATTAACACGTGTTTTTTGTTTTCAAAGGACATAAGCCTATGATCGCATTACCTGAGTGATTATCTGTACGCATAAGCCTCACTTAATCCTCTCTGCAGCGCTGCCTCCTGAGACTCAACGGTTTGGCTGAACTAAATGACTGGGTTGGGGAAGAATGGGGTGGTCTGTGGGCTTCACTTTAAAACGGGTTTCTCTTTTCTATCCTAATGGCTTGGACAGAAAAGGCCCAGAGGTCTGAGAAGGGGAAAACCTAAACTATTTACCTCAGCCCAAACTAAGTATAATGGGCAAAAGGGTTTTGGACAGGCGAGATGTGCCTAGCACACCTTCTTACAAAGAAGCCTTTTTTTTTTTTTTTTTTTTTCTCCCTAATATGGAACATTGAAAAATTAATCCCTGCCTTTTGTCATCTAGTAGTTATGGATTGAATGTCTTTTAACCCTTTTCGCCAAATCTGTTGCCCTCAGAACACAACAAGGACACCAGCCTGTTAAACCAAGCACGCTGTTGACCGGAGACAGCCAACTGACCTGGAGTCTGCACGATCCTTCCCCATGTGGGAAGGCCACCCTCCCCTCCACACCCCCACTCTTATTAGGGTTTTCTGGACCCAAGGGTAGGTAGGACGACGACCATGTCCAGCTTGAAGCAGCTAGAGGAGCTTGAGACCTTCGCCCATTGTCCTTTACAAGATTACAAAGGGTCCTAATATTTGAGAGGGGGGGATAGTTAATTTTTACGAACCAGGGGTATGGACTTGGGGAGGATTGCTGGGGGAGGGGGGTGCTGGGTGGAGGGGAACAAGGGGGAGAAAATTGGAACTGTTGTAACAATATAATCAATAAAAAAACATTAAAAAAAAAAGATAAAAACCCTCATAGACAATAGTATGATGATGACTAGAGGGAACTATGAGTAGGGGACGTAGGAGAGGATAAAGGGTGAGTAAGTGGTAACTTAAGGAAACTTATAAGAAAATAAACAACTATTTATACATGCATTACTGTTGATGACTTCCAAAATAAATATGCTTACTGAATATAATCAGAGAAACAAGAGTATACATATTGAGTGATTTTATTTCAATGAATTTTTAAGATGGACAAAATAAATTTATAGTGATAGAACTAAGATCGGTGCTGACCTAGATAGGGGCAGGAAATTTAGGTGAAAAGGGACACAAGAAAACTTTCTAAATCTGTATTTTGGTAATAATTAAATGGGTACACACACTTGTCAAAATTTATCAAAGGATGCTCTAAATATGTATTTATTTTATTAATGTAAATTATACCTCAATAAAGTTAGATTTGTTTAAAAGTCAATTGGCAAAATTTCTACAAAGACAACCTACGTTCTTAGTTGCTATAGCATTTAAACATTTTTCGCTCACTGAAAACCACTTAAAATAGTCTATTCCCTCGGGATCTTTAAATTTTCTTTTTTTTTTCTTTCTTGTAGTGCTACTGCCCAAAATAACAAGATTCACACAGCCACTTATTTGAGCTCTATATTGGAACTTATCTTATGAAAGACACCTTCCACAGCACCCTATGTAACATATACTATTCCCTCCTCTCATCATGCCATCGCTATCTTGCTTGGTTTTTCTTCAAAACATTTATTACTACCTGAATACTGTGTGTATTTGTATAGTGGTTTATTGTCTGCATTCTCCCACTGCTCAAAAAGGCTGGGTCTTTGTTTCATCTAACTCTTTATCCTCATAGCCACAACCATGTAGGTGCTCACTAATATTTGCCAACCAATAGTTAGCAAGCAAGAATGCAACTGTAAATTTGTCTATACAAAAGTCAGGGAAGAAAGCAGTCACTGCTGCTACAGTCCTGACTGGAGTTAAGATTGGAGGCAATGGAATTAAAATTATAGAAGACTAGCATAATGATCTTCAACCCTTGGCTGCAAATTAGTAGTACCTAGAGAGCGCTTAAGTAAAACATTGCTAATATCCAGGCCCTGCCACCAGAGAATCTAATTTAATTGGTCTGGTGTTGGGTCCAGACATTTATTTTTAAAAGTTCCCCAGGTGATCCTAATGTGCAGTCAGGGATGAGAACCACTAATAAAAAACAGTTCACCCCATTCTTTGACTTTTGCTGAGGTATCTCTTCAATATCCCCAACAGACCAAAAACAATAGCTACTTTATTTGCTTCAAAAATCAACTCTTCCAGGCAAGGAACAGGGAAGACTTATGATTCTAGACATTTATATTTGCAGCATATGTCTGTGAGTATGTGTCAGTATATGTGTATCTGCAAGTGTATCAGTGTGTGTCTGTGAGTATGTCTGTATGTACAGGCGGTGTGTGTCAGAGAGAGAGAGAGAATATACATTCTAAGTATTTGAAACACGCTTTTGGACTTGTTCAGAGAGGTACACACACAGTTGGGTAATTTAAAAATTTATCTAAGTGCCATGACATTTGTTTGGTTTGCCATAGTTTCATGATTTTTTTAAGTATTGGAAGAAAAAGAGCCCCTTCTTTTTCAGCTAGAACTATAAGATCAAGTGCCAGCTATGAGGGGTAGCATCGGGTCTAGACTGCAGGTTGCAGAGTCTGTAAGAATGTTTATGAAATAACCTCCTGGTTAAGAAGTGATCAAATACTTGAAAACAAATTTCAACCTGATACTGGGCTGTGAAGTGAAAACCAAGCTTAAAGTGGTGAGGTAAGATAGGAAGGGGACATTCAAAAGATAAAGCACATGGTTTAAAAAGGAAGATGAGAAACTGAAGCTAGATATACCCTGAGTGCTCTGATGTGGGCGACAGCACATCTGCAGTTTCATTTGGGTATGGATGTGACCTAATATATTTCCACGCTATGTTACTCATCTGATTTAGACAGCTTTGAAAATAAAAGTATAGCAGTGAAAGGAGGAAAACTAAACCAAAAATCATATCACTTAATTACCTTTTCTACATAATGCACATATGTTTGAAAATAAATTTTTAATTCACTAAGAAGACTGTTTAGCCTGACTTTATTCTTTGGATTTTATTATTTAGAATCAGTCTATTTTTGCTTATTTCATTGAACTTATTTGGGTGACATTGGTTAATCAAATTATATAGGTTTCAGGTGTACAGTTATATAATACATCACCTGTATATTGTATTGTGTGTTCACCACCCCATGTAAGTCTCCTTCAGTCAGTCTAGATCATTGGGCATTGAAAAAAGTATTACGGAAATGAACTAAAAAAAACTAACATTTTTATTGTCAAAATGATTTTAACATTAAATAGGCAATGAACTGCAAGGTAAGAATGCTTTTTAATATCACTACATAGAAAAAAAAGTCATGTTTTTCATAGTATGGATATTAGGGAATAGTTTTTCACAGTTCTAAATATATACTTTGGAAATGGGAGCACATGCAGGAAAAAGGAAAATGCATGTATTGGAGAGTATCCGCTACATTTAAAAGCAAGTGGTATCTAAATATACAAAGTATTCATAAGATATAGAGATTTACATCAAATATTAGAAGGGGAAAACAGGAAAATAGACTATGAAAATTTAAAAATAAAGTCTGAAAAATAAGCTTTCAATCATAGTAAAATAACCAAATTTACTAATTTAAATACATCTAGCTTCCCCTAGTTTTTGAAAACATTTAAAATTATAGTCATATGCCCAAATAGTGTTAAGAAACTGAAGAATTCTTCAAACAAAATGAAAAATCACAACGTTAGTGAAGTTTTCAGTGAACTACTAAAATTACCACTAAATTCCCTTAGACCGCCATGTCAGTCAGGGTCCAATAAGGAGACAGAAATCACACAGTAATTTGAACTGGTAAATTTTAATATGAAGAAATATAAACTACGTATAGGAATTTAGCTATTACAGAGAATAAAAAGAAAGTTCTAAAAAATACACATGAGCTGAAAAAAGGCACCAAGAATAAAACAATCTTGGAGAGGGGACCCCTCTGAAGGCTGGAGTTTAGTTGTACAGTGTGGTTGAAACGCACTGAGGCTGGAAAAACTCACCGCAGTTGCCATTGTCGGTGATCTGAGGCTGGCAGTCGGACTTCCCGATGACGTCAGTGAAGTTCACTGGAAGTCAGTGTGGATGCGAGCAGTTAAACTCTTTGGGAAGCTGGTTGGACTCCCCTGGAAGCCGCCGTAAGGATAGAAGGGAATGAGAAGATGCAGCTCAACTCATCAGAAAACTGTGCGGGGGCACCCGTGGAACTCTGGAAGATATGCAGGCATGGGAACTGGGGGCAGGAGTCCTTGAGGAACTCAGGAAAGACGCCCCTGTGGAATGCTGGCCTGGAGCCAGGAACAGCGCCAGGGAACCTGCTGGAAGCTGCCCCGGTAGTGCTGCTTCCGCGCAGTGCTCTGCATGCCAGTCTAGCACCACAGGAGCCAGTGGGACGAGAGCACGCAGAAAGAGTGAGAGAATTCCCTTCCTTCCTCAGTGTCCCTCCTGTACCCTCAGCTGGCAAAGCTTAACTTTGGGCCACCTGGCCAGGGAGAATTATCAGCATCACAAGTAGGGCCTTTTGGAGCTGAGAGGCAACACACTGGCAACTGGCACCCCACCCCCCTCCGAATTTGTAACACTGTTCATGTCAAACTACCAAAGTTAGGAGTTCTGTAGTTTTAATAACTAATTATTGTGTTATGAGGTCATTTATGGCGAGTTTTTGTATGTTTATTATAAAATTGTTTAGATTTAGCAATTTACTTCTCTTTGAAGATCAGTTTCTAATAAATTAAAAAACTCAGAACATCAGTGGCCTTCCAAAGACATCAGTGGCAATGACCTATTATGGTTAATATTTCTTGGATACTTTGAAGATAAAACTTATTATATATATAGTAATCCCATTATTACATAAGTATCAGTGCATTAAGTAGTAAAATTAATAACAGTAATACATTTTTGTCATCTACCAAAGCCACTTCTAATATATAATTAAGTTGTATAGAATTAATTCACTTTTATTTTTAAATAATCCCAGGTGAACTTAAAAAATACAATTTGTTTAAAAAAAAAAATCACCTTTATTTCCCATCTAAAATATTTGGAGAAAAATCCTTAAAGCAGTAGAGGACTTTAATGCTCTTTTTAAGAGATCATTAAATGAAATAATATTTAAAGAAAAAAATCAGCTGCTTTTCTAAATAATTTTTTATTGTAAAAGTTTAGTAGTGATGCTGTTGATTTGGCATTCTCAGTGACTGAGGAAGAAATGCTTTCTAGAGGTCTCTGGCACTGTTTGCGTATGGAGAGCTATAGCTGTATGGCAGAGATACAGGCCTTTCTCACCATGCGGCCAGAACAAGATGACTGAAAGCAAACAACCTCCAGGTCACAGTAAAAAAACAACCTTTCCAGTAATATTTTTATTGAACTCATTTTAACATCTTATTACTCATCAAATGCATCTAAACAAATGAACCTGCTGACACCATTTGTTTCACAATTGGCCCACTTGATAAAAGAGAATTATTTCCTTGCTCAATATTTGAGAGCATAATGGAATCCCTAATGGCCCAAAGTACTGTAGTCTGTCTTATTTATAGAGGAATTCCAACATAAACATGTTTATAAAATACTGTAAAACACACCGATTATTTGTTTGTATAACATAACCACTCACCATTCTTTCAGGTTGTTTGGCTCTCTACCTGGTATGTGTACCAAAGGGTCAATGAAAAGTGAGCGCTGAATCTACAACAAATAAAACTTTGGATATTTATAGAGCATTACCTCACAAAATGCAAAAAGTGCATTCAAGTAGACTATCTCATTCATACTATATATTCCTGGAGTAACCACAGCATCCAGGTCCAACTAATAGTACAAAATCCAAGAGACCCAAGAAACAGGAAAAAGGAGAGATCCTCACCGCTTGGAGCCCCCAGCAGGCTTCTGTATAACACCAGCCCTCAGCAGGAAACACAGCCCCAGTCGCCTTGTGAGCTGGTTCAATGCAGCATCAATAATGTTGCACAGTGTGAAAGCTAGACCCACCAATAGAGGTCACTTCACAGAGGTCAGGCCAGTTATTTTTTCTTTAGGTGGTTGTGCCAAATTTCTGTAAGCTGCTTATACAAAGAGGCAATGACATCAAAACCCCTAAATTGTTCCAGCTATCTTAAGGGACTACTTGTCTCAGAGAGATGTTTGCTACCATCTCTTCACTGAGAACGATTTTCTTTGAAACAAACTAGAAAAATCTCTGTCGGTACTTCTAGTAAAAGTTTGCTTGATAAAGGAACATTAACATAGAAGCAGTATAGGTGAACCTCGAATGGAATTCTGAGTCCTTCTGAGATATTTAGTCTCCTGTTACAAAGCCCAAGGTACTCATTTACCATTAGTGATATTGTCTTCTAAAGGCCCCCAAATGCAAATCCTACTGAATGCTCAAATTGCAACCAATCAGAATTAATTAACTGAATCTCAGTGAAGCAGTGTGACCTAAATGATATGACAGTTATGATATCCCAGGAAAGAGCTAAATGATGGAAAGGTTCTCTCCAAACCCAGTGAAAACTGTCATTTCACTTACCTGATCCCATTTACAATGTGGAAATATTGGAAGTAATTGTCAAAACCAATAACCTCAAACTTTCTGAAAACCCTGACACTCTCACATTGATTATATGACCATCTGAATAAGGTAGAAATGCAAGCTATTCTCGGCTATTCAAGGGTTAGTTTATGAATTAACTAGGTCCTGTAAGCCTCACCCATATCTCAATTGTTACCAATACATTTTTTAAAACAATGATCCCTGAATAAAAACTTAACTGCAATCAAAACTCTTCTGTAGACTTTCATATCTATTTTATCATCAAATCCCCACACCAACCTCAGTTACACAAACAACGAGGCATAAGAAAGGGTGACAACATTAGCGACAGGTCAATCAGGCAAAATCATTTTTTTCTCTCCAATATTTGTCCTTTTCATCCACACTGATGCTCTCAACTCTCTCTCCATGGACATCCCCTAGATTTCATTAATAGAGCCTTGTTCTCAGGAAACTAAATTAGTCATGCCATTGGTTCATTTTATGTTTAGTTAACGATGGCAAACATTTTAATCTTTCAGAAAGGCATTTGCGGTATAGGGCTTCAGTTCAATTTTTGGTGTTGGCCGTTCCATGTGATGTATCAGGACACTTCTTGTGTACCACTTCAAATCCTCCCAGCCCCACCTTTTATTCCAGTCACTGGAGCAGGTACAAGATCTATGAAATTTAGCAAGCTTTGATCAGATGAAATCTAAAAGTTCCTTTCCTTAACTCTGCACCAAGCATTTCTCATTTTCTGTCCTGAGGCTCTAGAATACTTCACTGTAGGATGCCCACTAGAACCCTCCTGGCACTCATTCTCGTGAAAGCACATTTGGTATGAAAGAAGTGGGAAACCAGGAGTGAGAATATGAATCATCCTGGGAAGCGGCCAGTGATCTGGTCATCTCAGAAGATGCTTGAAAAGATTGGAAGATCAGAGATAAGGAAGTCTGGGGAGAGAAATACAGATGGACAAACAGGAGTTGGCAAAACATGAAAAGATTTCTGCATAACTGGAAAGCAGCCATTATGGAAGAGGCAATAAACAACCAAATAGACAAAATGATTAGTCTGCTTTAATCATAAGCATCCCAGAACTGACGTTATAGGTAAGATGAAAGAAGCATTCTTTGTGGCAGATATGGAGGCTCTGCATGGGCCCAATAGCAGGAACTGCGATGTGCCAAGGTCTATCTAACACTGCTGCCTCTATGTGTCCCACTTGTCAAGTGCAGAAAACACCACTTAGCCTTTGGTATAGTGGCAGGTAGAATAAATTGACCCTCCTCTGTGTGAAAAGGCTAGTTTATCCTCACTGAGACAACTACCAAGTTCAGGTATGTGCTTGTCTTTCCTGCCCTCAGACACTTAGCCAACACTATTGTCTGAGGGCTTATGGAATGTCTGATCCACAAATATGTAATCCTAACAACACAGCACCTAATGACAGGATGTGCTTCATAGCAAAGTATGGGAGTGAGCACATTACCATGGGATCAAGTGATTGCATCACATACTGCATCATCCAGAAGAAGCTAGCCTCCAAATGTACAGCTGAAGTGCCAGTTCAAAAATACATTCTGAAAGGACAGCATGCCATGCTTCAGGATATGAAATGGGCATTAAATCAGAGACATAAATGCTATTTTCCCAATAGAGAGAAACTATGGATTCAGGGAAAAAAAAAGGATAGAAGCAGGAACAGGCCATTACTTCAAAGACCACTGAGGAATGTAGTTAGCATTCCCACAACTCTGGGCTCTGCAAGATTGGATATCCTGGTGTCCAAAGGACGTGCAATTTTGCCAGGGGTCACAATAAAGGTCCCACTGAACTATAAGCTATGGGGGACACCAGGATACTTTGTGCTCTTTCTGTCTAGGAACCAACATAAAAGAAGAGAACTGATCTACTTTGGAGGAGTAATTTACCCTAATCATCAAGAGGGCACAGTGCTGTTTTCACACAATGGAGGAAGGAAGAAGTATGAATCAAACACAAGTGATCCAATTGGGTGCCTCTCAGTATTCTCTTGTTCCTTTGTAATTGTGAATGTAGCAAGTCTGACCTGAAAAGAGTATGAAGCTGTATTTATGAAGTTCCCTGAAACTTCCCTCCCCCATCAATAGTAAATCAGAAACAATAATACATCCCAAAGGAAGTGTAGGAACCTATGCCGTCATCAAAGATGTAGGGGTGGGGATGTCCACTATGTCCTCAATTAATAGATTTGTTGGACCCCACAGAAGTTACATAGGTAATGCCAGATAATGGTGAGCTTTATAAATTTTGCCAAGCGTTAGCCCCAATCACAGCTGCCATGCCAAATGTGGTGCCTTCACTGAACAAAATAATGAAGTACATTGTATTAAGCACGCAGTTATTGATATTGTCAATGTACTTTTCTAAACCTTTATCAGTAATGGGGATCAAAAACAATTCTTTGTTATTGCATAGAAAAACATTCCTTTTGCTCCATTACCATATTCATTCTTCCACTCCGTCATAATATAATCTTAAATTGTCTTGATATTACACAGAATAACATGCTGTTTCTAAATTGCTAACATCATGCTAACAGGACTTATTGAGCAGATATGGAAACATGCTAGATGCCCTAATATAAGACATATGCATACTGGTAGGTAGGCAATAAATCTCAACTATTCTCAAGGGCTGCCATATTGGTGAAATCCTAAGGCTTGTAATAATATGGAGGATGCAAGGATACAAAGTGTTGTGACTTGTACAACCCCGCCACTAAGAAAAAGGCACTTGGTAGGTCTCCTTGAATTTCAGAAGCAGTACATACCACACTTTGGAATAGTGCTTATTTAATTTTTAGGTGATCTACAGAACTGCCAATTTTGACTGGGGCCTGGAGAAGAATAGACCCCTACAGCAGTTTCAATCTGTTCTGCCTGCCGCCTTGACATCTGGGCAATGTGACCGGCAGATTTGGTAATGATAAAGACAGCCATGCTAGATAGGATACTGTAGAGTTTCTGACAAGCCTAAATATAAAAATTTTATAACATACCCTTAGGATTTTGGAGGAAGACCATACTTTCTCTTCCAGAAAATAGTTCACTGTTAAAACAACAACAACAACAACACAAAAAAAAAACATTATTCTAGTTATGCTATTAATCTGCAGTAAAGACACAGTGTCTGGTAATGAGACTCATGATCATGTGACAACAAAAGTATTAGTAACTGAGTATCATTATACCATACCATATGTTTCCAAGTCATGATGGTGGGCAGGCTCTGCAGCAATTATAGGGAAACTGTACACTTAGAATTGGGTCCAAGTAAGTATAAAAATTATGAATAGCTCACATGAACAAGTAGCCCAGATTTCCATGTCACCCATCCCTGCTGTACTGACACCTTCTTCAATTTAGTCATTTGGCCTCATGAAAGATTTTCTATATCAAACTAACAGAGGAGAGAGAGGACAAAAATCCTTGTCAAGGCTGACCCTACCAGGCATATGTGTTTACCTTGCCTTCCCACAGTTCTTGTGCCAGGGGCACCAGAATCTAGAGAATGCCTATCTGGTTCCCAGATAGATAAGCACAGTGTGTGATCATTGCCTTAATGCAGTGTTGCCATACTAGAACCCCACCCCCTGCCTGTGGGGAGAACTGAGGGAAGCCCATCTGATCATTCAATTGCAAGAAGTGGCCTTAAGTAAGATAGATTCTCTGGGTAGCAGTGAAAGGATTGGTTAAGAGGCTTAAGATACTAGAAGATCTAAGAGAAGGAAATTTGGGGAAGAGGCATGTTGTAAGACATTTGAGAGACGGTCCAAGAGTTAGGATCTTTGTGTATCATGTCAATACCATGAGAGAACAAACAACATAGAGAAGGCAGTATAAAACTCAGTGGGCAAAATGACCCAACCATCTGCTTTCCTCAGTCGCTCCAGCACTAGCACTACTGGCCCGTGACTGGACTGACATGATGGGCAGGGGAAGCAGCTGTGCATGAGCCCAGCAGCATTGGCTCTGTTTTGTCAAGGCTGACCTAGCTACTACTGCTAATGAAATCACAAATCCCACAATAAAGGCTAGCAATGAGCCTTCAATATGCTGTCATTCCCTAGGAAATTACATAACCTCTTGGGAGCAAGTTTATTGCATGGACACCCTTCAACCCTAGAAGAGACAGTGATATATCTTTATCAAAACTGACACCTACCAGTGACATCAAAACTTAGGAAATGTCTGATCTATTGCCACAGTATCCACATAACATTTCCTTTCTCAGGTTTTTTGGGATTACCCATTAGGCAAACACTTGCATCAGACAGTGTGCCAGTCAATAGTGAGGGATATCTAAAATGACTCATAAAGAAGGGAGATGAACTGTAGCAGTGGAAACTGTTCTCCAAGCAAACTTCTTATATTAAGTCCTTATAGAGTTTATGATTGGCACAAGTTAGAGAAGACTCGGTGACGTATAGGATTTAGTGAAGGACACAAGCATCACTTCCGATTCTCTCAGGCCCACCTTGTACTGAACAGCCTTGTGGACTCACCTGGCTCTGGCGTACAGCATTCAACGCCTCCCCTCAGGCTGTGCTCCAGACCTTTGTCCTGGGTCTTCTGTGAGGTGCAAGCACAGGCCCCCAGGGTCACCCTGTCGGCACTTATGTAGGCAAGCTCCTTAGTGTAAAAGGGTTAATGCTGCAGGGATCCCCTTTTCTACAAGAGTTGAGAACAGATGGATATATCTTCATCCTTTCATAAACTTGGCAGACAGTCTAAGAGATATTTTCTGTTGCTGTTCAGAGGGTGCTATGGGACTGAGCACCAGTCATGGTGAACAACTTGATAAAGAAAGGATCCTTGTGTTATCTCTCCTTCTGTACTCAGTCCCACTGTCTCTCACCCTTTACTCCCTGGGGTCACATTTCACATAAACTATATGAAAGAAAGCTTTTATCTCAGGTGTTGGTTATAGGGGCTCCTGCCTAAGACATAGTTAGATTTATTATCTCTGTGTAGAGTAAGTCTTCTTGCATTTAAGTTTGTACTAAAAAGAATCTCTTGGATTTATACTTTACTACTAATTAAGTAATTATTGTGTTATTTGAACATTCATAGTTTTTGGCTAATTATGAAGAGTAATACAAACTCCCTGGACATGTTCATGCAATTTAGAGATACAGAAAAGAGAAAATAAAGTGCATTTATAATACCATTACCAGGACAACTTGTTAACATTTCTTTGAAGCTTTTTCCTTGCATAACACACACACATGCCACCTGAGTGCACGTTATCAAAAAGGAAATAGACCATACTATAGCTACTCTTTTTAAATGAAATTTAAAAATAAACTTATGCAAATAGATTCCCAATGTAGTCATGCACTGCTTACATTCTGAAAAAGGGCATTGTTAGGTGATTTTGTTGTATAGATATCACAGAATATAGTTACCAAAACCTAGATGCTATAGCCTACTACACAGCTAACCTATATGATATAGCCTATTGCTCCTAGGCTACAAACCTGTATGGCATATTACTGGACAAAACAACACATATCATAGCCAGTTAGCTCAGTTGGTTAGAGCATCATCTGAATATGTCAAGGTTGCAGGTTCAAAACCAAGTCAGGGGGCATACAAGAATCAAACAAGGGATGCATAAACAAGTGGAACAACAAATCTCTCTCTCTCTCTCTCTCTCTCTCTCTCTCTCTCTCTCTCTCTCTCTCCATTCCTCTTTTTCTAAAATCAGTTTTAAAAAGCACATGATTTCTCTGGCTGGTGTGGCTCAGTTGGTTGGAGTGTCATCCCCTAGACCAAAAGGTAATGGGTTTGATTCCTTGATTCCCAGACAGGGCACATATCTAGGTTGCACGTTGGGGTGTATATGAGAAGGCTACTGACCAATGTTTATCACATCAATGTCTCTCACATCAATGTCTCTCTCTATCTCTGCCTCCTCCCCCCAACCCCTTCCTCTCTCTCTGAAAGCAATGGAAAAATTGCCTTGAGTGAGGGTTTTTTTTTTAAAGGTAATTAAATCAAGCACATGAGAAAATGACGCAGTCAAGGGACATGGTAAACACAAGATACATGAGGCTGCTGCCTGCATAACACAGCACACTGTTTTACAGCAAATTTTTTATATACATGGAAATAGTACATTCTAAAATAACAATAAAAATATAAAAAATACATAAACAGTAACATTATAATTTATTACCTATCAAGTATTATGCTTTGTATATAATTGTATGTGCTATACTTTTATACAATAAGAAGTACAGTAGGTTTGTTTACATCAGCACACCATGAACATGTGATTAATGCATTGCACTATGACATATGACAACTATGATGTCACTAGGTGATGTGATTTTTTTTCAGTTCCATTTGAATTTTTTTTATATTTTATTTATTTTTAGAGAGAGGGGAAGGGAGGGAGAAAGAGAGGGAGAGAAACATCAGTGTGTGGTTGCCTCTCGCATGCCCCCAACTGGGAACCCGGCCAGCAACCCAGGCATGTGCCCTGACTGGGAATTGAACCAGTGACTCTGGTTTGCAGGCCAGAGCTCAATCCACTGAGCCACACCAGCCAGTGCTCCATCTGAATATTAAGGCACCTCCATGGTATATGTGGTCATTCACCAAAATGTCATTATATTGCAGGCATGTAACTGTACATATATATTTCATATAAAAAATAAATATACTTTTTACTTTAATAATGCAACATATTCTATCAGATTGTATCATAATTTAACCAATTACCTATCAATAACTAAGTGTTCAATTTATAAATAATGCTCCAATGCTTCCCTAAATTATGCACTTGTATTAAGTATTTAAAATTTTTCTTATAACAGGAATAAAATAAAATTTCTGGGTCTAAATATGTATGATCTTTAAAATCTTAGATACAGATAGAAGCAATCACATCAAGAAATATCCCAGTTTGCAATGCAATCAACATCTCTTCATACCTTCACCAACATTACATGTCTTCCTCCCTCTCTCTCCCCATAACTTTTTTTTCTCTCCCTCGTCCCTTTCCAGTCCCCCATCTCTCTCTCTCTCTCTCTCTCTCTCTCTGTCTCTGTCTCTCTCAGTTTTTTAGTGCTTAACTATCACAGAATGATTTCAGTAACAGAAGAGTGCCACTGAACTGCTTTCTGCTTTTTTAGGAGTCTGGTACTTTTAAATGGAGGGTCCTTTCACATGTTTTCAGTGACTTTGATGAGTTTGAATGTTGCCAGTTGGCAATAAAAGATAAATCTGGGTTGATTGCTTTATATGGTAATGAATAAGGAATTATGACCTCTTTAAGGAGTTAGAATGATATCTGGAAAGCAGAAGAGGAAAGTGAGAAAAAAGGAGAAAAGCAAAGGAAAAGGAGAAACAATACATACAAAGCAAAAGAACAGAGAGAAGAAAGGCAGAAAAGAGGCAGGGGTAAGGGGGCAGAAAATGGGAGGGGAGCAGAAGAGAGAGTGAGGTCATAGGTGAGCACTCACATAAGACAAGAGCTATAGGTTTAAGGGGTGAAGGGAGATTCTAAAAGGAAAACTGGAGTTGGCAGAGGTGATTGGTGATGAGGACATTTGGAAGGAAGAACAAATGGGAGCTTTCAAATGGTCTGTGTTAAGATGTTCCATAGATACATCTGAAAAATCTTTAGTAGAGTCTACCTTTTGCATTAATGTTATTGTTCAAATAAAAAGAAGAGGGAACTTGTGGTAATTCTGAGTCCCAGATCTGTCACTCACTTGGCAATGATTCCCGGAGTTTTGTCAAAGTTTCTAGTGTATTGGAGAGTTATTATGGGCAGCTCTGGACCAGTGAGGAAATGTTAAATCCAAGTTCTGGTATCATCTTCAAAGTGATAATGAGAGAGTCATTTAAAGCTCTCTGACCCACAGTGTCTTCAGTAGGAAATTTTAAAAGATAGCGATACCAAACATTCTTGGTTATTAGGCTGGTTAAGAATTTCTGAAAAAAAAATTTGCACAATGTCTTCCATATAGTAAGCAATCAATGATTGTTTGCTGAATCCAAAAATACCATGAATCTAAGAAACACAATAGGAACAACCCAAAATAAAATATGCAAACCAGAAGGGATTAAGTAAGGAGTAGAAAGGATTTTAAAACTCTGTTAAATGGTTTAAAAGGTTTATTTCAAGAAATATTTGACAAACAACCATAAGTATTATGGATTTTATTACTTATTTAAATATAGTTATATATTAAAAATTAATTATAAAATATAAGAACTTTCAACATTTTCAGTTTCTACTTATTTGTTATTTCTATAATCAGTCAGAGAGGTTTGAAGGGAGGGGGTTGTTTAATTTTAATTATCATAGTTAATTTGATTGACATAGAAATATATTGAATTACTTGTAAAACTGCCAAATATGTAAATCTATTTCTCAGAAGACATTGGCTGAGAAAGCCATAATAATCTAATGTAAAAATATGTACTTTGAATATTTTTAAAATATGAATTATTGATCTAATTGCTCTAAAGGAGCTATTAATGTCCATCATTAAAGTATTTAATGACTTTTTAAAGTAACAATTATTCACCTAATTGGCCACAACGGTTGCTTTGGTAGAGTTATAGTTACATCATCTAATATCTAGTTAAAGACTTTTATGAAACTACGATTATTAGTTCTTTGTACTGTCACAGAATCACTACTACCAGTTATCAACTGGAGAGCAGAATTAACATCTCATTCTTGCTCTGTAACTTTCAACATTGTGACATCAAGATGTCATGATAGGAATAAAATTTACCTCTCAAGGTGGCTTTGAAACTAAAGTGTAAAAGTTACTGTGTCCTCAATAAATAAATCAATTTGTCTAACTTTCTTCCCTCTCACTTTTTTTTCCCTGTTCTCCCTCTCTCATTCTTTTCCTTCCCACTTCCCTACATCACTTGCTCTATAATTTTATTAAAAATTAGGCACTGCACTCAGGGATATTGCTTGACCCTGGGAGCACAAAGTGAATAAAATTTCTTTTTCACTTCCTGTTAAAAAGAAAACGTGATGAAAAGTATGGCACTGTACATTAAATGTTAGGATAGATATGCACAGTGACATCACAGAAGATGTCTTCTAATCCGGATTAAAAAGTCAGAGAAGCGTCTCTGGAAGTGATCGTGACATGGAACTCGAGCCTTTATAGAAAGTTTATTCAAGTAGATCTGGAGGAAAACAGTGCATCTGTCTGTGGCTCATAGCAAGGACTTGTATTTGCTTTATTCCAACTTCTAACCATCAAGTGAGTTAAATTTTCTTTTTTGTGTCAGAAACAAGTGGAACTCCTAATGTCTGTCTCTTATTAGGGATTTACATTTACATGTAACTAATGCTTCATTTAACTAATAAGGTAGTTGTTGCAAGAGAATATCTTGCATGCATTAAAAAAGAAGAAAAAGAAAAAGGCTGTCTCCAGTTCGGAAACCTGAGCAGACTGTCAGGTCTTGCTCTCCTGACACTTCTGCAAAGTATTTAAGGTCTATCTGGCCCTTTTGAGATCAGAGCAGAAAGAGAAATCAAAGGCTGGTGAATTTTCAGTGAAGTAACACATGAGTCATCTATTGTTTCTGATCCTGGTGTCTCCAACTGTTTATTTATTGGAAGTAGAATCATGGTTTCTGCAAAATTGGAAGACAATCACTTAAAATGTCTTTCCTTCACTTACTGAATAAGTCCTCTCTTATTCGCATTACTGACAAACAAAAGTAGGATGGTGAATTTAGGTGCTGACAGGATTTATGATGCCTAGAAAAGTCTAAATTGGAGCATCCATTGCAAAATTAGTTGACATTCTAAAGAAGATAATGGAAAACTACATGTTAATATTTTCCAAAAGCAAAGAAATTATAAAAACAATACAGCTCTCTTATGATTTGCTGAGGCACATTCCAAATATCAAGTTGGACTGAAAATCAGTCCATTGTGAACACAAATGCTCATTCTTTCTAAAGCAAACAGCAGAATTTATAATAGTAAATTTTTATTTTGGATTTTGTTTGTGTATCTGTGTGTTCAGGATTTAAACAGGCCAAACAGAAATGTTACAGGCATAATAGAAATATACGCAGCCAAGAAAACAGACTCTGATGCATCAGATAACTGTGTTTCATTTAAGTATGGATGGAATATGACATTGTGCATGTATGTGCATACATTTTCTTTTTTTTTAAATAATTTATTGTTTGTTTATTTATTTATTTGTTTATTTATAGAGAGAGGAGAAAGAGAGGGAGAGAAACATCACTGTGTGGTTGCCTCTCACTCGCGCCCCCAACTGGGAGCCTGATGTGCAACCTAGTTATGTGCCCTGACTGGGAACCAAACAAGCGACACTTGGTTCGCAGGCCGATGCTCAATCGCATACATTTTCTTGTGTGGAGTTTGTGCTGTATGCATTGCATGGAAGTAGAGAGGTCATGAAACATGAAGCTTCAGAGGTAACTAGGGAAGTGACCTACCTATTAAACTGGCTTTATATGGCCAATTAGGGAACTTGAACTTGACCCTAGAGATTAGATAGAGGACAGTGAAGAGTTAGTCTAGAACAGCAGTTCTCAACTTGTGGTTTGCGACCCCTTTGGGAGTCAAACGGCCCTTTCACAGGGGTCACCTAAGACCATCAGAAAACACATATATAATTACATATTGTTTTGGTGATTAATCACTATGCTTTAATTATGTTCAAACTTTAACAATGAAAATACATCCTGCATATTAGATATTTACATTATGATTCATAACAGTAGCAAAATTACAGTTATGAAGTAGCAACAAAAATAATTTTATGGTTGGGGGTCACCACAACATGAGGAACTGTATTAAAGGGTTGTGGCATTAGGAAGGTTGAGAACCACTAGTCTAGAGGAAAAATGCTCATTTCTGAAAAACTTACTCTGACACCTGAATGAAGGGTAGATGAACTGAGAAGAGATTTGAATGAAATTAAGCCAACCAGTAAGGAGATCTTGGGCGTTACAATAATTTAATCAAGAAATAACCAGTGCTTCAGTTAAGCACTACCAAAAACATTAACAAAAAATGAGAACATTATGTATGATCCAAGGTAATGGCCAGAGGGAAGGGGGAACAATAAACTGGCAGGAGGGGGGCAAAGAGGGGATGGGGACATCTGCAACATGTCAACAATAAAAATAAAGAAAAGGAAAAAAAGAGAAAATGAGAGCAAGATGAAAAGTTATGGGAATGAATGGTGGTCATGGTTGCACAACAATGTAAATGAATATAATACCACTGAACTGTACACTTAAGATGGGTAAAGTGATACATTTTATGTTATTTGTATTTTATCACAATAAAACAAGTGAAGAAAAATAGTAAGTGAGGAATTAAAGAAATACTTAAGAGGCAGAATTATGTTTGGGATCAGCTTAATGTGGATGTGAATAAAAGGAAGGAATCTCTGGTGAATCTTTTACGTCTGAGTTGTGCAATTAAATGGGAAATGTGGACATCCTCAGATTCAGTAAAAAACAGGCAAAGAGTAGATTATTTGACTGAAGGAAGGGTGACAGAATAGATCATGTGTTTATTGTTGCATGTGTTGGTTTTGAGATGTCTGCTGTCATCTTGTTTGTGATGTCTAACAATAAGCAATGATAAACATAGATGAGAGCCTGAGGGAGAGAGAGGTCTGAGTGAGGGAGTTGGAGATATAAATCTGAGTCATAAAATTTGAAGTCATAAATAGGAGTCATAAAGTTTGAACTGAAAGCTATAAGGGTGACAAAGGAAATGCCAAAGAGGGTTAGATCAGATAAGAGCAGTTTCAAAATGAGGACTGAACCATGCTTCCCTTTATGTGAATGTGACAAGTGGTGGCAGAGTAGCCCTGGAAGAATGAAGATGAAACTGTCAAAAAGGGAGAAAGGGGTCTAAGAGAGATTAAGATCATAGTTACATAAGGCAGGATAAGATCTCAAAAGAGATTTAAGCAATAGCAAATGGTAGTGAAAAAAAATGTAAAATAATGACAGTCATTTATAATTAGGAAGTGTGAACAGTTTCAGCAGAATGTTGGGCACAAAATATGCTGGGCTAGATAGGGGTGAATTGATAAGGAAATGCCAGTGATAATGAAGATATGTAGGTCAGACACGATCTAGACATATAGTTCATACTTGTGAAAGGAAGTAAAGAACAAAGGCTGTAACCGCAGGGTGATGCAGAATGCTTACATGCAGGATGAAACAGGTTTTTGTTTACTTTTGTTTTCTCTTGTTTTGATTCTAGATGGGAGAAACTTAGGCCTATACTTCGCTTAAAATGAGTCAATGTATAGAGCAGGCTGATGATTGATTATAATATAAGAAATGATTAGAAGAAGAATGAGCTTCTAAAATACCAGTGGCGTGATTACCCTGGAATTAAAAAAAAAAAGAACAATGTTTCTGCTGAAATAGCGAGAAAGAAGGACAAAAGATGGTGAGGGACACTTGGGAGTTTTTGCCAAATGTCCTCTATTGTAGGAAGAATAATATCATTGTTATAAGAGGGGGACCTGATGAAAGACAATGTGGGTTCAAATGCCAGTCACCTTGCTTGGGAAATCTACTTCAGTTCTTTCAAGCTTCTTTCTTATTTGGAAAAATTGAATAAAATTGAATAAGTTGAGATAATATATATCAGGTGATTAATACATTGCTTATTAAATGCTCAATTCATGTTACAAGCCATTGTTTTCTTTAGGGAAAAACAATGAGACAATTTCCAATTAGCACTGAAGAAGTCAGCCACGTGGTGAAGTTTAGTGAGGAGGATGGGGATCTGGGAGAGGTGATGATAGGAAGTGTCACATGGCATTCAGACTGCGGCTGAGGAAAGGTGGGAGAGCAGTAATGCCAATCTTCAAACATACTATGCTGAGACACCCGGTTAGTTTGCAACTTCCATCTATTTCTTCCCCCATGCATTTTTGTATTGATACAGCATTAATGGCTACCAATTAAAATATTTTCTTTTAACTGATATTTATTGAGTAGCTTCTGTATGGCAGGCACTGTTCTAGGCTCTAAGGATACCACACTGAACAAAACAGAAAACGCTTTTTGCCCTCGTAGGATTTCAGTTAAATGGGAGAATTATAATGAGCAAGATAAATTAGTGAAATGGGTAGCATGTTAAACGGTGGTAAATGCCAAGGAGAAAAAGCATGGAAATGGGAGGCAGCAAGGCTATAATGTTAGGATGACAGGGAAGGCTTTGCTTAAAAAGGTGACAGTTGAGTGAAGATCCCGGAGAGGTGAGGGACTGAGTTATGTGAATAACAGGTGTTCCAGGCAAGGCTAACAGCAAATGCAAAACACTGAGGCAAAAGCATATCTGGTATGATCTTGAAACAACCTTAAGGTGACTAGAGTGAATAAGGAAGCTGTAGAGAGGTAATAGGATATCATAAGAATATTGTGCTTTTCCTCTAAGTGAGAACAGGAGCCACTGATAACACTTTAAAAGCCTTACTCTTGGTCATGCTGTTAGGTTCAGCAAGGGAGAAAAAGTAGAAACAGGGAGTACAGTTAGGAATCAAGTGCAATATCACTGGGAAGAGATGTTGATGGCTTGGACTAGCTAGAGTGGTAGCAGAATTGATGTGAGAGGGCTTAGATTCTGGAAACATTTTGAAGGTCAATCCAAGTTTAAGATATCTGTCATGAAAGTGATATTTGATGTCCACCTCTCTGGCTGTTGCACCTGGCTCTCATTTGCTTCTTCAGATGGGGGCAGAAGACAGATATTAACTCTACTTCACCTCCCAAATTCCTTCAGATTCCCTTCTGTTTATTTCTGACATCTGACATTGTATATTTCAGAATAAGGTTCAAGGATTAGAATATTGCTGTTTAGGTTTCCTCTACTGTGACTTAAATTTATTCTGAGATAAATGTTCTAAGTTTACTCTAAAAAATAATATCAAATGCCTTGACCTCATGTAAATGAGGACTTCTCTTAGTCTCAATTTTTCCTGTGATAGAATTAGGATATTAATTTCTGCCCTTTCAAATTTATTCACAGGAGTATTCAGGTCAAAACTGATAATGTATGCTGTAGAAAATGTCATTTGTTATTTTTATCACTTCTCAGATATAAGCACTTATTAAAGACTAAATGCCTTTTACAATTTTTCAGTCCTCCATGGTGGTGATTAGTTGCTTATAGTTCATTCATCTCTGATCTTCTATGTGTTAGAATGATCAGTAGAAACTTTAAAAAAGAGAGAGCTGATTCCTCCCAAGTTACTAGTATAGAGATTGAATTTACCTATTTGTTACAAATAAAAAATATTTTGAAATAAAATCACAACCAAAATCATTTTTTAGGTTTCTATACCTTTAAAAAAGGTGGTGTCTTTCTTACTTTTCCCAGTTAGTCCAGCTACAGAATTTTTAAGTATAAATGCCCAGACATCATATGCTTTTAACCCAAATACCTATTACAAACAATTGCCGTTTTTGTTGGAATGCCCACACACTCATCACAAAGTAAATGAAAACCAAGTTATTTAATTCAGTCATGGTCTTGATTTTTTACAAAGACTTTATTTATTTATTTTTAGAGAGAGGGGAAGGAAGGGAGGAAGAGAAGGAGAGAAACATGGATGTGAGAGAGGAACATCTATTGGTTGCCTCTCATACACATCCTGCTCAGGAACCAAACCTGCAATCCAGGCATGTGCTCTGACTAGAAAATGAACTGATGACCTTTCACTTTACACGATGATGCCCAACCAACTGAGCCACACAGGTCAGGGCATCCTGATTTTGTACCAAAGTTGAACCCATTTTATTTATTTTTTAATATTTAACTGTTTTTATATTAATGATCTGCATATACAAGTTGTAAAAAGCAAATGGATTATAATGCATTATTAATTACCCAGAGTTTTAAGCTGTTTAAGAGAGGTATTACCAGGTTGTCAGTTTAAATAAATAAAAAGTACTGTTAAACAAGTTGACCTTTAAGTAAAATAAATGAAAATTTACCTACTAGGGATTTTAAATAAATCCAACCACAAAATATTTTAAAACTAGTATAATTTTTCCCATTTGTTCTGACCTTTTAAAAATAAGCCTTACAAAATTTTCTTCCTTTTGCATTAGTTCCTAGTAATGCATATAAATTATATCTCCCTGAACCACATAGCTGATAGAAAGTATTAAATTACATAATAGGTCAAGACAATGGGAAGTCACAGAAATTGCATACACTATCAATAATTTACTTATGAAATGAGTTTGGCTGTTCTATTATTATTCATCTTTTTAAAACACATTCAGCAAATACACATGTGTATTTAAAGCAGAAACTACATATTTATATATATAACAAGATAATTCTTGCTCAGAAACAATCTGGTTTCTATTTAAGCACTGTGTCAAGAAAACTGTAGGTTTTAGTCAGTCCTCCAATCCCATACAGGCTGTTGTTAACACCTGGTGTATTTGAAGGCAGTGTAGGTAAGTATGAATAGGATCAGATTAGAAAGCAGTTTATCTCTTCAGACAACAAATGCTCTGAGACCCCACTGTGTGCTGGACTCTGTGCCAACATAAGGAAAGTTCCAGGGCCCAAGAGCCTTAATTTATTTCTAGATGCACACTTTGGTTCACATTTTACCATTTCTGACATTGTGGTACCTCTTACAATAAATGAATGGCATCTTAGCTTTGATGAAACATGATAATTCTAATTCCCTTTACTAAAATAGCATTTTTAAAAGCAGAATAAGTAGACTAAATGACTGCAGTGAAGAGCATGGAAGTGAAAAATATGAGTAGATCTTGAACCCTTTTCTTATAGCAATGTGTGAGCCATCTTATATTGATATTTAAACATCATGCTTTTAAAAAGTATTTGTGTGTGCAAACACCTTAACTTCTCAAGTGTGAGCTACTTGAAGCCATGAGTGGTATCATATTCTTTTATTTCTTCAACATGTGTAGAATAGGCACTTACATATTTATGAATGGTACATGATCATAAAGACTTGAACTATCAAAGCATTTTTCCTACTTTTTCCATTTAACTTGTATTTTTATTACATAAATATTAACAGATACTGTATAAGGTCTCATGGGTTTGGATTTTAACTAAATAGATATTTTCGAATGTGTATGCATGTATACACAAAACCATATATATATATAAAGTTTTTTATTATGGGAAAATCCATATTCAATAATATTGTGTCAATATTTACATTCACTTGAATATGACATTTTGACCTGAAGATATATCCGTCGTCGTCGTCGGCAGCCGTCCGTCTCGAGAGACGATGGTGTAGCTTCTTAAGAGTCTATCTGCACCGCCGAGAATGGCTGTGCAGTCCGACTCGGCAGTGACACGGTATCTGTCTCCTCCCGTGTTGAATCGACATCTTGCGATGACGCTGGAGTGTCCTCTCCAGTGAAGCTGAAGCTACAGAGCCTGGGCAGGGTGATATGGAGGGTCTGCTGTTGCCCATGCAGCAGACCCCCCCTCTCTTCGCAGCTGAAGGGTCCAAGGGAAAGACGGAGTCAATACAGCTTGGCTTCAGGTGCGCCGCAGGAGTTGCCGGTGTTTGACAAATGATAGGTTAAAAGTTATAATTATACTAATTTTAGATATTTTGGTATTCGACTTGCTTAAAATTAAGACTGAGCCTATACAATATTACTTTGGGTTCTTTGTAAATATAAAGCACATAATAGGCCCAAGCAAATATTTGGAGATGTGTTAAGGTTATGATTATAGCTGGCTGGGTTTTTCCTCATGACCCATTATTGAATGTGTGTGTGTGTGTGTGTGTGTGTGTGTGTGTGTGTGTGTGTGTGTGTGTGTCCTCTGCAGTGGAGCTGTGTACAGCACTGATATTCTCTTCTCTCCGGCTGCCAAATGGACAGATGGAATCCTACCGATATGGCTAGTATGATATCTCAAAAAGCCCTTTCTCAACTGCTTTTAGAGATTTAACTTGGTTCAGGGGAATTTCGACTGCAAGAACAAGCAAGCTACTTGCTCACGCTGTTGTAAACGAAGGATATGGGTTTCCAGAAGCACGTGCCCCACTTCCTGTGGAGGTCTGTGGACGTGGCATCCTTGCTCCTCTCTGCCCAATGCTCTCTGCTCAGTCCTTCAGGCTTTGTCAACCTTACAACTGAGTGTCTATTTTGTGGGTACAGTTGTCTCCTAGTTTCACAAAAATGAATTTGTTAATTTTGTATTTAATATTTCTTGCTGTTTTGGGGAAATTCTCAGGAAGGAAAATAAGAAATGCCAACTTTACCTAATATTACTTAAATCAGATACTCTCTGGAAATATTTCCTTTTAAGCAGGAACTACTGAATGTATTTTTACTGTAAGTACAATAACTTTCTAAGGAACTGAGACTAGAATTAACTGATGACTAGCTCTTCTGCATTTATTTATTCTTCTCTCCACTGAGTTACTTCTACTTCCTTACTTCTAGCTCTGGGTTCCAAAAAAACCACATTTGTAAATTGGATTCTACCCCATAAGGAATTATATAAATTCTCATAATTGTCTCCTAAAATGAAGTAAACATATTAGTCACCATTAATCAAGATAATTTTGCTATAGGTTCACTCTCCTCCAACTGTCCTGTAAACACAAAAGAGCATTTATCTAACTTTGGACAAATATCATTCTAAATATTTGCCTTTTATCCTGACCACTGGCCCTATTTATGATGTCTGTCATTAGAACTGTACTCCTGGGTCCCAGGGTTGTTGTTGTTTATTTTAAGCATTCTACTAATTAGCTTCTATTTATACTCTAATTTTAGACACTTATATTTTAAGCTTTTCCAGTCATTTAGAGATTTACAACCCAGCGATTTCTTAGCCTTCTTGTGGATGACTTTCCTCTGAACCTTGTGAAACTTCAAGACCTAGAAATGCATTCACTCAGCCCTGTCTACTTGGTTCTTAATCTCTAGCTTAGTCCATTAGCACATCCTGAAACCCTAGTCTCTGCCTCAGCAAACCAAATGTGAGCATGTTATCAGTGTAAACAGAACCCTCTGCAATTAATTTTCTGCTATATCCATCACCTTTTGGTGAGCTCTGAACATTCTCAGATATACTAATTTTTTAACTTTGCAGAAAATAATATTCTCTATAGTCCTTAGAAGTTGAGTAGAAGCTATTTGTTAAGCACTTCATGCTTAGCACTGCCTATGTCAGTTGAAAGCAGAGCGTTTTAAGTATTAAGAGAAGCACAACATAAAAAGTAAAGGAAGTGCCAAATTGTAGCTGAGTAAACAGCTGTGGCCTAGATCTAGAACAGCTATAACAGTACTGCTCTCAATTTAAAATGAATCCTGTGAAAGTCCTGAATGGCAGATCTCAGAGAAACTATATTTAAATATCTATGGTATAAAATTAAAGAACTTTCATATTCAGAGGCATGGGTGACAGGAATTCAAACTCGGTCTCTTAGACAAATTCCTACAAGCTCTTCTATAAGATTTCTCTGCCCCTTTACTGTTATCTCCCTATAAATTAGTTGTCAGTGTTTATATATTAGTATTTGAGAACTGGTCAACTAACAATAAAATGATAAAAAGTCTGAATGTTATTGAAAACATTATTTTCACAGGCTTAAAGAAATAAGATGCTATTTTGTTTTGAGGAATGGTTATAAACATTTATCAAAACACAATTATGCTCAAATTACAGTATCATTAATGTAGGTGTTTTATAGCATGCAAATATATTAAAATAAAATTAATACAAATTGAATTTCCAATGGACTGGTTAGTATGTCAGTTTTTCTTTAATTAAAGGAGTGAGGCAATTATTTAATGTTGAAGCAATTTTTCGTTTTACTGACATCTATGTTAGAAGAAAAGTTAGGATTATCAGTGTAAATTTGGAAGGACAAAAATCTTGCTACAAAGGAAATAAAATCCAAAACGTAAAACGATAAAAATTTTGACATATTTGACTATACAAAGAAATAAAAAGTGTATGATAAATTTTTCATATTCAAAGTTAAAAGACAGGATAACTTGAGAAAATATTGGCAAAATATGGGACAGATAAAATGTTAATAATCTTACCATGACTAAATGACTATAGATTGAGAAGAAAAAGGTGAACAACTTGTGTAAAAATCAACAAAGGGATATATAAAAATGTCATAGAAGAAGATATTTAAATATTACATTACTTTATGAATTCCCAAGTTCATTCATAGCCATGGAAATGCAAATAAAAAAACAATAAGGTGCTGTTTATAAACTGTCAGATTGGCAGAAATTTACGACACAACATTCAGTGCTAGTAAGAATATGGATAGACTTCTGGCCAAGATGGAGGCATAGACAGACACGCTATGTCTCCTTCCACAACTAAGAAGGAATACAACTACCTCAAAACTAGAAACAACCAGGAGTTCCAGAAAAGCAAACTGCATTGAAGTCCAGAAAGCAAAGATATAAAGAAGAAATACTTATACAGACAGGTGGGAGGGGCGGAGCTGGGGCAGAGAGGATGTGGTGTGGTGGCAGAAGCAGCGACGGCAGTGGCAGACCGGCAGAAAGTGCAGTCACACATTTTAAAGTCAGGAGGGACACCTGGGGAGCATTCCCAGCTCCTCACTGGACCTAGCAGTTCACGGTCCCAGCACCAGGGAAAATCGAGCCTCATTGCTTCTGACTGTGCAGACCAGTGGGGCTTAGGGTGGAGGCAGAAACTGCCAGTCTTTCAGCAGAGTCTGCTTGTTTAAAGGGCCCCCACGGTCCTAGAATGTCTGCAGACCCACCCACTCAGGGAACAAAAGTCAGGGCAGCAGCTAGAGGGGTGCCAGTCAGGTGCAGAAGTGAGAGAGGTGCCTGAGAAAGGGGAAAGTGCTGGGCAGATGGCATTGTTTTCTCTCGGGTGTCTCCCCCAAATACAGTGTCACAACATGGTGAAACAGGTTGCCCTGTACTGATGAATACCCAAGGCTCTGACCCTTGCAACATAATAGGAGCGACAGCTCTACCTGGGACATGAAGGCAAACAAACACAGGAGCCTATGAGAATGAGGAGACAGAAAAGTATGGCCCAAAAGTGGGAACAGATCAAGGTTCCAGTGGGAGAACTAAGTGACGAGGAGAGAGCCAACCTCACAGATGAGGAGGTAGACAACCTAACAGATGAAGAATTCAAAACACTGGTGATAAAGATGCTCACAGTTTTGACAGATATGTTTGAGTACGGCAAATGCACAAGAGAAGAAGTGAAGGCTATGCTAAGTGAAATGAAGGAAAATCCACACAAAACCAATGGTGATGGGAAGGAAACCGGGGTTCAAATCAATGATTTGGAACATAAGGAAGAAAAAAACAGTCAACCAGTACAGAATGAGGAAGCAAGAATTGAAAAAAATGAGAAAAATTTCCCAAATTTTGCGAAGGAGATGGACCTGTATGGTCCAAGAAGCACGGAGGATCCCGGTTGAGCTGGACCCAGATGGGACCACACCAGGACACATCATGATTGAGATGCCAAAGGTGAAAGATAAAGACAGAGTCCTGGGGGCAGCAAGAGAGAGGCGGAGAGTTGCCCGCAGGGTGTGTCTATAGAACTATCAGCTGATTTGTCAGAGGACACTTTGCAGGCAGGAAGGCACTGGCAAGCAGTATTCAATGTGATGAAAGGCAACCTGCAACCAGGATTACTCTATCCAGCAAGGCTATCATTTGGAATGGAAGGGCAGATGAAGTGCTTTCTAGACAAGGTAAAGCTAAAGGAGTTCATCATCACCAAGCCATTATTATATGAAATGTCAAAGGGACTTACTTAAGAAAAAGAAGATCAAAACTATGAACACTAAAATGACAACAAACTCACAACTATCAACAACTAAATCTAAAAACTAGAAACAAAACCCAAATAAGCAAACAAGAATAGGAACAGAATCATAGGTATGGTGATCATTTGGAGGGTTATCAGCTGGGAGTGGGGAGGGGAAGAAATGGGGATATGGTGCAGGGATTAAGTAGCATAAGTGATTGGTACAAAATAGACAGGGGGAAGTTAAGAATAATATAGGAAAGGGTGAAGCCAAAGAAATTATATGAACAACCCCTGGACATGAACTAAGGAGGGTGGGGTTGCTGGAAGAGAGGAGGGTACTGGGCAGAGGAGAGCAAAGGGGGAAAAACATTGGAACTACTGTAACAACATAATCAATAAAATATACTTAAAAATAAAAATAAAAAATAAATTTAAAAAAAGAATATGGATAAATGTACATTCTAACATATTACTAATTAAAGTGTAAGTTGCTACATCATTTTGTAGACTAGTCTGGCAATATCTATTAATAGTGAATAGAAGTTTTTAATTTTCCCAGTTTAGGAAGCATTCCTACAAAAATTAAAATTAATATGTAAGAATACATTTACATATGTGTGCACACACAAGCATGGATAAGTATTGTCGCATTATCCACTGGAAAAACTAATACAAAAAACAACCAAAATATACAACAGGAGGTAAATGATTGAATCAATAGTGTTGCTTTTATTCAATAGGTTATTGAATAGTTATTTAAAAACATGTGTCAATCAATAGCTATTCACATGGAAGAATTCCCAGTACATACTGTTAAAAGGACAAGGAAGTTGCAATATAATGTGTACTAAATTGTCTTATTTTAATAAAAACAAACAACTGCAAAAATAAGAGCACCATTTGTAAGGGTTTATATATTTGTGCATATTTACATAAGCATGAGGAAACAGTGTATGGACCAAGCTATTAAAAGTGGTAATTCTGCTGACAAGGATAATATTTCAAAAACAAAATCCATATGCAATTTGAGAACAGTATTTAATACAATAGAACCTTAGATATAAAAATTTGATAAAAAATAAACATAGTATTTCTTTACCAGGTATTTATTTTAGCGTAAGGATTGAGATTGAAATCAAACCTTAATAGTTCCCAAAGATTAGCTTGTTGTGTGAGCACCATTTATTGAATGATGCATTTTTCAACCACTAATTTGAATGTTATCCCCCATATTGATCCATGTTAATGTGTTCTTCTACCACACTGCTTTGATTTCTGTAGCTTTATAAAACAACCTATTATATCATTGAAAAACTCTATTATTACCCTTTATTATAATTTTCTTAAGTGCTATTGCATATGAATTTTGCCATATAAACATTCTATTAAATTCCAAAAAAATTCTAGTAGACTTTTGATTAGGAATACATTTAATTTACAATTTTGTTTAGAGAACATTCATACTTCACTAGATTTAATATTTATTTCCCAAACAGCATGTGTTTTTATTCAAGTATTCTTTCAGAACATCAGAAAAGTTTTCATTTTCTCCCTATCAGTTCTGCACATTTTTTATTTGAGAATGGGTTATAAAATGTACTTAATAAACTGTAAAATAAACTATCAGATTCAGGCTTAGTTAAACAAAAATTAATTAAGTACACCAAGTTTGAGCTTGAATAATTCAGGGAGCAATCAAACATGCTTCAGTGGCTGGAAATGGTTCTTAATCCAAAATATATTCCATATCCTTACAATTTGTAAATAATACTTTATTCTAAGTTCTTTGTTTTTTTAGTCTTATTTTTTATCCTATTTTGCCTCATGCCAATAATTTTTCAATATATAGGAGAATAAAGAACATGGAATCAAAGCTAATCCCTATTTTAGTTACCTCTTTTAGGAAATTTCTAGATAGAATAGAATATAGTACATTTCTCATTTTATAACTTACTGAGTATAGTGTTACATAGAAGCATTTTACATGCCTTTGTCTATATTTGAGATAACTTCCAAGATAAATATCTATAATATAAAAATATTTTAAAATCTAAAATCAAAGAACACAGGTGTAAGGTAACTGGCATAGTATTATCTCCTAAACCAATAAATTAGTCTGAATTTTCTTATTTTGCTGTACAGCAAAATTTGCTCAACCAATACTTAATCATTCATTCAACAACAGTTTTTAATGCTTAATATGTTTCAGGAAATCTACTAGATGCTGAGGACATAAAAATGAATATTATTTGAGTCTACATACAAGTAAACCAGCAATTACAACACAGAATGTAATATTTGCTACATTAGTCATAAGCTCAAGGTACCTGACGGGCTCCTTGGCCTTTCAAGCTTTTGCTGATGCAGGGAATGTGGAGTTTTCAGAGAAGCCTTTTTGAGAGGAAGTGGTGCCTAATCTGAGAATCAAAGGAGGCATGGGAGTTTGTGTGTTTAGAAGAGAAAGGGGTGTTCTGGCGGATGCCTCTGTGGGAGATAGACTGTGGTAGGTCCAGACGTTTATAAGCACTACACCCAGGACGGTATATATTTCAATTTGTTGTATTTTGTTACACTCTTAATCCAAGAAATTGTAAGAAATTTAATAATACCCCATTGTACACGTAATACTTGCAAATGTTTTAAATAGTTGGTATTCATTAATGAAACACCTACTGACAGAATAGATATAACTATAGCTTTATCTTAATTCTTAAGGCACTACAAATTTTAACTGCTATTATTGACCCTGAAAACATTGTTGGTTTATAATTTCCTCTTTTTTTATCTTTAAAGCACTTAAAGGTTATATTTTACTCAACATTTTAAGAATTCACCTAAAAACATCTAACAGGATGTGGCCACAATTGAATAACTGAGTAAGTTAGCTTTCAACAAGGAATATTTTCTTCCAAATGAGACAAGCTGAAATTGAATTGATACACATAATTTGAGCATGTACTAAAATATTTAATATGCAGAGCTTGCAGAAAAGTAAAAGGCCAAAACTTCGAAAGGGTCAGAAAGAAGAAGCAAAATAGTCTTTTTGGCACAAGAAATACAAAGTAATTCAAATAGTATCAATATTAAGTACATTTGTTCCCTCTGTAGCAAAACCTTCTATTCTCAACATAAATTATATTCTCATTATACTTTTGTCTTTATGTCTTCCCTGCAAACAGCCAAGCTCATGCTGCCTCCTTTCTCGTACTTCTGTAGGGTTTGGTGGTTGAAGTGTTGACCCACTTCCCTCAAGAGCCTCCTCTAGTTCTTCTTCATGAAGCTTTCTTATTAGAATTCTAACCCATATCAATTTTTCCATTCTCTGAAGTACCACCATTATCAATAGCATGCAGTTTAGTATCATTCATAAAAAAAAAAAAAAAAAAAATTACTGAGTAGGACCTGCACTGTGCCAGGCACTGTATTATGCTCCAGGGAAGCAATAATATATAATAAATTATGCTTTCTCTCATGTTGCTCACAGTCTAATTAGGGAAACAGACATGGAAAAGCTTACAGTGAAAAGTGCTATATTAAACATATTCAGGAAATGCCACTAAGAGAACAGAGATTACAGTGGTTCGTTTAGTCATATTCTACTTTTATTCTGGTGGTTCTAGGTGAGAATTTGTTTCCTTACTTCTCCAGCCATTAGAAACCCCCACCCCCCACTTTCTTTAGTTCATGGCCCATTCCTTCATCTCCAAAACCAGCAACATTGAATTGAGTCTTTGTCACCACCACCACACCACCCCCGCTCCCATCTCTCTGGTTGTCTTTCTTCTGCCTTTCTCTTCCACTATGAGGATCCTTTGATTACATTTAGCTCACCTGGATAATCCAGAATAATCTCTTCATCTACAGGTCAGTTGATTAGCAATCTTAATTACATCTGATATCTTAACTTCCCTTCACCATGTAACCCAACATATGAAAAGATTCCAGGGATTAGAACGCAGTTGTCTTTGATGGGCAATTATCTCTACCACAATGCTAAGAAAATTTCTTCCTTCCTCTGATTGGACAAGACAGAACCAACTTTTCAGGGTCCTACAGAGAATAGAATTAAGTCTCAACACCTTCTCTGCCCTCAGCATGCTGAGTGGTGTGATGGCTAATGAAAACTTTCAACTTGCCTGAAGTTAGGGATGCTGCCCTTCTTAGGAGGCGCGTCTGCTGTATCTGTCTTGTGTGTAATAAGGTTTACTGGGTTAATAGAACCTATTTTCACTGTCTCTTTGGAACTCAATTTTAACAATTTTAATAATAGACTATTGGCCAAGATTTTACTGTTTGGTCACTAGACTGAAGCTGATCCTGACTAGACATTGCTATGAAGAAAATTTAAGTGCCATTTCTGTGCAGTGTATTAGATATCAGCATTGCTTTAGCAGGGTTTTGTACTGATCATAAGTTTAAGCTCCTTAATGACAGGCTGAAGGATTCATCTAGTCATTCACCACAAAGTTGTTGAATACTACTGTTTTCAAGGCAATTGACTAACAAATGGGGGTTCAGAGGAAATAAAGACTGATGTAGTGTTATTTACACAAACTCAACATTTTACCAGAAAACAGAGGTGTGAAACTACTAATTATACAATGAATTATTTTATAATTATGGCCAGAGTTGTGAAGAATAACAAAGAGCTCTATATATCTAATAATTGCCCAACTATTATCAATTATGGGGGGGCAAAAGAACAGAATTATCTTCTAGTGGATGGTCCATTGTAGTGCAGGCTTCACCCCTCTCCGCCAGCGACCTATCCATATCAGTGTACCAACAGGTGTTGTGAGAAGCTGCATTCAGTGAATTTTTTTGAAGACTTTGAATGCCTTTGCCCATTTCATGATGGGTGATTTACTAGTGCACCTGCCCACATTGTGCTGAGTGTTCAGTAGTTTTTGACCAAAAATGGCATGACTTCCATGCCACCCTCCCTATTACTCAATCTCACACCAAGCAACTTATTTTTTGTTTCCCCGGATGAAAAAAAGTGCTCAAAGGGAAACATTTTGCTGATGTGGAAGAGGTGAAAAAAAGGAAGCACTAAAATGCACCCAATTCAACAAGTTCAAAAACTGTTTTGAGCAGTGGGAAAAAATGTTTGGATAGGTATATTGCATCAAATGGAGAGTATTTTGAAGGAAACTGAAATTCAAGCATGTAAGAATAAATAATTTTTTCTAAACAAATTCAGATTTGGAGGGTTTGCCCTCATAGGTTAGAAGAAAGAGCTCATAAAGAGAAACAAAAGCACTAACAAAGTGAAAATTTTAGCTATTTAGTTCACCACTGTGCATGTATCACTTTGCACAGTGTATGGCATTTACTAAGAACTTATTAAATATTTACTAAATGAAAGAGGATGCTAGAATGGAAAAACCAGGGTGTTTTTATTAAGAACTATGTTATTAAAAATGTATAATATTTCGACAGCAGAGCAGCCTTACATAAGCAACATTTCCCATAGCTTTACTCAGAGGGTAAATGATTTTCTGTATTGAACAACATATCCCTTCTTGTTTTATACCAGATCTTTGATTGGGCTC
The DNA here is from genome assembly GCF_987537825.1 of Furipterus horrens. Classification (NCBI taxonomy): domain Eukaryota; kingdom Metazoa; phylum Chordata; class Mammalia; order Chiroptera; family Furipteridae; genus Furipterus; species Furipterus horrens. Next base: position 59,804,966 of record NW_028327174.1, read on the forward strand.
CCTCACAATTTTCCGAGCCCACATTGGAGTAGTGGAGTCAAAAGCAATGTGATATATCTCAGATACTTGAGTAAATAGAGCTGGCATGCTCAAGTCTATGGTTTGGAGTAAAATGTAAGGCCTAGATTCACTGAAATCATACCTAAATATAGCAGCAAATCTGAGAGGGACTAATATAAGGCCCAGAGGAACAAAGAGAGAACAGAGCTGGCAGGTGCTGATAAGAAGGCAAGCACAGAAAGTAAGACTATTTTTGTTAACATTTGTCTAATTGCATTTGTCCAGACTACACTCTCCTGTCTCAGGGTGTCGTGAAAGTCACAGACCCCACATCCCGTGTTGAGTTTGGAAAACTTTCAGGATACTAAAAATTCTGATAACTGACAATAGTTATTTTTAGAAAATAAGGTGTGGAATCAATTACAGAAATGTTGTTCTCTCCTAAAACAGCATGAAATAAATCTAAAATAAGCATATAAGAGGAAGACAAAAATGTTTTATTTCTTTTGTTTTCAGAACATGTGTGATTGCCTATTATAGTAAAAATATTAACCCAAAATCTTCTCATATCATGTGTCACATCTTCTCCAAAGAGGAAATCATTTGTAGCCCTTCTTATTACTTTTTTCCTCTTCCTTTCTTTTTTCTTTTTAATCTATGCTGGAAACATTTAAAATGGCAAAGTCTCACAGTTCTTTCAATCAAAAGAAAATAACCTTGAAGTCAAACAAAGAATGTCTATCATCTAAAGTAGAGATGAAGGAGATCTGATTAAAATCAGAATTCCCATCACTACCTCTTTACTTACCACACCAAAATCAGGAGCTATTAATTTTAAAAGATCTGATATGGAAATACTACATTGAGACCAATTTCACATGGACAGGTATGTCAGGATTTCTATTTTTTGGCTCATACCACAGAGAGAGACATGCTTAAATTTGCAATTAAATATTATAGGGCATGATGCATGTTCATCCACTAAAAAATCCCAAGGAAAAGAGAGCAGGGACAAGGGGAGAAAGATGTGGGAAAATGAGTGGACTCCTATGTACAAAGGGGAAAAGAGAATAGGAACCCAAAACACAGAACAATGAGTCAAAGGAACCAAAATGGAAAATAAAGACTAAAGTAAAAATTCATGAAAACAAATAATTAAAATCAAAGTTTTAATTATGCAGTAATCATTCAAACCCCCCTAAGTATATAATCAAAATACTACGAAATGAAGTTTAGAGTGGGCACAGACATGTTAAATACCAACATTTAAGATTATTTATTAATTATTCCTAAAAATATAAGTAGACCTTGTTCATTTTGACTCTATGTGTTCTTAGTACTGTCAATCTATAAAGTTAAGATTACAGATAGGCCATGGCTGAGGTTAGAATACAGTGTACAGTTTATATTTTCTTTTACTTTACTTTTTTAACTTATAAACAGTAATAACTATAATTCAATGGTAACATCAGCTTTCTGGAAATATGAAAGTTGACCCCAATTAATGACTTTAGATCATTGTCTTCTCTTTTTCATATATTAGTATTCATAACATACATATCAAAACAAAGAGAAAAGGGAGTGGGAAATGGAAGGAGAGAGACAGGCAGGAAGAGAGAGAGCAAAAAAAGCAAGGAGAAAGTATGTCACTTCATAAATGAACCTGGTCATTAAAATTTCATTGCAAGTTACTTCAGTTTTATATTCAAGAACTTCAACTATTTTAAGATACTTACATTCCTTCTGTTTATTAAATGGCAAACTGGTTTAATGTTCTGAGGTCTTGGATTGTAATGTTAGCATCTGAAGCAAAGCCAGTTTTCTGCACTTCTTCTAAAACTGTCCTAAATATCTATTTCCTCTGTGTACCATTAATAATAAATTTTTCTCTCCTTGGGACAGACTCTTTTATATTTGCACATAGAATGGTTCTTAAATGCAAAATTTAGCATAAAAGGGATAAAAACACTGCATCCACTTGCAAAATTCTGAACAGAGAATAAGGAAGGCATAAAATAAGCAAACCTACAGGAAATGATAAAGGGACAACAAACGTAAACGAGGAAACATAAACTGTGAGGAAGGACAAGATTCTGAGAAAACAAGATATGGGTCAATTTAACAGAAGAATGGCTCTAAAACTCTTCCAGACGTGACATCTGCTCACCCTGATTGTTTCCATTGGAAAACTGATTCCTACAGACCTTTGTCAATGATTCCTCTCCCTGAAGGACCGCAGCTGATTGATGAATCTGTCAGTAAGCTGTAAATATTTCAAAGCCATTTCCCCTGGTGTGCTTGCGGTGCCTCCAAGCTCAGAAATAGCCAGTCAATTCAAATGTTCTTTGACATTTTATCGAGATGGTAAAGAGGAAAACTATTGTCATTTATTACTACCCAGTTAAGAAAAGGAAAAAAGAGGGGAAGAAAGACATAAGTTAAATTTTAGGGGCGTAGTTTATATATTAAACAATTGATCATATTCAGCTGACAGTTTTCTCCACAATAGACAAGAAACACTCCTTCGAAAAGAGAAATAATGAGAAATCATAGGATGTGTAAATTATTATCTTAACTGTGATCCTTCAACACCTGAGGAAGCCATTCACAATTAGGACGGCTTTGAGCAGACCATGCTCCTCCTCACATTGCCCACATCAGAGAGGGTCCTTTTAAATGTCTAAGATACGCTTCACAGAAGAGTTCATGAAAATCTAAGAGATTAGAATTAGGAGCAAATTCTCCCAATGGGTTTTTTATACTATTCTAGGAACTGATTGCAAAAGAGGTGAGTTTTATGGTCACTGAAAGTGATCATAAAAACTGTATTGGTAAATGTCAATATAACTTCACACTAAATAGATAAAGGAGGAAAAGCACTGAAAAGGGGATTGGTGGGAAAATAGCTTACAATTTCTCAAATATATAGGCAATAGATCTCATTTTCTACAAAATGAGGCTGTTGGGGAAAAAGAGGAAGAAAGAAAAGAAATGCAATAGAATGAATTAGCTACTGCAAAGGTCTTAATTGAAAGCATTCCTTAGATACTTATCACCATCAATAATAATAAACATAAAAATAACAACAACAATTAAAGTTTGAGTATTTACTAAAGAACTACAGGAAATGTTTCACGTGCATTTTTTTCACTTAATTTTCAAAATAGTGCAATGAACTTCCCATTTTTTTCTACCTACAAATACAGAAACCAAGACAAAAAACTTAAATTACCTGTAGCAGAGTTAATAAGCAGTTGTTTGAACAGGTAAGTTTAACATAAAGAATTAACTAAAAATAGGACATTGACTAATAAGGGTACAAAAAATTCTAAAGAATACAGGAATAGCAGGATAGGAAGAGACCACTAACTTCAGGCTGAAGGAGAACTCACATGGAAGGAAGAAATTTGTAGGAGTCCCACTCCACCAGGCTGAGATCTAGACCTCTTTGAAGACGTGGGACTGTGGTCCACAGGATGTCAGGGAAGACTGCTGAAGGTTACAGGTTGAGGCCGTAGAGCAGAAAATGGTTAGTGAAGATATGAGAGAAACTCTGGACTGTGTGTACCACTGAGTCTGCCTGTCATTAGCAGAGAAACCACCCCTGGCAGCTGTGTTTCAGGCAGCCATGCCACATAATGAGGAAGTAAACCAGAAACATGGGAAAGGGAAAGAGGTTCCTCCAGCACCCTCTACCCCAGTGAAGCAAACGTTGTACTCACTGGACATTGAGAAGCACCGTAGACAAAGTCCAGCTTCTGTATCACAGAGCAGGGAAGAAGGATGTGTGTTATGAGTGAAAAGTTTATAAACTGGTACCTGGCACAATCTGCGACTATAAACACTCCATATATTAAAAGTGAGTGCATCATCGCAGAGAATTTTTATTTTCAAAAAATTATCTGGAGTTAAACTACTTTAAATATTTTTAAAACCTTGATTTTCTCTGCATTTATTTTGATTTGTTTATATTGGAAAAATGGAAAGTCCAAGAACTTACTCAGTTTTATGAAAGTGTTTCATGTATAACGTGTTATTCTTCTTCAATAAGAGCTTTAGAGAAATGTACTTTTAAAAGGCAAGGGCGTGCCAATGACCACCAAGTTCTGCAAATGCGTAAGTCACTCAGGCTCCTTGTTACCTCCTTTAGTGGAGGACTTGGGCTAGGTCTGTTCAATTTCTCCTCTGCCCTCCCTACTCAACACTCAACATCTCCCATTATCTCAAGGTATCAACTTCCTGTTCCAGCATTTGAGAGCCAAAGCTTTGCCCTGGTCTCTCATCTGAGCGAAAGTCATTTCTCTAATGATTAGGTGGGTTAGATATTTTTATTAAGAGTAGCTTGAGAAGTGCTCTCCACACCTGAATAAGCATTTGTGTCTTTATGCATATTACAATATAACACTCCCCTTACCTGCAGCTGAGATAACAAATATCCTAACCCTCGCCCTCAAAATCAGCTATAGTGATGTTCATTTTTTCAGCAATATCCTGGTAGTGCCCTTCCTTCACTTGCAGGGTATAGGGGATCTTATACTCCGGTTTCTTACTGGTTATACTCCGAAGGTGGTCACCAATGTATTAAAATGTTGAAATACAAATACAAATTATAGAAAAGTTGGCAATACAATACAGTAAATATTTTTTAGAGCTGGAGACTAGTGATAATTTTCTCAGCTTTGAAAAAATAAAATAGTCATGAAAGATTGGCAGTTTCAAAATTTCAAAAGCACCTTTATAATCAAAACCTGCGAAACTAAGTCATAAAGGAAAACAGAAGCCTTGACCATGTAGGTGTTATGTATGACAAAGAGTTAATGACCATACTGTATTATGCTTTTATTACATTTAGATTTATGAGAAAAATATAAAGACACCCAAGAGATGTGTATGCAAGAATTATGAATAGATAATGAGCAACCAAGGAAATACAAATACTATAAATGTGAAAACAGTTCGTCCTCGTTACTAAACTTAGAAATGCATATAAAATGAATTAAAATATAATTTCAACCCAACTAAGTTGTGGGGAGGGGTGTTCCACCAAGCTATTTATGTAGCAAACAGATATACTAATACAATGCTTGTTGAATTTGAATTGGCAAAACTCTTTAGGTAAGCAATGTAACAACCTATAAAAAGTACAAAAAATGTTCATATTGTTCCAGGAATGTCACTTCTGGAGATTTATTATAAAGATAATTGAATAGAAAATAAAGACCCAAAGATAGAAAGTAGCTCATCACAGATCGTCAAATAATAATCACACACGCACACTCACACACACATACACATGCACACTTTATATGTTTTTTTTGAGAAGCACACAGCATAGACCCTGAAAGAAATAGTATGCAAGTATTAAAATCATAATTTTGAAGACTGTATAGACACATAGACAAAATCTATGATGTAAATGGAAAAAGAATAAAAATCAAATTAAATGAAGAAAGAAATTTACACTCTGACTATAATTATATAATACATAAAACTCAAAGACCATCAGTTAGTTTGTAAAACTAAAAATCATGTTAGGATGCTGAGATTACAGTCTAATTTTCTAACATTTTAGCAATATTACGTTGCTCTTAAGATTTACCAAAAGCTACTTTGTTTTTTCAGAGATTTGTGTTGGGTAGGGTAAATCATTTGTCATTTTCAGCCTTGTCATAAGAAAATTCTAAGAGTTTTGCTTGCTATGGAAATAAATTTATTCAAATTTTAGTTCACACTAAACCTGTTAAAATATTGATGTACACAGAGAGAAAAATCTTGGAAAAAAACTGGGGAAAAGTTGAGATTCCTTCCCATTTAAGGAAGCTGAAACTGTCATCAATACCCTAAAATACAGCATTTCTTTCTGCTCACTTAACCATATAAAAGACAAAATACAGTCATGAAGACAAAGGAGCTGGGACATGTTTGAAATTATTAGATCATCTGCATGTCAAAGAAAATAGTCATGAGTTATATTCTACACTAAAATACCTATGGGCCCAGCTACAAGGAACTGTAAAAACTTCTGATGTTGCACTGACCTAAAGCTCCAAAGATAGCTTTAAGCTAAGAAGGATTTTGACAATAAGATGGAAGAAATAGCTACATTAATTCCAAGGAAAAATACAAGTCACTGAACTGTAGATATGCCCAGAGGTTTCTCATTCTTATGAGTTGGTAATAAAAATATTCAAATATGTCTCGCCTTTTAGGCATCACAACATGATAGTGAAATCTTTATTTTTTTAAAATTAATTTGGCTTTATTTTTATTAAAGACAAATATGCCCATAGTTTAAAAAGGCACAAAATTGTACAAGTGTTACCATCAGTATTTAACTAATTATTAATTAAGAGAGAGTAAAGGGAATTAGTCGTTGAGTTTAATAAATTGGGCAGCATGAGCCTGTTTCCTTCACCAGGAAGCTAGATCTTCACACCTCAGGGGATCACAGCACTGCTCTGCTAAGGGGATTAACACTCCTCTCTTCCCTAGTCCGGACCAGATTGTCAGGGGGCCCAGCAGAAGGAGTTTCACCTGTCATTCTACCTAGGGGGTTGACCCTATCGAAAACCTGTGAAAACTTGGGAAGTTGATTGATTCTTTTGAAAAAGTACCTGGTCCATCCAAACTCAAGTTAATACAATCCCAGGGGAACAAAGAAGCTCGATCTCTCTCTCTCTCTCTCTCTCTCTCTCTCTCTCTCTCTCTCTCTCTCTCTCTCTCTCTCTCTCTCTCACACTCACACACACACACACACACACACACACACACACACACAAACACACATTTGTGGCCTTCACTCCCCCCTTGTACTCCTGTATCCTCTCTCGATAGTATGTGGCTTTAGCAGGCCTGTGGCCGACGGCTGTGCAAACTGCCCACACGGGCTCTAGGAGATAACCTAATTACCTCAGCACAGCCATGGATTCAGCTGAGAGCACAAGCTAAACTAGTCAGATGCTAGATGGAACTGAGCTTTAATATAGCACAGGATCTCTGGACATTAACCCTATTTCTGGCCCTGATGTTCCATGGTGGGACTGGCAGAGATGAGACACTGGAGGGGGCAGCCTTCACTGGGTACACGCGGCAGTCTCCCACAAGAATAAGTCATGCCACACCACAATCTCCAGTGCGTGGGTCCTTGAAATGCTTTAGTCACAATTCTGTCAAAGGGCCTAATTCCCACCTGTAACACAAGAACTAAAAAAATAAAAACACTTTTTGTATCCCATTTCCTCTCTCCAGAGAATTCATTTTAGCTAAATCTTTACATATTTACTTCCTTATTCCTAAGTAATTGCTCATAGTGATGCTTTAATTTTTTCCCCATTTTTAAGCACTACGAAGTAAGTAGAAAATTTTTCACACACACACACACACACTCACATTTCCCAACCTCTAACCTCTAAATTTGGTTAAGATAAATATTCTTGATTTTACTTTACTGGATTCATGATAATAATAGCTGAACACTATTCTCTATCATGATTATTTTTGCTTTCCTAAACAATATTTTGTTTTCCCTGTGGTTAATTTATTCGTTTGCTTAGTTTATATATACTTCCCAATGCTTTAACCCCCTAAATCTTCCCCAGATGTGTGACCCTCTCCTGAACACACTGAAACAATTATTGAATTACTCTCATTTTTTAAATAAATCTTTCCTCTGAACCTGATACATTGTTTTCTTCTTGGGAACTTTTCTCATTGATATCTTGGGTATCTCCTTTGCTTCTCTTCTGTTTTGGAGCCCTGCATTTGTGGATTCCATATCTTTCTCTAGTTGGAAATAAAAAGTCTAGATAGGAAATAATTTTCTATCAAAATTATTAAGCCGTTATTCTGTTATCTTTCAATTTACAAAGCGTCTTTTGAGATTATCTAATTCCAGTCTGACTGTTGAAATTTTGGATATTTTTGTTAGTATTATTTGGAAATTTTACAGTGGTGGGCATCCCATGGGTCTGTTTTACCCAATGTTCTGTGCCTGTGGTTGGGGAACTTTCATTCCTGGAACTATGCTCATGTCTACATATTTTTCTTGAGTTATTTATTTGATGATTTTTTTAAATTCTCATACTATTTTCTCTGTTTCTGGCACTCACATTATTCTGACTTTGGACAACCTGGACTGGTCCTTTAATCTTCTTATTTCTTTCTTGCCTCTTATATCTTTTTTCTTTCTGCCTATTTTCTGGAGTTTCCAAACCTTATCTTCTTACTCTTGTTTAGTTTTTTCATTTCTATATTATTTTCAATATCCAAGATCTTACTTTTATAGCTAATGTTCCTTTTTTTCTAGCATATCCTCCTTATTTTATGGATATAGTATATTTTCTTATTGATTTGAAAAATAGTAATGGTATTTTAAATATTTTCTTCTCCCTTAAAAGTTCCTACTGATTCTAACTTGAGAGACCATATAGTATAGTGGTTATTGGCATGGTAACTAAGTGCCTTCATTCAAGTTCTGGCCTCCCTACTTATTAGTTATGTAACCTTGGGAAGGTGAGTTAACCTTTCAGTGCCTCAGTTTCTTTATCTATAAAAATTATAAATAATAGAGCTGTTCTGAATACTATAGACTAATACCTATAGAGTGCTTGTAACAATGCTTGACATGAGGTAAACTCTGTATGTTTTGTTACATGAGAAGCTGATTATTTGTTTTTTCCATCTGTTAGTTTTAGACTTTGCCACTCATAAATGATTTCTTTAAATATCTTGTGATCTCGAACCATATGCTCATATATACTTCTGGAGCACCAAAAAGATGTCTGGAAACTCTATGTGTGTCAAGGGTGTTTCCATTTGCATACTTCACTGTAGGCCATTAAACTGGGAAACCCTGGATGTCATCTTCATATGTTGAACTCATCAGATCTCTTGGCTGAAGAGCACACACCTATCTGCCTGATAAGAGAAGTGGCTGGGGATTTCAACCTTCCGTTTAAATTTTTACTTAAAAATTTCTCTAAGGCATTCTCATTTACCACTCTGTTTAATGTTTTCTAGTGAATACATTGCAGTATTCAGTCTGGAAAGGAAGAGCTAAATTAGGGACAATATCTGGATATCTAATATCGTTTTATTTATTTATTTATTTGTTTTTATGTATGCATTTTTATTGTATTTTTTCCATTACCATTTAATTCCCTTTTACCCCCCTCCCAGCTATACTCACCACACTGTTGTCCATGTCCATGAGTCCTAAACTTTCTTTTATAAACAAATTTCTAATTTAGGTTATTTCTCAGATTTTCCTATCACTGCCTTGAGAGTCATATATCTGATCTGATAAGTTAGTAACCATTTAACTACAGATTTCTAGCTTCACTGCTCTCAGCAGAAGTGGTTTTATATCTTCTTATAAATCCCTTTGGTATTTTTAATGGGATTGTACAGAGAATAAAGGTGAATGTAAATGTTCCATTCATTGTCTTTAACCAGAAGTTGAAATGACTATATGACAATAAAAAGCAATTATTAGTGGAAAAAAATAGTATAAATTGTACCTAGGCATTTATCTCTATAAATTTCCTTTTCTTAACAAGCATTGATATTTTGGGAATAGTGCTTCTGAATAATTGCACCCTGTACCCATTTAAAATTTTTTCTCAGTACAAAGCAGAAATAAAGACTAAGTTCTGGATCCAACCATGATATTCTGCCTAGTCAGCCTGGGCCCTCTGCAGAGAAACTCCCAATAGTGCTAGGATTCAGTATCAACCAGCAATCATTGCCTTCCTCACTTTGTGCTTAAGCATGTAAACACGTGTGAGACTGTCTAGTTGTGTATTGCTATGTGTCAAATATTATTTTTGCCATCTTCCATGAAAGTGACCCCAAAAAAAAATTTTTTAAAGGGACATAGTGATTCTGAGAGCAGCATCCTCTTTGGAAATGACTCTGAAATGCTCAGCAGAAGAGGAGAAAGTGAGAAAAAGGAGCAGCCAGAGCAGCCATTTTCCTTGTGTGTATATGGTGAGAAAAGGTTTCCTTCTAAGTATGAATTCAATACAAGCAGCACTTTTAAACAGAATGTGTGTCATGGTAAGAGTGACTTCAAGAACTCTCTTTTTACCTCATACTCCTTTTTGGAAGGAAACAAAGGCATTAAATTAGGAATAGGTGTATATCTTTTGGAAAACATGGTTTCAGCAATGCTAATTAATATTGCCAGCCTTAGCTATTCATCTATTTTATTTTTTTTAATTAAATAAAATTCTACTTGAATGGAGATTTTATGCCTTGTGTCATTGATCACTACTATGGGGTTTAGAGCAGCAACCATGACTAAAACACGACTTCCATGGAGCCCTGAAGGCAGCATAATCCCTACTGCAGGGAAGAGGCTGGTGAAAAGCTGTAGCCCCTGCAGTATTATACCCCCAAACTTACTTGACCACACGGCTTGACTACAGCACCTGAAGCAGAACATCTTGACACTGATCCAACTGAGTTCATCCTCTTTTGAAACGTTGTATCTGTCCATTACATATTATAGCTGATCCAACTATCTCAACCAGTATTAATATTAAAAGAACACAGTGGATGATTTAAGCATATAAGAAATGCTAAAGAGTGAAATGTTTCTCCTCCTGCCTATATTCTGCAAGGAATTCCTGAAATTATTGAATAACTTGTATAGTACAACTGATCTAGAAGTTTCTCTGAACTAAACAGAATTATTTATATTTATCTTACTAAATCAAAAACCTATATTCATTTCTTTAATTAATTAATTAATTAATTAATTTGTTTCTTTATTTTATTTTATTTTATTTTATTTTATTTTATTTTATTTTATTAGAGAGAGGGAAAAGGAGAAAGAGAGGGAAAGAAACACCACTGTGTGGTTGCCTCTCACTCGCGCCCCCAACTGAGAACCTGACGTGCAACCTAGTCATGTGCCCTGACTGGGAATTGAACCAGCGACTTGGCTCACAGGCCGACGCTCAATCCACTGAGCCACAGCAGCCAGGGCCTATATTCAATTCTTAAACATAAGCAAATGACAGATGTTCTGCTATACAGAGTGTGCAACAGTAGGTTTATAGTTGTTCATATGGAAAAGAATACAATGATTAATAAACCATAATACAAGAATAAACTGTTCACATACTCACAACTGTTAACCTATTTTTGCCCCATCCTACACATGAAATTTGAGATAGCCATGCTGAAAAAAAATTTTTTGATGTGCAAAAATATTTCTATTTTATTTCTTATGTTTGTTCTACTTTACACACATTAATGTTAGATTGATCATTATTTTTTTTTCAGATTTAATGTGTTTTATTGATTAAAATATTACATTTGTGCCAATTTCCCTTCCCTCTGCTCCCCTCCACCCGGTGGCCCCCCTCCCTCCAGTTGTCCCCCCCTTTTAGATTATGTCCATTAGTTGTGCATACAGTTCCTCCCAACCTCTCTCCGTCTATTCCATTCCCTCCTACCTTGATCCCCAATTCCTATATCATCTCCCTCCCTCTCCCCACTCCCCCTCCCTGTTGACCTCCCCCCAATATGCTTCCTGTACCCACAGTTCCTTTTCCACTCTCGTTGCCTATTTAGTTTGCCTTTGTTTCATCTCCCTAGCTTCTGTTTTTTTAAACCAGTCCCTTTAACATCTCATATAACAGTGGTTTGGATCTAATGAACTCTTTCAGTTTTATTTTGTCCTGGAAACACTTTCTCTGTCCTTCTATTCTGAATGACAATTTCGCTGGATAGAGTATTCGTGGTTGTAGGTTTTGGATTTTCATTACTTTGAATATTTCTTGCCAGTCTCTTCTTGCCTGTAGGGTTTCCCTTGAGAAGTCAGCTGATAGTCTAATTGGGACCCCTTTGTACATAATTCTTTTCTTCTCTCTTGCTGCTTTTAAGATTCTCTCTTTATCTTTAATTTTTGACATTTTGATTATAATGTGTCTTGGAGTGGTTCTCCCTGGGTCCAGTCTCTTGGGAACTCTCCTTGCTTCCTGGACCTGCAAGTCTATTTCCTTCCCCAAGTCTGGGAAGTTCTCCTTTATTATATTTTCACTCAATTTTTCAAGTTCTAGTTCATCTTCCTCATTCTCTGGCAAACCAATGATTCTTATGTTGGGCCTTTTATAGCTGTCCCAGAGGTTTCTGATCCTCTCATTGTTGCTTCCCATTTCCTCTCGCTGCATTGGTTGACTGCTTGTTCCTTCTCCATATTCCAGTTTGTTGAAATGAACTCTGGATTTTTTTTTCTAACCATCTATCTCGTATGCTGTTTTGTTCCTTTCGTTATGAAAGTTTTTCGCTTCTTTCTTATCTTTTTCCTGCTCTTTTGTGAATTCTGTAAGCCACCTGATAACAATGGCCCAGAACTGAGCCACTGACAGGTTTCTTATCTGTTCATCTGTCAGGTTCTCTATCTGCTGTCTGGTGAGTTGTGTCACCGGGATTTCTATAGTTGTCTGCCTCATTTTGACAGATGCGTTTTGTTTTCTTGGGCTGGCTGTAGGGGGCAGTGCCTGTGTACGCGTCACAAGTCAGCAACCGGCGCCTGTCTGCGATCTATTTCGCAGCCCTGTGGTGCTTTCTTTGGGGGCGGGGGTCCAAGATGGATTCACACAGTTATTCAGCAAGGAGATCGGGATCCGTCCTCCCGCCCCCCTGGGCCTCACTGTTCAAGGCGATGTGGCGGCCGCTCTCCCCAGCGCTGGGGTCGCGCACCGCCAGGGGCTTGACCGCAGCCGGGACTCCTCGCCGGGGTCGCGCACCGCCAGGGGCTTGCGCAGCCGGGATTCCTCGCTGCCCGCCGCTGTCCAGGTGCGACTGCAAACAGCACTGCCCTCTTTAACTCTTACCTGCCCAAATGGCACCGCTGGTTTATAACTTCATATGTTGGACTTCCGTGTAGTTTTATTTTCTGGAATTTCTAGTTATCCTTTGTTTTGAAGTAGTTGTATTCCTCTCTAGTTGTAGAGGGAGACCTAGCGTGTCCGTCTAAGCCTCCATCTTGGCCGATGGTTGATCATTATTTTTTAAAGTACCTGTATTTATAAATGGAAATGTATATTTTATACTGATGTATTTTACATATGTATTTATTTTTTGAGCAAAATAGGTGATCAGTGAGACTCCCTATGTAAATTTACTTAGCCCACAGAAGCATGTCTCTCCACCAACCAATATAACTCACACCTATGATTCTATAGTAGGCTTCAGTTTGGAGAGGAATGGTCCTCATGTAGAAAAGTAAATTTAAGTTATCTCAGACAATAACACTCATTATAAAATGTCAGAAACTTAAATCACTGGTTACTCATTATTTTCTTTTCTTAAATCATATACACACTGGAAGACAGAACTGTGCTAGGTCACCTAGCTGAATGACGAGTGCATGTGTCACATGCTGTCTATTCACACACGTGCTCCCTGATAAAGATTGAAACTGTGAGGATGTTAATGGAAAGACGGAATCTAAAGTTCTTCTGTAGAGGCTATTACTCGATGCAAATGAAAAATGCAGAAAGCAGTGCTCTGGGCTCTTTGGCCCATTCTGCTGAATTGAAAGGGAAAATTGAAAAGGCTCCAATTATTCCATTTATTACCTTGATGAGTTTTCGTAACATGAAGTGAATTGTGTGATTAATGAGGATTTTATGTAGATAGTACATAAAAACTTCATCTACAAAAAGCAAATAGCATTATTTTCTGGCTAGTGAAGGTGAAAATGAAATGCAAAACAAAGCTGATTGACTTAAATTTAATATATAAAAGGTAGCACTAGTTAATAGAGTATTGATTAAAGATATAAAGAGATGGTGACAATTCATCTCATATCCTTGTTCTAGGTCTTTGGAGTGGCTGCTTAATAAACACTTTTCTTATAACTGATTTATATTTTTATGTAACACATTATCTTGTTTTTTTTAGTAGATGTATCAAAATCACACACTAACATGACCAGCAGCACATATTGGTATTTAAAATAATGTTTTTAAAAACTCTTAGTTATTTTAAAATTTTAAATGGGATCAATACTACAATAGGTGCAGGTGCCAGAGGGTTGAGATAACTTTAATTAAAACACATCAGCCTGAATTAGTCAATTAATTCAGGCACAAAACTATAATTAAAAAATAGAGGGATATATCTATAATGCATGTTTTTGGCCATTAATTTTGAAACTAATTTGAATATATGATCATTCATACATGAAATTTATAATATAAGTTGTTACCATAAAATACTTGTACAAAAGAACATCTTTACAATATATCAAACTGGAAAACAATTTTTAAATCTCAGGAAAATGTGTGATTTTTGAATTATCATCTTTTCCCTTTCACGAGGTTCACTCTCCATATATAAACAACGTCACATATACACATATACACGCACTTGCACCCCAGCTTCAATTTGTTTTCTAGCACTGGGAGAGAGAAAAAAATCACCAACAGCCTCTCCCCAGGGTCATGCAAAAACCATTCCAAGTCCTAATTTAAGAAAAGACTTAATTGGCCCTGGCTGCTGTAGCTCAGTGGATTGAGCATCGGCCTGCGAGCCAAGTGTCGCTGGTTCGATTCCCAGTCAGAGCACATGACTAGGTTGCCTGTCAGGTCCCCAGTTGGGGCCGCGAGTGAGAGGCAACCACACAGTGATGTTTCTTTCCCTCTCTTTCTCCTTTCCCCTCTCTCTACAAATAAGTAAATAAACAAATTATTAAAAAAATAAAAACTGTTTAAAAAAAAAAAGAAAAGCCTTAATTACTTTATATGCAACAACTTTCTTCCTAGTTTTCCTTTATAAAATGAAACATAAAGTGATGGGTAAGTCCTTAAGGACTATGCTTCTGCACTCATGAGAATACCTCATGGAGTTCATACCATTCTACAACTTACAAATCATTTTTTCTTTTTCTTGGCCCATGGATAACTTTGTCCTATATTTGGCAATTTGATCCTAAGCCAGAAATCAGCAGCTCTGTGTAATAAGTGCCAATGAATCCTACTCCATGTCTCTACCTGGCCAAATGAATGGGCACTGATCCAGCACAGGATGGATGGCCAATCCAATTGGCAATCTGGTCAGGTGACCCAGGAAATACCTATCTACAACCAAGAGACAAGCCAAGGGATAACACATTGGATAATTCTGTTATGCCCTGCATAGGTTTCATAGCTATTATTCAATATATAAAAAATAAAAAGTACAGTAATGCATTTTCTTTATTGATGATAGAGAAACAGGATTAAGAGTTTCATTATTTCTGCTCACAAATCAGATCCTAAATAGTTGGGAATACCCTAGGGTACAGTGTTACCACCCTCCTTGAAATAATATAGTAAAAAGTAAAAATATTAGATGGACTAGTATTTTTAAAGGAAGTACAAGATTTTAGATTTGAAACAGACAAAAATTTTGCATATGTTTTTGCTCCAAATTTCTCATTTATAGTAAAAGAAAAAGATTTACAACATATTTTTGCATGTCTGCTTTTTATTTTCATGTGTAATTATTCTTGCCTTTTATCTCCCAAGGTAATAGAAACTAATAGCATTGTGCTGGATTAGTTTTGAATTGTCATTTTAAAAAGTTGCTGAATATAGTTAAGCATATTATTAATCACCAGCTATGTTCAGGATCAATACAGCTTCACATTAAAATTAGCTGAGCCTGAATTATGCCTGAAGATATATTTAAACCATCACGTGATGCTTCTACATAGCTATATAGACCATACCATCCAAATCTTCCAGATTACTCCCAATGTTAAATATTACATTTCATTGTGAGCATATGCTTCCTGGTTTTTATTTTGAAAAGTTTAGTCACTATATATATTAGTGGTATTCCATGATCCACAACATTTATCTGGCATAGTCTAATTAAATTTCCTCTTGCTGTGTTACTAAATACAATTCCATATGAAAATACCATATTATTTCCAAAATTCATGAAGTCATGATCACATCTTTTTAATCTTAAAAAGTTAGTGAGAATAATAAAAGATAATACTACAGTGTTTGCCATCCTTTATATTAATCAAGTTACTAATAAATGTTAGTTACAATGTGCATAATATCAATCACTGCTCAATCTAAAAAAGTGGGCAGAGATTTTTCCTCAACTGATACAGGAACACAATATGCACATACATGCAACAATCCATAATAACTTAGGTTTGTAATATTTCTTATAGCTTACATAGGAATTTTACTATTTTTGTTTTATTAGGATTAATTCTATAAGGTTCCCATTTAAAAGAGACAAATGTGCTAGAGCAGTGGTTCTCAACCTTCCTAATGCCGTGACCCCTTAATACAGTTCCTCGTGTTGTGATAACCCTCAACCATAAAATTATTTTTGTTGCTACTTCATAACTGTAGTTTTGCTACTGTTATGAATTGTAATATAAATATCTGATATGCAGGATGTATTTTCATTGTTACAAATTAAACATAATTAAAGCATAGTGATTAATCACAAAAACAATATGTAATTATATATGTGTTTTTCGATGGTCTTAGGTGATCCCCGTGAAAGGGTTGTTCAACCTCCAAAGGTTTCGCAACCCACAGGTCGAGAACTGTTGTGTTAGAGCAAGACCCTACGTGATAGCATCTCATTGATTTAGACCTCTCTTTCTGGGTCCTTAGGAGAAAGATTATGACTGAACAAGAGAAGCAGACAATTCAACTCCCAGGGAAAAACATTCCCAAGCTTCTGCTTAATGATATTTTCCCTTTTAATATTTCAAGTAGTATAGAGGGAGATCAATTCAAGATACTCAAAGTTGGCCAAAAAAACAAACTGGATGAAAGTTGAGATAATAGATGATTCCGAACATAATTTAAAGGGGTTTTTTTTTGTTTGTTTGTTTGTTTTTACGTATATTCCTGCCTTGTCTGTTTTTCAGAAGAGGTTAGCTGATCTGAACAAAAAAAGAACAACCCAAAATAAATAAATATGCCCTGAAAAATAAGAGTGAATAATTTTTAAACACGGACACAAATTCTTCAGTGCTCCACCCATTAAGAAATATGCTCCTTACCCTTAAAGCTGAGTGTGATATATGGAACTCCATGTGACTTACAAGGATAGTTCATGTAAAATGTGCATGTTCTGTCTTGTTTTGCTGGAACATTCACTTTTAAAGCCCCAACCTGCATGTCTGACTACCTTGAAGTCTCCATGTCATAGAGAAACCCAAAGCCACTAGGAGCATCATCCAGAGATACTAGTGAAGGTGTCTCTAGTTAAATCCAACCCCAGACATTCACTGTGCACTCTAAACTTCTGATTCACAGAACCTGTGAACATAAGAAAGCAGTGGTTGTTTTTTTGCCTTTAAGCTTTGGGGTAATTTGGTACAAGTAATAGATAGCAGATACAATAGGTAATTTTGACATGTCAAGGCAGGGTTTTGGTTTTATTCCCACATCTTCCTACAGGCAAGGCTTTTGTGGGACAAATAAGAGAAACCCAATTTGCTTTATAATGGATACAAAGGAGCTAAGAGAAGCAGTCAAAAGTAGCAAGATAAAATATTGTTGGTTTTGTAGTTACTTCCCTCTGGAAAAAGTGAAATATCTAGATTTCCCTGTCACAGTCAGGCAGTGGCAGCATAAGCACCGAGATGATCTGTTGCTTCTTCTGTTTTCATAACAAAGACTGTCCCTTATAATGCAGGTTCAATCTGAGGAGGACATAGTGGTGGCAATTATAAAAAGAAACATGCAGAAAAGCAGGGAGAGAGAGGGAAAGAGACCCAGAAATTCCCACCTGAGGCAGATGCTGTACGTACCATGCTCTGGACTCATCTACTTATTATTCCTTCTGATAAAGGGCAAGGCCAGAGTAGGGGTTATGTTTTGCTGAATAACTAGTTTGGAAATGATTTCAGTAAATCCCAGTTTTAAAGTTTCTTAGCAAAAGTTGTTCAAATGTAACCCAGGAGTAAAACGAGAATGTGGACATGGTGTTTCCTGACAAGGAAACAGAGTGGCCATGACTGGCAGCAGGGGCACCATCCCTGCAGCAGCTTAGGACTCAAACCTAGAGCAGCGGGAGGGATAGAGGGGAGGGGAGTGAAGGCTGGACGCAGGGAAGTAGCACTCCCTCAGTCACAGTTTTCTCGCAGCTGTTCACCGCTTCTAGCCATTTGGGAATAAGAATAAAACACCGGCAAAGAACTGAACACCACTGTGTATAGATACAAAGAGGACATGGAGAATTTGTTTTAATTAGCCTGAAAATGGAAATTAATTTTAGTTGTTTATATCTATGAAGTAGTAGAATCAGCAAAAAGGAGTTTCACTTCTCCACTTAATCTGGGGGAGTTGAGATACAGTAAAATATAGAAAGGAATCTCCTGAAAGCCTAATGCAGCGGAGAAAGCCAGCTTTTTAGATTTGGGGGAGCTTTACTTCTTTCTCACTTACTATGAGTTAATATTTCTTCTAGGAATCTCCTCTATTTATTTTTAATAAAAAAAATCAGTCCTTAAACATTATCTGGTCAGTCATTACAAAAAAAAAAGAAAAAGAAGGAAGGTGATTTATTTTTTTTTTATAATTTGTTAATAAATTTTAGCACAAAAAATTCATGTCTTGGCAATGACAGCATGTAATGTATTTTCAAAGATATTTTATAACTAGGCTGAAATGTCTGGGAAGATGGCAGGGGGAAAAAAAGACCTTGTTTATTTGCATTTTAATAGAGTAAGAATCCCATTTTGAAAACTGCTGCAGTTTCATTTTAAACCAAGCCATGTTTGAATACATGCATTTCAGCATTTTTAAACACCTCTGTTTCCCATTAAACCTCTACATGCATTTAATTTCCTCAATTGAATATAACCATCTACAGGAAAAAGCACAGGCACTTGGGGCAAGAACTGACAGCCACAATAGAACTCATGGAGTATATTCCACCTCAGTGCTCAGAAAAGTGCCAAATCTGACAAAACAGACTTACTTTCCTAGAAGGACAGATTCCACTACACTAACTTGAGATGGCAACATGCTGTTACCACTTTTTAAAGGAACATTTTGTTTACATACTTCCTTTCTCCTTGATTCTACACCAGATGAATTGAGCTAGCTGAAATATTTTATTGTGCCCAGTGACCTTGTAAATTATACTGAACATCTAAAGACTGTTGTGGGTCGTTTATTACCAAATATGTACAATTGGCAATGTGAATGGATTGTGGTATCCATTCACATAGGGAAGAAACTAGATTTGAACTACTGTTTATGTAGTGAGGGTTTTGGGGTTTTTTTTGAGATTTTTATTTATTTATAGTTTTTCTATTACAGTTGCCCCACTTCTTCCCCCATTGCTCCCCCCATTCTGCCCACCTCTCCTCCCACAGTCAGTCCCCACCCTGTTGTCCATGTCCATGGGTCATTCATACTAGTTCCTTGACTAGACCCTTGGTAGGAATGCAGACTAGTGCAGCCACTATGGAAAACAGTATGGAATTTCCTCAAAAAACTAAATATGTAGTGAGGTTTATAACTTCTAATTTTAAGTTAGTGCCACTTATTCCTCTAATAAGGAAACTAACTGTTGCTAAAGTTAATTAGAAATAAATGCATTACATTGAGGGATTATTCTACCTATCAATAAAACAGATCCTGGGATGTTTTGATGCCTGTCACTCTAAAACTCATAAATCTTGAAAATAACATTGTCAATTCTTAATTATCTAAAAATTAATCTCTCATCTCCTCCTTCCCTCCTGTTTCAGAAGAAAAATTATCCTTAGTCTTTTTCCTGGCTAATGAAAAAGTTCTATCTCTAGTCTGCTTTTATCTATTGCTGCCTTTTTGAGAGAAGTTCTTCTCTAACGGAAGACACTGTAAAGAGCTGGAAAATATTTACTTTCAGGAATAAATAGACCTGCATTCAGACCATAACTCACTGCTTCCTAAGTCCCTGAGTGTGACCTTAGGGAAATTACTCAATCACCTTGCACCTGTAGGTAAAGAGTTTGCAAAACCCCTTTCCCTATGGCATGGAAATTTGGTCATTGGTTGGTTAACTTTAGCCAGATGACTCCTCCTGCGAGGTTAGTTGCATTGGGACAGGGAGGAACTATCAACATACTAGGAACACATTGTGGGGAAGTCACAGGTATGAACTTCCCTAAATGTAAAGACTCTTGCAACCAAATCTTCCTTACAAGGACCCTGCAAACTGTTTGTGGCATTGTTTGAGGACAGTTGACTGCTGTGGAGTATGAAGCTTCCAAGTCAGACCCGTTTTTTATCTTCTTGATGAATCTTGTCTGCTGGACAGAGCGTGGTCTCCTGCAAGAGGAAAAGGTGTGGTGCTTCCCTGCTGGCGTTCTGTGTTCCTGTTCTGCATATCTGTCTGAGCATTCTGGTGTCAGATAGGACCTATGAGAGTTTTATAAGATCAAATATGTAGTTGAGTCTAAGAAGATGCCTCCCCTCTCCCATGAGCAGTGTACCAGGATAATTAAATCTACCTTCTAATGATACTATGAGGATTAAATATGATTGTACATAAAGACATGTAACCATATTAGTTCAAACTCACCTTATATATTTCCGCACATATACAGGGGAGAGCAAAAGCAGGTTTACAGTTGTGAGTATGCAACACACAATTTATTCTTGTATTATTATCTACTAATGTTTGTAGTATTTTCCATATGAACAATTGTAAACCTACTTTTGCCCACCACTATACAATAAGAGAAAGTTTATTGCATTGGAATTTTGTCAGGATTGAAATTTAAATCGCATTTTTGTAATTTGTGATTTTAATCTCCTGCTGATAATTATAAATTGGAGGAGGGTAAAGGTCACTATTTTCATTTTAGTGTTCTCGTCGGCTATCAGGGTGCTGCCACATCATAGGTACTATGTCTGTTCTTTCCTATCAATGGAGTTCCCAAATTGAGATCTGGGGAAAGCCAATTCTTTTAAAATTTGACAGGACTTGTTCTAAATGGGAAAGAAAAAGACTGATTGGCCAAATAAATTTGGGAAACACCTGGTTGGGTAATGCTAAACAGATTTTCTTTTTATTACAGTACTTTTTAACAATTCTCCAAAATGGAGTGGAGTGGGAGAAAGACATATCCTTACTGCTTGTGGATTTCCGTCCCCCTCTTTTCTAGGGCCAGGCTTTGAGAGAGGTTTTGTGCAAGAAATACTGCCAAAAATCTAAAGATGGGTCTTCTTGGAGCTATAAGTGTCTCTGGCTATAAACAGAGACAGCAGATTCTTTCATATACAAGTGAGTGGAATGAGAACAGAAAGATTTAATAAATTTCCAAACATCTTACAGCTCATGCAACTTGCTACAGCTTGTCTGTATTATACTACACACACACACACACACACACTCACACACACACACACATCATTCTAGATGATAACAAAATAAAATGAAGTAGAAAATTGAGCGTATGTCCAAGAAGCAGGAGGATCCTCAGATGCTAGGTCTGTGGGAATGATCTTGCCTGGTTCTCATGCATGTAACTCCTGAAATGATTGCTCTCTACAAGGGCAAGGTGAAGTTTTGCATTGTATTTGCTATTCCCAGTCTCCCTTGATCCTCAACCCTCACCTCAGTGATATCAAACCTTTGGCTCCCTTAGTGGTTCTAAAGCTCTCAAACATTTTGAGATCTTTGAAGGGACCTATAACAACTCCTCTCTAGCAACTCTGTTTCCCTGTTCAGCTAAATCATAAATTCCATAGCAAGATGAACCATAAATCTCTCATCACTACATCTCCAGCATTCAGCACATAGTATTATTACAGAAACAGGGGAGTTCAAAAACAAACCCCAGAGTTTGCAGCTGGGAGATAGGGAAAAGAAAGCAGCTTTCACGATGCCTTTGCATGCCTGGGGCTAGTGGCTGGAAATGTTGTTGCACAAAGATCCACTTTGAAATTTCCAAGGCCCAGGAAGATGGGAGGGGTCTTGGACTGTGGGATGGTACTGAAAGAGTGGACAGAGCCTGCGTAGGGCTCTGTGAATGGTCAGAACTAGTGATTACACTCACTGCATCACAGGATGCAGTCAGGGATATATAAGCAGCTACGGACATTTTAGCTCACACGCTCCCTCCAGGCGGCTTGGAGGAGGGGGTCTCCAGGCTGCTTTAAGAAGGGCTCTCACCATGTGGTTCTGAGAAGGAGAGGAGATCCACTCTGTTTGCAGGAAGAAGGCAGTTTACAAGGAGATTGAGAATCCAGGCGGTTCTGCATTGAGAGCTGGAAGGCACCACAGCACAGAAAGCACCTCCCCAGTCAGAATTGAGTGATTGGCAGCTACTGGTAAAGATGAACTGTGCCTAGGAAGTAGGGAAATGGTTTTTCTGACTTTCCTAAGACTGGCCAGGTCTGGGAGGGGGAGGCAGAACTATGTGCAAATAAACAATTCTTTTTCTTTTCACCAAACTCTGGTATTGAGAGTTAGAATTCTGGGAGCGGGCAATCAGGCCCCTAACCAAACAGCTCGTGGGTTCTGTTTCAATCGGAGCAGCCCAGGGGTTCTGTTACAGTATGTCCTTACCAAACATTTAAAAAAGACTAGATGAGTTAATGTGATAAGGAGAGTTTAAAAAGTCACAGAGCTGATCTGAGCTGGGAACCTTGGGAAGTCCAGAACCCAGCTGCTCTGAACACCAAGAATTTTAGAGGCAAAGGAAACAGTAAAATTTGGCCAGATAGTAGCTGATCTTTTTGTTTCTGTAAATTGGGTGGTGGATACTTAATAAAAGTCTGCCATTAATTATCATATCCATATAAGCATTTACTGAAAACTCAAGACCTCTGGCAATTCCTGCTATAATTCTCTGGGCTGAATAAAGACTGTGTTGAATCTTGAGCATCTAGGCTGTCATTAGTTTAAAATAAATAATTTAAAATAATATTTTTAAAAGGAATTCTTGAAAATTTTGAATCTCCTCTTTTTTTTACTTAGGATAGGGCAATTTTGTTTATTTCTTATTTTTAAAAAGTTAAAAATCTGTAAGCCTCAGAAATTTTTAAGAAGAAAGAATTGGAAAAGGGAACCTATTTTACTTATGAAGAGATTCTGAGGAAAAAGAGAAGAGATAATTCCATAACTAAATCCTAAAAGAAATGGAGCTTATTGATGCACTATATATGTTCTACATTAAATTTCACTCATAAAAAGAAAGAAAAATTGACCATCTGTGAAACATTTAAGGTAATTTTGCCCTATGTTTGTACTAGAAGAACAGAAGAAAAGGTCAGCATCATAATAATGGTTTTGAAGGAAACACTCTTACTTTAACTGTTAGTAAAAGAAGATCAGAAATGTGGTTTGAGACAACACAAAGATATCTGATTTATTTGACTAAAAAAGGATCTCTCTAGTGACTCTTAATCATCTTACAAACAAAATTCCCCATTTGAAAAGACCTTACTTACTCAGGTTCTTGAATTAATAAGAAATATATAGATTACAAAGAAACCTAGTTCAAAATAGGTTAAACTAGGGGAATCTGATTGGATAGAAACTCCAGTACCTCATGAAAAAGTGGAGCAGCCAAATGAAATGAATAAATGAGCTTCTGTGTGAGAGCAGTCATATCTCTACTTCTCATTTCTTACATATGAAGTACAGACACATTAGTAGGCTCTACTGACCAACATTCCTTAACAGTCTTTACCACATCTTTGGATTAGTGGTTTCTTTCTCTCTCTCATACTCAACTAACTGTTTCACAAAACCAGTTGATCATGAAATATATTTATGTCTACCTAGTATACACATAGCTATTTCCAAATATTTTCTATTTTTCTTTAAGCTCTGATTCTCAATTCTATCATCTTCATTTTCTGCAGTGATACTACCTATAATTTGGTTCCTGGCTGGTTTGGCTCAGTGGATTGAGCATCGGCATGCGAGCTAAGTGTCGCTGGTTCGATCTTCCAGTCAGGGCACATCAGAGAAGGAAAACTCTGACTCCAAAAAACCTCCGCTGCCTTGCGGCATACCTCTTCAGGGGAAAGGCTAAGGGAGTAAACCCCGACAGAAAATCTGGAGCCGGAGTCCCTAAGGCGGTTTGACGTTGTAGTCAACACCGGCAACTCCTGCGGCGCACCTGAAGCCAAGCTGTATTGACTCGTCTTTCCCTTGGACCCTTCAGCTGCGAAGAGAGGGGGGTTCTGCTGCATGGGCAACAGCAGACCCTCCATATCACCCTTCCCAGGCTCTGTAGCTTCAGCTTCACTGGAGAGGACACTCCAGCGTCATCGCAAGATGTCGATTCAACACGGGAGGAGACAGATACCGTGTCACTCCCGAGTCGGACTGCACAACCATTCTCGGCGGTGCAGATAGACTCTTAAGCTACACCATCGTCTCTCAAGACGGACGGCTGCTGATACTACCTATAATTTGATGAAAAAGAGTTCTGAGATGAGCTACTTCATCTTGCTACCTGTTCACCTCAAATTTTCTCAACATCTCAATCACCCCCTTACCCTTCTCCTTCTATCAGAGGAAGAAGACTCACTCTTTCTCTCCATCTACCTTAGAAAGGAGGAAACGTCATGGCAATTAAAATATATACCCAGATTTAAGAGTCAAAGAAACTTGGATTCAATTCCAAGCTTTGTTCACTTATTAGCTGTATGATCTTTAAGAAATTATCTCTCTATCTTATTTTACTCAACCCTAAAGTAGAGGGAAAAACTACCTTTGAAATGATAGCTTTACTCTATTCTTGATCCTTCTTTCTCTTGGTGATGTTCCCCCTACTTTGTACTATATTTCTTCTCCCTCTTCCTCCCTCACTCTCTCTCTCTCTCATCACTAGACTTCTAACCTCAACCTTATTAAATTTGAGACTAAACATGCTTCTTCTAGTCTGGAGTACCTGAAAAATGTTTCATCACCATATAGAGAGTTTCTACGTTCAGCAAATAAAATTATAGGACACCCAGTTAAATTTGAATTTCAAATGAACAATGGATATTTTTCAACATAATTTTTAGTATATCTTCCATACAATATTTAAGACAAAACCTACCAAAAACTATTCATTGTCTATCTTAAATTAAAGCTTAATTAAGCATTCCGTATTCTCTGTGGCAACTTTCACCATATATCATTTACAGATAAATGGAAATATTAGAAAAACATCTGCTTCAATTTTTTAAAGGACTTAAATGGGAAGTCTGTTGTGAAAGTTAAATGAGTTAATGTATGCAATATACCCAGAAAAATGCAGAGCCCGTGGTAAATATTTGTTAAGTATGGCTATTTACTATAACTTTAGAAATTCTTACCAGTGGTTCGATTAATACTGACAAATATCATTTTATAGCTGATAAAATGTAGGCTCAGAAAGAGTAGGTGACCTCATCAAGGCCTTGCTGATATACAATGGTAGAAGTTCCTGCCCTCTAACTGCTGAGCTGATGCTTTTCTTGCTATTCCTTTCTGTTGTTGTTTCCAGTTTGTACAGCAATATGCAGTGCTACTACAGACTACTAGTGTAGTGGCCAAAGTGACAATATATTTAAAAAGATGTATCTACTCTAATTAAAAGAAAGGAAAAAAGAAAGAGAAGAAAGGAGGAAGGGAGGGATTAAAATACATTAAACTGAAAATGTATCATGCATTTTCACTGGATTTTATGGTTTAAAAAAGGTAAGCTCATCATAGGTAATAAAGCATTAATTCACTTTTACTTCTGCTGAGTGATTCACACAATGGAAAATTCCGTTTTCTTTAGCCCTCTTCTGCCAGTGGATAACTCTCTCTCTTATTAACAGTCTTTAGATTTGGTAAAAATAAGTATTTAAAATAAACTATTTGTACTTAGTCCATAGCTGAGGGAGTTCGGCTCTGAGAAAAACCAATTGCTTGACGTCTTCCTTCTGTACAATGGAGCAGCATATGCCTGATGCCATTTTCTAGGTCTTCAGCTCTGAGATACCACCAATCAAACAGGCCAAACCACTAATGTGCACAGGGAGAGAATACTCTCAAGATGTTGTATACTTTAAAAACACCTGAGTCCTAGATGGGTAACTCAGTCAGTTAGTTTTGTCCCTATATGCAAGTTGTGGGTTCAATTCCCAGTCAGGGCACATACAAGAATCATGCAATGAATGCATAAATTAGTGGAACAACAAATTGATGTTTCTCTCTCTGTCTCTCAAAAAAATATTTTTTAATTAAAAAATAAAAGCAATTGGAATATGTCTATCTTTATGATCTATAACCTTCAACATAGTGTGGAAAGCACACTGTGCTGAAGAAACAAGACACAGATGCCTAGTTATAAATAGCTGCAGGAGCAATTAGAAGAAATGTACATTGAACTGTAAGCATTCAAAGATATATTAAGGATTTAAACTGACTTTTTTTTTTATTTAAATGTGAAACCAACTGTTCATCTACATGGACTTGTGAAAAACTTGATTTTATAATTTAATTCTTCAATAGTCAAGGATCAATATTGATTTGGTTTTGAAATTAAATGGCTATAGCTATTGATCACAGCATAACAAACTCACCCAAAATACAAGTGGACTTGAACTAGAAACAATGGATAAGTATTATGCTGAAGAATAGCCCATATTTTAATCATTAATATTATCTGTTAACCTTTTAAGAATCAATACTTAGTTTTCCTTTTAAATTTAAGTTGTCACCTGTACTATCTTGATTAAAAATCAGTGACAAATAAGTGTTTTAGACTTGATTTTTACTACATTTTTTGAGTAAATTCTGGACTATAGGGGTTACTCAATGTCATCACTAAAAACAAAGCCATTAAAGACAAGTGCAACATTTTTACTAACCTATCTAAAAAAAAAATCACTTCTAAATAATGGCTTCAATCATTTCTTCTTGGCTAGCAGCAGGCTTTTTCTAAAAAATTTTTAGTGCTCACAGTGGCCCATAAACTTGGATAACTTCACCTCTTCTTATGCTTTGTGATCAGGTTGCAAGAGTGAAATAATTAGGGGAGCAAATATACTTTACCTCAATCAGGATTGTAGGTGCAACCTGCAGGGAACTTTTGTAAGAATCAGTTTGTGATAGCGAAATCAGACACAAGCTCTGTGCATGGGACATTTGCAAGATGGGTTCACCATGGGTGGGACAACTTCTGATGAACCACCTTGAGGGTAACTAGGGCCTACTCAGTATCAGTGGGGACTTGGCTGATTCAGTTAAGTGAGTACTTTCCCAGGCAAACATACAATCAGATGAGTATTGTATCCAAAATATAGGGCATTTCAGCTTGAAATCCCTAAATATAATCTGGGAGAGAAAGGACACAATGAAGATAACCCAAAACATCATCATTGATGAACTACACATGAATAAAAGGAAAAAATAAAGTAGAATAATAATTACTAAGAGAATCACATAAAGTAGAGCCAGGAGACTGTTGGGTCCGACACCCCCGAATGACGGGGTGGGCTCTGGTCCTGTGGCAAAGAAAAACTGCCACGGAGCCTGTGGGAGGTTCTGCATGCTTTGTTGGTGCAGCGCAGCCAAGAGTGCTGGCGATATACACTCTCACCTGCTGTGCGATGCAGTGGGTTTATACGAGCTAGGTGAACAAAGGTGGCTTTTAGCCAAGTGATTACACAACACATGCTGAATCAGATAACTGGAACAAACAGTCTGGAAGTAGGCCCTACTCCATTTCAAAACCTTGGCCACATACAGCCAGGGCCTTCCCCTGACAAGGCTACTAGGGAAGTAAGCCCCGTGCTCACCTTGTGCCTCGTTCTCAGCGCTGCTGTTGTTAAACCTGCTGCTAAACTCAGTTCAAGGTCCAGCCATACATACCCTACAACCACTGCTACATGAACTTACATGGACTTTACTTTTTTATAGTTTTCACCACCACCTTTTTTTAATGTTGGAACCAACCAATTCCTATTAACCTAGTCAGCAATGTTACATTTGCCTGAAAGAATTGCATCTTGTGGTTTTTGCCTTTATATATCTGCCTTTGTCTGTTTGTTTGTTTTCTCCAGAGTACAGTTTGAATTGCTACCTAAATTTGAATCTCATGAATTCAAATTCTAGAAGGCCCCAAAATAAGCTTTTTTCTAAAGTATATTTTATTGATTATGTTTACAGTAGTTCCAATTTTTTTTCCTTTGCTCTCCTCTGCCCAGTACCCCTCTTCCTTCCAGCAATCCCGTCCCCCTTAGTTCAGGTCCATCAGTGGTGCATATAAATTCTATGGCTTCACCCTTTCCTATAATATTCTTAACTACCCCCTGTCTATTTTGTACCAACTGATTACGCTTCTTAATCCCTGCACCATTTCCCCATTTCTCCCTCTCCCCCCTCCCAGCTGATAACCCTCCAAAGGAACCCCATACCTATGATTCTGTTCCTATTCTAGTTTGCTTAGTTGGATTTTGTTTTTATTTTTTAGATTCAATTGTTGATAGTTGTGAGTTTGTTGTCATTTCAGTGTTCATAATTTTGATCTTTTTCTTAAGTAAGTCTCTTTAACATTTCATATAATAATAGCTTGGTGACAATAAGCTCCTTTAGTTTTACCTTGTCTGAGAAGCACGTTATCTGACCTTCCATTTTAAATGATAGCTTTGCTAGATAGAGTAATCTTGGTTGTGAGTCCTTGCTTTTCATCACTTTGAATACTTCTTGCCAGTCCCTTCCTGCCTGCAAAGTTTCTTTTGAGAAATCAGTTGATAGCCTTATAGGCACCCCTTTGTAGGTAACTCTCTGCTTTTCTCTTGCTGCTTTTAAGATTCTCTCTTTGTCTTTCACCTTTGGCATTTTAATTATGATGTGTCTTTGTGTGGTCCTCCTTGGGTCTAGCTTGTTTGGGACTCTCTGTGCTGCCTGGACTTATATGTCTATTTTCTTCGCCAAATTTGGGGAGTTTTCCTTCATTATTTTCTCACACAAGTTTTAAGTTTTCAATTTCTTGCTCTTTCTCTTCTCCTTCTGCCACCCTTATGGTTTGGATGTTGGCATGTTTAAAGTTGTCCCAGAGGTCCTGATGTCTTTCCTCATTTTTTCCAACTCTTGTTTCTTCATTCTGTACTGCTTGACTATTTTTTTTTCCTTCCTTATGTTCCAAATCATTGACTTGAACCCTGGTTTCCTTCCCTTCACCATTGGTTTTATGTGGATTACCCTTTGTTTCATTTAGCATAGCCTTTACTTCTTCCCTTATGCATTTGCCATACTCAAGCATATCTTTCAAGCCTGTAAGCATCTTTGTCATCAGTGTTTTGAATTCTGTATCTGTTAGGTTTGCTATCTCCTCGTTTTTTACGTTGGCTATCTCCTCGTCACTTAGTTCTCCCACTGAAACCTTGATCTGTTCCCTTTTTGGGGCCATACTTCCCTGTCTCCTTATCTTGACAGGCTCCTGTGTTTGTTTGCCTCTGTGTTTTAGGTAGAGCTGTCACTCCTGTTATGTTGTAAGGGGTGGAGCCTTAGGTATTCATCAGTACAGGGCAACCTATTTCACCATGTTGTGGCACTGTACGTGGGGGAGGGGTCTGAGATGGAACAATGCTGTTTGCTCAGCACTCACCCCTTTTCCAGGTACTTCTCCCACTTTGTATGGGACTGGCACCTCTCTAGCTGTTGCCCTGGCTGCCATTCCCAGAGCGGATGAGTCTGTGGATGTTCTAGGACTGTGGCCGCCCTTTAATCAAGCGGACTCTGCTGAGAGATCAGCAGTTTCTTCCTCCGCACCAGCCCCCACTGGTTTGCACAGTCAAAAGCAATGAGGCTTTATTTTCCCCAGTGCTTGGACCATGAACTGCGCAATTGATCTGGTGCTGTAAGTACTCCCCAGGTGCCATTCCTGACTTTTTAAAACATGTGACTGCCCTTTCCACTGGCCTGCTGCTGCCATTACTGCTGCCACTACCACCTTGTGTCCTCTCTGCCCTGGCTCCGCCCCTCTCACCTCTCTGCATGAATATTTCTTCTTTATATCTTTGTTTGTTGGACTTCCATGCAGCTTGATTTTCTGGAACTTCTAGTTGTCTCTAGTTTTGAGGTAGTTGTATTCCTTCTTAGTTGTGGAGGGAGACACAGAGTGTCTGTCTATGTCTCCATCTTGGCCGGAAGACCTCCAAAGTAAGCTTTTAAATTTTTTTACAGCCTCAGATATTCACTGGTTAATGATATAAATTAATGAAACAGTAAATAGTTAACAAAGATCCTCTTAATTTTGTTGTAAACCTGAGATTACTGCCAAGAGTCTTAAAAAATAGTTAACAAAACATATAATCAAGTATTATGTGTATAGCAATAATAAAATAGTAACTCTAACACTATTTTAGGTGTCAACCCCACTTTTCTTTTACAAATGCCAAGTTACATTTATTAACTTAAATTATTTTGTTATACAAATCTATAACTATTTTGTCATATTAGCTGAAATTCTGTTCATTAAATACCACCTCCCCGTAGACCCTTCCCCCCAGCCCCTGGCAATTGCCATTGTAATTTCTGACTCTATGCCCTTTACTATTCTAGGTATCTCATATAAACACAGTCACAGAATATTTGTCTTTTTGTGACTGGCTTACTTCACTCAGTCATATGTCCTTACATTTCATCTATGTTGTAGCATTTGTCAGAATTTTGTTTTCAAGGCTGAATAAATTTCATTGTGTGTATGTATAACATTTTGTTTACTCATTCTATTGTGTCAATAGAAACTTGCGTTACTTCCACCTTTTGGTTATTGTGAAGAATTCTGCTATGAATATTGGTACATAAATATCTGAGTCTCTGCTTTCACTTCTTTTGGGTATACAAGTGGAGGACCCCCAAAAAGCTGGACTTTATTTATAAAAATTGTGTACTTATTTTTACATGTTTAAACTTCAGTCACCTTCAAAGAACCCTTCATTTGATACAACACACCTATAGAGACTTTTTTCGTACTGCTCAAAAGAGTTTATGAACTCGTCAATTTTGATGCCTTTTAATATTTCTGCCTTTTCTTTGTTTCACCTCTTCCACATTGGCAAAATGTTTTTCTTTGAGGACTTTTTTCAAACAGGGAAATTTTAAAAAGTTGCTTAGGGCAAGATCAAATGAATAGAGAGAGTGGGGCATAGGGGTCACGGTGTTTTTCGTCAAAAACTGCTGAACACTCAGCATGATGTGGGCAGGTAGCTTGTGAATAACCCATCATGAAACAGGCAAAGGCATTAACAGAGCCTTCAAAATAAATTCATCGAAGCCGAATGCAGCCTCTCAGAACAATGGCAGCTGGTACACTGATACAGATGGGTTCATAGAGCACCCATCTAGTGGGGAAAGCCTGTACTACAAGGGGCCCAGCCTCCAGAAGATAATTCTGTTTTTCTGTCAGGGTCCCCCCTCATATACACATGAGTAAAATGGCTGGATCATACGCTGATTCCATATTTAATTTTTAACTGTCATAGTGTTTTCCATAACAGCTATAACATTTTGCTTTGTTACCAGCAACTGAGTTACATTTTGATGCTAGTCCTTTGTAGCAGTGCCCTGACCCTGAAGCCCAACTGCTTAATGTGGACTGACCATGCTGGCTTCTAATAAAAATAACCTCAAAAATTATTCTGACAATGGTGTTCCTCCTATGTCCTTGATTTTAATGGGTGAAGATTTCTGCTTCAAGCCCTGTTAGCATTCTATAACTGTTACTCCTAACTTCTGCCTATTTTAGGATCTGCATTAGCATGTATAGGCATTAATGTAACAGAGAGAAAGACACAACTGTGCGTCTACTTGAGAAAACAAGTCTTTTTTGTTAATTTGTTTGTTTGTCATCCTATATTGATATGCAGAAGTTTCAATATCTCTCTTCTTTGTTGGCTAATCTCTATGTGCTTCTTGTACTGCTTCCCAGGACTGAGTTTTATTAGGTACAGTCTTAGATTTGCCCATCCTCTGAAGACCTTAAGTGATATATGTGGTCACATGCCTAAAAGGAATTCCACCCTGGCCCTAGGACTACAGGTTGGACCCTGTCTTCTCCTAGGCTCCTCAGGTGGCCACAACTTCCTGTATCATCCATACTTCATCCTCACCACCACAACTTCCTACCAAACACCAGTGTCTGGACTCTCATGTTCTCCATTGTTTGAAGCAGAAAAAAATAACTTCTGAGTTCCATTCTGCTAAGAAAAATATCACCTATCCAGTTCATTCTGGTCTTTTCTAATTCCTCCCTTAAAAAAAAGAAAAGAGTAATTGAGGATATATCTAGAAAAATATATAGCATAAAAAATATATATTTTAAATGTCTTTATTAGAGAGGATGTTTGTGCTTAAATATAATGGAAAAAGTCAAAGAAAAATATAGCATCTAAAGCATTTGTACATAAAGAATTGCTATAAAAGGAATAAACCTGGAGGACATTATGCTAAGTGAAATAAGCCAGAGAAAGATAAATTATGCATTATTTCATTTATATGTAGAATCTAAAATAATCAAATTCATAGAAGCAAAGAATAGAATGATGGTTGCCAAAGGCTGAGGGAGGAGGAAATCGGCAAGTGATTGTCAAAGGGTATAAAGTTTCAGTCACACAAGATTAAGTAGTTCTGGATATCCACTACACAGAATAATCCCTATAACTAAGTGTATTATATACATAAAATTTGCTAAGAAGGTAAATCTATGTTAAGTGTTCTTACCACAAGTAATAGATAAATAAATAATAACTAAATAAAATAATAAAAAGAGTGGGTGGAAATTTTTTAAGGTGATAAATATGCTTGTAGGGTTGCTAGTATTGATGGCTTCACAGGTATATACTATCCTTGAACTAATGGAGTGTTAGGCATTAATATATACAACTTTCATATGTCATATGAAATAAATCATATGTCAAGAAATTTGTCATTAATTTTTCTTTTAAAAATATATATTGTTTTTATTTTATTTTATTAAATTGTTGTTCTATTACAGTTGTCCCATTTTCCTCCTGTTCCTCTTACTTGTCCTGCCCACCCCCTACCCCCATAGATTTATTTTTTAAAAAGACAGGATATGACCTAGAAAGAAATGCTTCAAAATATCAGTAATTAAATTGTTTTGGGATAAGCAGAGACTTTTTTCTCATAGATATTTTTGTGTTTTATTTCCAAAATAATTATATATTACTCTCATTATCAGTGACAATAAAATAGTTAAATGAAGTAATTGATGATATAAGCAAAATGCAGAGTAGTGGAAACACTGAGTACAGCGGAGGCATATCATCTTGAGTGTCAATCTTGTGTTCCACCACCAGCTATCTGGGCTTGATAAATTACACAAGTTCCCTGAACCTGGTTTTACTCAACCAAAAAGTAGATATGATACTTTTAACTTGAAGGATTGATATGAGGGCTTTGACTAAACACAAATGTGAATCAACAAAATGTGACTTATAGTTAGTGCTCAATAATGAGATCTAATATTGTTACAGAGCCCCTGGGCTGCTCCAATTGAAAACAAACCCATGGGCTCTTTAATTAGGGGTTCGATTGCCTGCTGCCAAAATTACAACTCTGAACATTATATTAGAGTGAAAAGAAAAATTTTTTATTTAACAGTTACACATATCCTTGCCTCCCCTCTACCAAACCTAGCCAGTTTTAGGGAGGTCAGAAACACCATTTCCCTACTTCCTAGGCACAGTTCAGCTTTACCAGCAGCTGCCAATCACTCAATCTGATTGGCGAGGTCCTTTCTGTGCTGTGGTGCCCTCCAGCTCTGAATGCAGGACTGCCTGGATTCTCAGCCTCCTTGCGAACTGTCTTCTTTCTGTAAACTGTGTGGATCTCCTCTCCTTCTCCAGAGCACCTCTGCAAACACCCACCAGCGAGAGAGACAGCCCCAGAGCGTGCCCCCGAGAGTGCCCCCCCTAAAGTGTTCACAGCTGCCTATATATCCCTGACTGCGTCCTCTGACGCAGTGGGTGTTGCCAACAGTTCTGACCATTCACAGAACCCCATGTAGGCTCTGTGTGCTTTCCATACCATCACCTGGTTCAAGACTCCTCCCATCCACCTGAGGCTTTGGATGCATTAAAGCAATTTACATAATGAAAGACACAGGCCATCAACCTCAGGCATGTGGAGGCATTCTGAAAGCTGCTTCCTTCTCTCCATCCCCCAGCCACAAACTCCGGGGATTTTTGGACTCTCCTGTTTCTGTAACAATGTTACATCTTGTTGTAAAGTTTTTATTTTAATCATGCTTTTTCCAACCTCTGGAGGACAAGAAACACTATGTTTAATACTAAAGCTATGGCTGGCATTATTCAACTCGGCAGAAAATCCATTGAAACACCTTTAACACTCAAATGTTTCCCAGTCCCACCCATCTACCTGCACTAATGATCTTGAGCAGGAGGAGACCTGCCTTATATTCCTACTGTGAGGCTTCTGGCACCAACCCAGTGACTGGCTGTTATACACATTCTGTCCTTCATGCGCACCTCTTTGTTTAGAGTACTGTAATAACATCTCGGGAAGTAAACTTGCCTGAGCTCAGGTCAACTGTGTTGTCCTGTGGTGCAATCTTGCTAAGTCATTAAATGCTCTGGAGTAAATCCTCCTGCTCTGCAGTAGAATAGAGAGTCACTCAGAGTTGTGGAATCAGTTGTGATCCTGCTCCCTTGCTTCCCTCTATAGAAAAGAATTGACAAATGACACACAGAAGCCTGATTAGCAAAGTGAGTCAGTTTTCCCTTAAATGCAACTTAAGCAGCATGGTGGTCTCAGTGTTAATGAACATTAGCCCCATCAGGTTTCAGCTGGAAGTAACCTGGAGCAATTCTCCAAGGCAACCATTTTGTAGATGAGAAAACGGAAGTCCAAAGAATGAGGGAACCACTGGGACATAGTAGGCACTGAATACAAACTTGATGAATGAATGAGTTTTTATACCAGAGGACTAGATTGTGACAAAAAAAGTGATAGCTAAGCTAATACAGTTTAAGGGCTCATTGTTGTTGCATGCTATCATAAATGCTTTACACACATAGGCTTAGGGGATCCTTTCTACAACACATTTTACAAATAAGGAAACTGAGGTATGTTACAGTTCAGTGGCCCTTCCAAGGCAATGTAGATGATAAATGGTGGAGGTGGACTTTGATCCCAAAACCTCTACCCCAAGGTCACACACTCAATAAATAGATTATACTCTCCCTAAGGTTAGGACTCTAGCCCTGTATTTCTATTTTAACAATATCTCTGAAGTCTCTCATTTCTTTCTACTATCAATATTAATCAAGTACCACCATCCTCTCTCACCTCTATTCCTGAAACAGCCTCCTAATTCGTCTTATCTCCAATCTTTTCCGTCTTATTCTCCCCAGAACTATCAGACCGATCCTTCTAAAAGACACACTTAATCATATAATTCTCCGTCGTTAGACCTTGCAGTGATTCCTCATTATCTTTGGTATATAATTCAATTTATCAATGGTTCATAGGACCCTTAATAACCATTTTCTCCTTGAAACTCCTATGCCAATTTTATAAACTTCTTTCACCTCCTACAAAGCAATACTCTCTATGAACTCAACTCTGGTCTACCATTGCCTTTGCTGCCTAACTTCTCTTGATTCCAGGTTGCAGCTTACATCACGTACTTAGGAAGGCATCCACCCAACCTCTCTCAAGCCTTGTTTAGATGCCCCTTCTTTGTATTTCCTATTGAGTTGCCTATTTCTCTTATTAAATTATTTACCAAGGCAAGAATCAAGCTTGCCGTAACATCATTGAATCCCATCTGCCTAGTAAGTTAGTAAATCTCTTCGCAATTCAATTTCATCACCTAAAGGGGGTATGATGGTACTTATTTCATTAAATTAAATTTAAAAAGACATGTAAAATATGTAGTGTCTGGCATATAATGACTTAACAAATGATAATAAATGTAGATTATATTTATATATATACACACACACTTTATATTTCATTGGGTGACATATAATTATATTAAATATCAGATAAAATGGTGTGTTTATGTTTAAAATAAAATACAAATTGGATTTTGGACAGTGGCAGAGAAAGAAATGCTAAGAGAAACTGTGGAGATGAAGGAGAGCAAAGGGAAGTGACAAGGTGGGGAGGAGAAAGGCAGGAAGGAGAAGCAGCTGGCCTTCTAGTCAGACTGCAGGGCTCAGTACCACCCTGTGCAAAGGCCCCAAGGCCAGAGGAGCCCAGCCCAGCTTCCTGAATGAAGGGGGAATCTGCCAGGGTATGCTAAGAAGTTCATAGGGCATGTTATTCCAATATGGTATATTTCATATCATTTAGGACACTTCCATTTAAATTTTTTTAAAGCCTTATCCACCTTCTAAATCTTATATTTTCTTAAAAAGAAACAAGACATTTATTCTATAACAAAAGACGAAAGACTTAAAGTTTATAAAAGATGTCAATGCTAACTATTTTAAAGTCGCTCACACTAAAGTCTAGCCAGTCTATCAGCAAGATGTTTGGCAGTAGTTAAATTCTTCCCATATTCATTTCTAAAGGCAGATAGTGAGCAGGACAACTTTAGCTACATCAAAACTCAAGCAAATGGTTTAGTCTTAGTGTCTGGGTGAGGGTAGGCAGGGTGGCAGATGGTGGGTACAACAGTCAACACAAGATACAGTTCAAAGACTTCCTAAACTGAGCTCAGTTTTGTCATGTGACCTTCAGGGGAGAGGATAGGAAGAATGAGTAGAAATTGTGTATAAAGGTGTTTTTGCCATATGAGACACTGAATTCCTAATGGCTGGATACCTTCTGGACAGACTATATTATATATATGTTCCGTCGATCTGAAAATCCATGCTTTTGTGTGGGCCCATTCTTACTCTTGTCCAGGTGAGGGTTCCCCAGTGCAATGAACCAAGCACCTTGTAGGCTTTCACTATAAATACATAGAGTGTGGGGTAAAAGTGGGTTTCTAGTTGTGAGGACACGAAACAGAGTTTATTCTTGTATTATTATTTATTAATTATTATATTATTTTCCATATAAACAACTATGAACCTACTTTGCCCCACACTGTATACTCTGTATTAATGCATATAAATACATATGCATGTATATGTGTATATAGAAAAACCAAAAAATTTTGTTTTCAATATAGTTTAATATATATATATATATATATATATATATTATATAAAGAAATAAATTACATTAAAAACTTTTTTTCAGTCATGGTTAGCAAAATAGGAGACAAAGTTGTGGTAAAATAATTTGACTTACAAGTATTAACTATATGACAGACATCATGCTAAGCACTTCATATGTGTCCCCATTTATCTTCACAACTACCTGGAGAGATACTCATTGTTATCTCTTTTTTTATTATGTATAAATTGAGGCTCATGGAGATTAACTAAATAGCCCAAGGTAACATAGCAGTGCATGGCAGAACCAAAATTCAGGCGCTGCTCAAACTTCCAAGCTTGAAAAATTAGGTTATAACCCCAAGCCACAGCTCAGACTATCCTCATTTAGTCTCCAGGTGAATTACAGGAGCACTGATTTAGGGCCAATCCGAACACAAGCCAAGGTAAATTCAGGCCCTGGTTGATGCAGTTTACATTCCAATCAGGATCTGGCTAGCCAGAAAACCCCCAAACTATGAAGAATGCTATTTCCTTTCAAAGCCACCCTCATGATACCAGGCTGCCCAGAATTTCCTTGGAGAAAAATGTCACTATTTTCTGAAGGACCCCAGGGCTTCCTTTTCTGCTCATACTCAGTCTTATGCCTCAGCCTCCTATTTACTTCTCTTTATAAAAAGACACTCCAGACTCAACCATAATATCAAAGAAAAATAACTTTGTATTTCATAAAGTGGTCACTTCAGGCCAGAACAAGGATTCTTATAGCTTAAACTTATTTTTATATCAAACATCCTAGTTGAAAAATGATTTATAGTCATTGATTTTCCCAAATTCCAACTCCCAAAACCTATCTCAAATACTTATCTCCTAGGAAGTTCTGTATTAACAGATAAAGTATTAGTTAGGTATGCTGAATTATGATTTATTATATATTTAAAATAACATAAGTAATAACTAAAAGTAAAACCTTCCAATTGTCCAAAGAGAATTTAATAGGCCTATTTTTCCTACATTTGATATGAAAGAAAACAAATATACGACTATTAAAGCAAGGTAATATTCTTCAGAGGCTAAAGTGAAAATAAGAAGTTGATCTTGTAAAATTAAGATGTTACCTAGCACAATGAAGTACTTCTCAGAATATAATGTACATGTGAATTACTGCATGATTTATTGGGTTTGTCAAAAAGTTCGTTACGATTTTTCCATGGACAGATTTTTCATTTTCATCAGTAACTTTATTGATTTGGATATTTTTGGTATGTTTCCTATCTCCTGCTATTGGCCTCTAGTTGGTAGAGGCCAGGGGTGCTCAAAATATCTTCCAGTGCATGACAGCCCCACAGCAAAAAATTATTTCGCCAAAACATCAATAGTACCAGAAACCTTCACAGACCACTTTTGACATGTTCAATCAATTACAGCACCTTCTCCAACACTGAAAAAATCTTTTTTTCTTTTTGCTTTTCGATTGTTTTTACCTTTCTTGAAATAATAAAACATAATATGCCAAAAATATTTATGTTTTCTTCCATTTTCAATATTAAAATGGCTGCACAAAAATTCACCAATTTTCATAAGTGTTTTTTTAGTACATACTAATGTGACAGCTGTCACAATATGATCTAATGAATTGTCTCAAATGAAGTTAAAGACAACTAAGTGATACTAGAGCTACCATATGGAAAAAAGATAATGGACTTTTTGACCAACCCAGTAGTTAAATTTTAGATTCTATTTCAGTAGATCTAGGGCAGTATGGAGATTCTGCATTTCTAACAAACTCCCAGTTGACATTTCTGCTGCTGGAGCAGGTACTACTCATCAAAGAGCAAGAGCCTGGCAGGTAAGGAAGTGGCCCTTGAATTACATAATCTGGGTTTTTATCTGGGCCTACAATGTAACAATTGTGCGACCTTGAATATGTTACTTCACTGTCTCTCTGCTCAATATCACCTGTAAAGCAGGGCTAATCAGAATGTTGTTATGTAAGATAATGTATGTAAAACATTTATGACTGTGTTGGCACATGAGACATAATTAGAAGAAGAAGAAGTATGAAAAAAAGGAGGGGAATTGGTGAAGAATTAATGTATTTTTTAAGTTTATTTTATTGATTATGTTGTTATAGTAGTTCCAATTTTTTCCCCTTTGCTCCCCTCTGCCTAGTACCCCCCTTCTCTCCAGCAATCCCACCCCCCTTAGTTCATGTCCATGGGTCATGTATATAAGTTCTTTGGCTTTACCCTTTCCTATATTATTAACTTCCCCCTGTCTATTTTGTACCAATAAATTATGCTACTTAATCTGTGCACCATTTCCCAAATTTCTCCCCCTTCCCCCTCCCAGCTGATAACACTCCAAATGAACCCCATACCTATGATTCTGTTCCTATTCTGGTTTGCTTAGTTGGATTTTGTTTTTATTTTTTAGATTCAATTGTTGATAGTTGTGAGTTTGTTGTCATTTTAGTGTTCATAGTGTTGATCTTCTTTTTCTTAATAAGTCTCTTTAACATTTTATATAATAATAGCTTAGTGATGATGAACTCTTTTAGCTTTACCTTGTCTGGGAAGCACTTCATCTGCCCTTCCATTCCAAATGATAGCCTTGCTGGATAGAGTAATCTTGGTTGTGAGTCCTTGCTTTTCATCACTTGGAATATTGCTTGCCAGTCTCTTCTTACCTGCAAAGTTTTTTTGGAGAAATCAGCTGATAGCCTTATAGGCACCCCTTTGTAGGTAACGCTCCACTTTTCTCTTGGTGCTTTTAGGATTCTCTCTTTATCGATCACCTTTGGCATTTTAATTATGTGTCTTGGTGTGGTCCTCCTTGGGTCTAGCTTGTTTGGGACTCTCTGTGCTTCCTGGACTTGTATGTCTATTTCTTTCACCAAATTTGGGTAGTTTTCCTTCATTATTTTCTCACATAAGCTTTCAATTTCCTGCTCTTCCTCTTCTCCTTCTGGCACCCCTATGATTCAGATGTTGGCATGTTTAAAGTTGTCCTAGAGGTTCCTAAGCCTCTCCTCATTTTTTTCAACTCTTGTTTCCTCATTCTGTACTGGTTGACTGTATTTTTTTTTTCTTCCTTATGTTCCAAATCATTGATTTGAACCCCAGTTTCCTTCCCTTAACCATTGGTTTTGTGTGGATTTTACTTCATTTCACCCTGGCTGGTTTGGCTCAGTGGATTGAGCGTCGGCCTGTGAGCTAAGTGTCGCTGGTTCGATCTTCCAGTCAGGGCACATCAGAGAAGGAAAACTCTGATTCCAAAAAACCTCCGCTGCCTTGTGGCATACCTCTTCAGGGAAAGGCTAAGGGAGTAAACCCCGACAGAAAATCCGGAACCGGAGTCCCTAAGGCGGTTTGACGTTGTAGTCAACACCGGCAACTCCTGCGGCGCACCTGAAGCCAAGCTGTATTGACTCCGTCTTTCCCTTCGATCCTTCAGCTGCGAAGAAAGGTGGGGTCTGCTGCATGGGCAACAGCAGACCCTCCATATCACCCTGCCCAGGCTCTGTAGCTTCAGCTTCACTGGAGAGGACACTCCAGCGTCATCGCAAGATGTCGATTCAACACGGGAGGAGTCAGATACCGTGTCACTCCCGAGTCGGACTGCACAGCCATTCTCGGCGGTGCAGATAGACTCTTAAGAAGCTACACCATCGTCTCTCGAGATGGACGGCTGCCGACGACTTCGTTTCACCTAGCATGGCCTTCACTTCTTCCCTTATGTATTTACCATACTCAAGAATATCTGTCAAGGCTGTGAGCATCTTTATCACCAGTGTTTTGAATTCTACATCTGTTAGGTTGGCTATCTCCTCATCTATTAGGTTGGCTATCTCCTCGTCGCTTAGTTTTCCCACTGGAACTTTGATCCGTTCCCCCTTCTGCGCCATACTTCTCTGTCCCCTTATCTTCACAGGCTCCTGTGTTTGTTTACCTCTGTGTCTTAGGTAGAGCTGTCACTCCTATTACGTTGTAAGGGGCAGAGCCTTAGGGATTCATCAGTCAGGGTGACCCATTTCACCACGTTGTGGTGCTGTATGTGAGAGAGGGGTCTGAGAGGGAACAATGCCACTTGCTCAGCACTCTCCCCTTTTCCAGGTACTTCTCCCACTTCTGTATGGGACTGGTGCCTCTCTAGCTGTTGCCCTGGCCATTGTTCCCAGAGTGGATGAGTCTGCAGATGTTCTAGGACTGTGGGGGCCCTTTAAACAAGCAGGCTCTGCTGAGAGACCAGCAGTTTCTGCCTCTGTCCAAACCCCCACTGGTTTGCATAGTCAGAAGCAATGAGGCTTTATTTTCCCTGGCAGTGGGACCGTGAGCTGCACAGTCCAGTGAGCTAGGTGTCTGTCCCAACTTTTTAAAATGTGCAACTGTGCTTTCTGCCAGCTTGCCACTGTCACCACCACTGCCACCACCACACCACATCCTCTCCGCCCAGTTCCGCCCCTACTACCTGTCTGGATGAGTATTTCTTCTTTATATCTTTGTTTGTTGTATTTTGATGCATCTTGATATTCTGGAACTTCTGGTTATCTTTAGTTTTGAGGTAGTTGTATTCCTTCTTAGTTGTGGAGGAAGACACAGCCTGTCTGTCTAAGCCTCCATTTTGGCAGGAAGTCCTCTATTTTTTGTTAATGTCACTTTTGAACATACTCAAAGCGATGAGTCCTCAGCTATATCCAAATAATAAAATACTGTGTGTGTGTGTATGTATGTGTATGTGTATGTATGTGTATGTATATATATAGATATAGATATAGATATAGATATAGATGTATTTAAATATGCATATGTTTGTGTGTTGGGTATGTATTTACTATTTCACAATATTTCAATACTTACGTATATATATTTACTATTTCACAATTATATATATGTATATAAAGATATATATTCAATTATATATATGAACATAAATATTCAACTCAATTTAGTCTTTCTCCAGAATGTGACTACTTTGGAAACTTTTAAAGATTTATTAATTTTACTCAACCATTTTTTATTAGGAGATATGAGATGTAAATACAATGGAAGGGTAATGTCAAGTTTTTTAAATGCTAGGTATAGTTCTTCAAAAATAAATTATTCTTTCAGAAACTGTTTTGATTGGGTCTACCTTATCTTTATGCTCACCAGGAAATGGAAATGAAACAGCACCTGGATCAGTTACACAGCCAAAAATATTGGAGAAAATGGATTTAGAGATATTTTTAAAGAAGGCTCTATGAAACTTATGGCAGGAACAAAAAGTAGACATACAGAGAGAAAAGAAAAGGTAATACATATGAACTTTATTTTGATTAACTCCACACATTCTCTAATTAAGCATTTTTTTCAGTAGTCAGAAGGTGGAGGGAGCGGTTTCCCGTGCAGAGCCACCTCCAGAATGCAAACACCAGGAAGCTTTCTGCAGTTGCCACAATTTATGGTTGACTTCCTTGAGTCTCTCACGGACAGTATGTTTGTATCTTCAAGTGAATGTTAACCAACAATTGGTGGCGGGGTGCTGTCATGAGCCTGGGTGGCAGAGGCAGCAGTTTGAGGTGCAGAGCCACCTCCAGAATGGAAGCACTGGGAGGCTTTCTGCAGTTGCCGCAATTTATGCTTGAGAAATACCCATTGCCCAAGGATAATTTTCATTTAGATATTTTTATCTTTAAGTGCATGTTGACCATCATTAGGTGGAGAGGTGATGTCATGAGCCTGGGTGGCAGAGGCAGTGGTTTGCGGCGCAAAGCCACCTCCAGAATGGAAGCACTGGGAGGCTTTCTGCAGTTGCCGCAATTTATGGTTGACTTCCTTGAGTCTCTTACGAACAATATTTATTTGGATGTTGGTATCTTCAAGTGGATGTTGACCATCGGTAGGTGGAGGGGCGGTGTCATGAGCGTGGGTGGCGGAGGTCTCGGTTTGCAGTGCAGAGCCACCTTCAGAATGGAAGCACTGGAAGGCTTTCTGCAGTTGCCATAATTTGTTTGAGAAATACCCGTTGCCCAAGGAGAATTTTTATTTTGATCTTTTTATCTTCAAGTGTTTGTTTTCCATCAGTAGGTGGAGGGATGGTGTCATGAGACAGGATGGAGGAGGCAGCGGTTTCTGGTGCAGACCCACTTCCAGGTTGGAAGCACTCCATTTCATTCTGTATCTTCTGTAATTTCTGCTTTGGAATAGTTTGTTTTTCTATCAAACGTTTGATTTCTGTGTCTATATTTTTAAATAGATGGCTGTAAGCAGCGGTTTCCTGCTTATGTTGTTGTGACAGTTCATATTTATTTTCTACATCACTATAAAGTGTCATAAATCTATCAGTCGTTGGTGTTAAATTTGTTTGAGAGTCTTCAACTTCCTTTCTGTATAAGTCATTTGACTCTCTC
The DNA here is from genome assembly GCF_987537825.1 of Furipterus horrens. Taxonomy (NCBI): domain Eukaryota; kingdom Metazoa; phylum Chordata; class Mammalia; order Chiroptera; family Furipteridae; genus Furipterus; species Furipterus horrens. The sequence goes on from NW_028327174.1 coordinate 59,848,469, forward strand.
TCGTTTGGAGTCCCTCAGGAACACCTCTTTTATACATGTAGAGAAGTGTCCTCTGAGGGACACCACACTGCGGCCCACTTGCTGCGGGTAATGGCCTACGCCTGAGATAAGGCCTCCAAACCAGGAGCCCATATGCAGGTTTTCATACTGACCTCATCTGCTCTGTGAGAAGCATCCTGTGCCAATGAACAGCTCTGCCAACTGTGCCAGAATGGCTCATGGACAGGACTAGCTAAGAATTAAATCACAATGACTTTGTTGTTAGGCAAGGCCTGAATGGGGTCCTTGCACATGAGGGCACCTGGGAAGAGATGACTTGCCCTATACCTGAGAGCAGGCCCTTCTCTAGTGGTATGTCCCCTGAGGGCCTCCTCTGTTTCCACTGTCTTGGAAGCTGCACATTGCCTGATATTTTGTCACACAGTTCATGTTGTCCTGAAGCTTGTGATTCCCACACCACCATTTTTTTTTAATTTGATGTAGAACTGACACAGTGACACTCATCCCTCTTAAAAGCACAGGTGGCCTCATTTAGGCAAATGTCTTTGCCTGTGTATTGGCACCTATGCTCATAATCTTTCAGTTGCCATTTGTAATGCCCACTACTACAGAGTGTCATTAGAGTTGTCTCAGAGTTGGCCTACATGATGCCTTGTGAGGCTTGCTTCAATTACTGATCTAGGAATTGACAAAGTAAGGAGCACATTAGCTATACTTGTATGTGACACCAGATTGGAAGATACGGTGGTTAGAACTGGGAGATATTAACGTGACTATCTTAAAAGATATATAGAACACACAGTGATAGGTAAGTTAGCAATATGTTTAGATTTTTAATTAGTGAAATCTGAAGTCAAAGTAGTATTTGGGGGGAGAAGACTCAACAAAATATTAATATGTGATGGTGAAACTTAACTTCTGTAAATTACAGTGGAAAATTGTCTACTATCCTAATTTATAATAAGAGTTAATACTATAACATTACCTAAATCTTTTCATTTAGCCAGCAGCAACGCAGCATCAAGACTTTCTTTTCTCATTGGAAGTTTAGTGGTGTTTTTGAAGATCCTGCTTTCTGGAGTCATACTTTCTAGATTTAAATCAGGGTCCTACTACAAATTACTGTTACCAATAGTGAGTTATACTACTGTTTCCTGATCTAAAAACAGAGTAAATACCGAGTGGTCTGAAGCTTAAGTTATAATGTAAAGTGCTTAGCTCAGGGGTTGGTTTATAGCAAGTACTCAAACACTATATATTATTTATTTTAGAGGTTCTAAAATTACTGTATGATGGGTATTAGAATATTTATTATCCTAAAACTAGGAAGTTTTAAAAGTTTAAAATTCTGAGCTATCATTTAAGTAGCTTTTGAGACCTTCATGTTTTTCATGGCAGAGTTTTCAGTCACATTATTAACCTGGCTATAAGTATCATTAGGATAAGCTGAAAAACTGAAAATGGAAATTTTGTTTAACAGTATTATCTTTATTCTAACTTAAAATGGTTGATGCCATCCTTCTCTATTCTAGACCTTAATTATACAGTCACTAGAATGCAAAATACAGATCATAGAGAAAACAAAAACAGACACTGAAGGTAAAATTAAAAGTTTAACTTTCTGATTAAAATTTTCTTAGGAATGAAACAAGCTCAAATATATTATCCTCCCAAGAAGTCTCTGTGCTCCAAGCCACAGCACTGGGCTGTGTCTGTCCCTGGCTGGCAGTGTCTCACAGTTCACCTGTGCGCACTGCTTGCCTGCCTGGGGTCCCCACTGAGTCTGTGTTTCTGCCACAGCTCTCCTGTATAGGCCCCTCTCCCCGGCTTAGTTCCACTCCTTTTGGTTTAGTGGTGCCGTGATGCGCGTGCCCAGGGCACAGGGTTGCCAGCCCAGGTTTGCCAGCCCAGGGAGTCCCCACCTAGACTCAGTTCATACAGCCTCCCACAGTCGGGGCCACTCACTGTCCTCCCATACCTCTGGCTGTTTCAAGGAAACCTTCCTATTTTCTACCTCCAGGACTCCGCTGGTCCCAGCATCTATGGCAAGTGGCAGTTTCCAAGCAGATCTCAGCCAATGAGCCGGTCTGCAGCTGCCCCTTTGGGGTGCGGTGCGGCAGCAGCGCCAGGCTGGGAGGCCCAGCAACTCCTCTTGAGAGCATGGGCAAGCCTTCTGCCCTTTTCCACTCTGCTCCCACACTCCTTTCCCTGCTCGAGCTGTCTGAAATCCGCACTCACTCACCCGTCTCCGAGTTTGTACTCCAAGCCTTTCCGTGATGGGAGCAAGCAGACAACACTGCTACCTACTCCGCCGCCATCTCCAGACTCTTCAACTTCAGTTTTTCCCTATGCCACTCTCTTGACCAGAAGTCCCAATGTTTCTAAGAACTATTATTATATTTATTTTATAAATGGATATTCCAAGGCTCAACAAAGATGAGTATCTAGCCCAAGGTCACAGACCAGGCAATCTAATTGCATATCCTACCTTTTTACCTGTTGCCACTGGCAAAAACACTAGTATCAGGATCTAATGACATTGTGCCCTTCAGGTTACCTGTTGAAGAAACACATTGGGAAAGTACAAGGCTTTATATTTATATTTATGGAGTCCTGCCCTACTCTGGAATTGAGAGTTTGATTTGTCTGAGCATGACAATGACCTAGTAAAGAGGTTGGCAACAGTCAATGAAAGTGCGATTTTTGGCTGAACCTGCAGTGGGAGGGGTGGCGTGCCCTGGTGCCTGATGTGGAGGGATCAGGGTAGGGACAGAGCATGGCATTTGCTTCTCTTCTGTCCAAACCCTCTAGGGCAAGAGGCTGTAGGGAGATGATGAAGCAGCTGTTGTCATGAGGAATGCTGAGAACAAGAGATATAAACAGCCTGGCTGGAGGCCCAGTGACAGGCTGTGACACAGAGTGGGCCAAGTGGTGTTTTCCCCACTGCACAGGCCTGGCTGTGTGACAGTGCATGCTTCAGAGGGGGCTGCATGGCCTGGGCATCCTTAGCACTAAACAGGGCACCCTGAGCACAGGCAGGAGTAGTGGTGGAGAGAGACCTCAAAGCGACTTCCTGGGAAAAGCAAGAGTAGAATAACTTGAGAGCCCTGAGCACCTATGGATAACTTCCAGGATTCATACTGACCTGAGGTCCTGCATCATGCAAATGAAAGAAGACAGTCAAAGCCATGTTGCTATCTCTTTCTGGCTGCATTGTATCCCCTGAACTTCTTTGTCAAAATCCAACTCCCAGTGTGCCTCAAATTTTGGAGATAATCCCTTTAAAGAGTAACTAAGTTAAAATGTGACTGTTAGCCTGGGTCCTAATCCCACATGACAGGTGCCCTTATAAGAAGGAGAAGACGCACTCAGGGGTACACTTGCACAGAGGGACAGTCACACGAAGAGGCAAGCCAAGGAGAGAGGCCTCTGAGGAAATCACCCCTGCTAGCACCTTGATCTTGGACTTCCAGCCCCCAAAACTCTGAGACAATAAACTTCTATTGTTTAAGCCACTCAACCTGTAGTATTTTGTGATGGCCTAGCAAACTAACACTCTATCCCTAAGAAGAACTTTCATACTCCCAGGATGGTGAGGCCAGGGGCAACTTGGCATAGACCCACATTTAATTGTCACCATGCATGTTTGAGGCAGGTAGTATTACTCATTTTTACTAAGTAGAAACAATGTTCAGAGAAGGTAAAGAGCTTTCCCAAGATCACACAGCTTTTAAGTGATGAAGTCTGTATTCAAGTCCCTGTGACACCCCAATCTATATTCTGTGAGATATTGTCTATTTCCTCCCACACTATCAACACTGACATATTTTATCCATAAGCTCATCACTAGTCATTAGTAATTAACAGGAGTGGCACATGTCATATTTCCCTAATGATGCAAAGAAAACTGGTTCTTCATTTATAAATTCAGTACAGTTGACTGTATGGTAACATAAAATCCAGGAAGATGTGCTAACAAAGTGATATTTGATTTGCCAAAAATATTTTTAAAATATTCCTAAGCAATTGCTATTGAATGCCATAAAACAATCTTATTAAAATGATGTAGAGTGGGGGTCCAAGGAAGTAAATAGATATATAGGCCTATTCCTAATTATGTATGTTTTGGGGAAATAGGGGAAATAAAGAAAATGAGGTGAGGAGGAGAAAAGATAGAGATTTCTCTTCCCAAAGTCAAAGATTGTGTCCTCCCCATTGTTATACCCCCCCACCCTCAGGGTCTTCCAGGGCTTGGAATACATGGGCTTTTGATGTATACTTGTTAACTGACTGAACAAATGAACAAACAAATGAATAAATTCAACCCTCTAATAAGGAGAAAAAAATCCTTAGGCCCTTTCAGTTACCTAAGCTTGTCAAAGTATTTTGGGCTTTTTGTAGTTTATTTTCTGTTTTATTTAGTCAGATGTGATGGAACTTAAAAGGAAATAAAGATTGTACTAGAGAATTAAGCCATAGATCAAAGCAGGGCAAAAAAAAGAAAGGCGGTGGTGGGGATGATGATGGTGGGAAGTTCTTGCCTGAATATTCAAATACTATTAATGAAAAGGTGTCTCCTTGTCACCCTTTCAGTCATTGTAGAAATCAGCTTTACCTACTGCCACAAGTGAGCTCAGATGTATTTATTTCAATTGGATATCTTGACTTGTTTAGGTGAACAACAACCAGAGATGCAGATAGCTCAGAAGACAGAATGCAACCGTGGTAAATACAAGCAGAAGTCATTTAAATCTTATGGGCTGGATAGAATTTTTCCAGGCTGATGATTTTTAAAGCTGTCTTCAGAGCTTGTCTGCAATTTTAATTATACTAAAAATAATTATCTAATAGGCAGAGCACAAGGATTTTTAGGGCAGTATAACTACTCTCTGTGATAGTATTATAGTAGATACAGGTCATCATATATTTATGCAAACCCATAGAATGTGTAATACCAAGAGTGAACCCTAACATAGACCATGAACTTTAGGTGATAATGATGTGTCAATGCATGTTCATCAATTTTACAAATGTACCACTCTGGTGGGGGACATTGATAATGGGGGAGGCTGTGCATGTGTGTGGACAAAGGGTATATGAGAAATATCTGTACCTTCCTCTCAGATTTGCTGTGAACCTAAAACCACTCTAAAAGTCTATTTTAAAATATCTGCTAAAAATAAGTAATGCAAAAGATCCATCCTCCCCACTCCAATCAGAAAAGTGGCTAACAAGGTTATAACCAGGACAAAACAAAGTGAAGTGTCCTTAAGGTTTTTAGGTACTAAAGTTAACCAACAGTTAACTTTAGTACCCTTTACTACAATAAAATGCAAAACTTCCTGAGCATACTATTCAAATTTTGATGAAGTATTGCAGGAAAAAGGGATATTTTTATCATTCTATCTTGGTATATTACAATTATTAGTGTGATAGCTATAATATCTTGTTTTTTTCTTAGATGTTATTTATCTATTAGTATGAAGGATATAATAAATGAGGGTGAATTATTTTGTATTGTATTCCCCCAGTGTTCCATGGAGACAAAGATGGTTCTAGTAACTGAATAAATTTAACAAATATTTTTCCTTTAAAAAAATAAATGTATCAAGTTATTATTAATTTCTAATCTATCCAGAGAAATTTTAATGGGCTTTCAATTACAGTGTTTCAACTCAACTTACAAATGGAAGATACCATGATCCTATTACTATCTGCTATTATCATAAACACAACTTTGAGTCTGAACAATCCAATGCTGATTAGAGGTTTTCAGCATTAAGCACTGGTCTCATCTCTCAAGTTTAACAAATAACACAATACATAGTTCTCTGGCACATCTAGTCCTTTTATGTTGTGTGGTTGAAGCTCTCTTTTCTCATGTGACAAGCCAACAGAATACATACTATAACCAACTGAGCAAGCTATGATTAACTTTGCACAGAGCTGTCCCCAAACTCCCAACAAACTGCATACTGATTCTTAGATAAAAATATGGCAAGATATATTTCTCTAATGAAAAAAAAAATTTACAATTAAGAGCACTTGATGTTTCTTTTTTATTAGATTTTTATGAATCAAATTAGCACAAGGTCTAACCACCACTGTCTCTCCTGTATTGTTTTCATATTCTTTTGCTACACAAAGTCAATCCTTTGTGAGGTCCTGGCCTTTATAATGTGGTTGGGACCATTATGTTAATTAATTAATTAAGCAATAATACAGAGAGCCTACTCTCATTATCCTGAAATGGGGCACATTCCAGCCACATCTGTGAAACCAGTAGACGCAGCAGTTATGTCCACGTTTCTTGAGTGTCTGCAGAGGGTTAATCAAACATTAGTAATGCATTTAAAAGTATGTTGTGAGCCCTGGCTGGTGTGACTCAGTGGACTGAGGGCCAGCCTGTGAACTGAAAGGTCACCAGTTCGATTCCCAGTCAAGGCACATGCCTGGGTTGCAGGCCAGGTCCCCAGTCAGGCACGTGCAAGAGACAACCAATCTATGTTTCTCTGGCAGGTGTTTCTCTCCCTTTCTTTCTCCTTCCTTTCCCCTCTCTCTAAAACAAATTTTTAAAAATAAAATAAATATTTGTTGTGAGGTCTGAACTCAAGTTTTCTCCACAAGTTTGGTTACTTGCTTGCTCTCTTTATTGATAGCAATGTTTAAGTTGCAAATAGTAGGAATTGAACAGCCTCTCAGCTGCCTTTCCACGACAGATATTGCCAACCATTTGGTACCCCCAATACACCCAAAGGTCTAAGTGAGTTAATAATATGCAAAGCAGTTAGACCACTCCAGTGAAAGGATTAATTCTGTCTGACTCCAGAACCAGCTCTGAACCACTTCACCCTAATGTCAATAATTTCTTCATTATCCCAAGCAAGGTAATGGCAATTATCCCTACTCTGGGAAAGCTTTTTTATCAGATGGGTTACTAGGTTGCTAACTATGAAGAGGCTTTCAACTCAAGGGCAATCTGTCCAAGAGAGTCACACCAACCCCACAGAAGACTTGAGAGTTAATTTGCCTAGAGCATCACTAGGTTCATTGAATTCCGAAGCTAAATAATTTCTGATGGTGTGGCTGCTCTGTGCCATACTACAGAGCCTCCTCTCAGGACTGCAAGATTTATTTCTCCAGCTGTTTTGGAGAAGGATGTCAGCTGACAGTCTCCACAGCTGTTCCACCAATGTCCCATCCCTTTCTGGAGCAGCCAGCATGTAATAGTGCTCCCTCCTCTCAACTCAGAACAGTTCTGAAAGGCCATCCCAGCTTCATTGTTCTGTATTGGGTCACCTCAGGCCTTGATTTAGACTGCGTTGCAGTACGAATACTGTAAGGATGAGCACTCCTCAGGATCTAAAGACTCAATAACCACAGGGCTTATTGGCCAACCCCAGTGTGAGCTTTTTAGCCAACCCCAAAGCCTTAAGGTTGTCTCAGAAGCCAGAAGTTGCTGAGAAGTCCTGAACTCACAAGACTGTTGACAGAGGACTAACTCTGCTGCTGCTAAGAAGTTTCAAGAGCCACTCAGAGCTAATTCCCAGCCAAAGGAACTCATAATCAGCCAGTGATGATAAAAGTATTTTCAAAAGGAAGAAAAACACTTTTTATGCAGATCCAAGATAGCTGCAGAGTAGCTGGGAGCTCCATCCACTTGTTACCAGACCCGGACCAGCCTTGCAACTAAATCACAGAGCAATCAACTTGACAATCCAGCGGAGAGGGAGTGAGAGCATGTGTGAGTGAGCACATACAGAGATGAATGAGACTGTGGGGAGTGGGTGTGAATGGGAAAGAGCTTGCCCACCTGCAAGGCACCCAAGAGTGGGCTGCCTGAGCTCTCTAAGCAGAGCAACCACCGCCACTGCAACCCAACCCAGCATTTCTGGTTGTGCAGTGTCAGGGCAGCTGCAGATCAGCTCATGAGCCATTAGCTCCAGGGGTGGAGAGAGAGGGCCAGGAAGGTGCTGGCTCCAGAAACAGCGTGGCAGGAGCAGGCCTGCCTGAGGCTAAAAAATCTCTAGAGGAAGCAGGGAGAGCACTGTGCCACTGCCCCACGTTATAGTATCACCGTGGGATTCTTCCTAATGCCATCCAGGAGAGATCCAGAGGGAACTTCATCTAACACTGTCAGAAGCTCTGACAGGTGGTGGTCAGCCCTGACCAAGAGAGACTCTGTGATTTGGGGGGTTGGGGGGGTACACGTGGAGAACGAGCCCTGCAGGGCTCAGTGCTGCAGTGCCACACAGAAACTCTTTTAAAAGGGGAGCTTAGGCAAGACTGAAGACTTGGCAGGGTCCCGCTGCCCGGGTGTGCAGTGGCTCTGCTAACAAAGAACTCAGAGGGATAGAGTCACACTGAAAGAACTGTGAGACTCAATCCATGATGGCTGGAGAGCAGTGGACTGTACAGAGCCTCCTGCGAGAAAGTGGCGGGCTAGGGACTGGAGGCCCAGGAGCCGAATGCCTGAGATTTGCTATAGCCAGGAAGGTTCCCTAATAGACAGGTGAGCCCCACCCCCACCTGCAGGATTACAGGCTCTGCAGCTCAGTGAGGCCAGGCTCGGGAGCTCCTTCCCAGGCATATTTCCACAGGGGAAAGAAGGAAAAGCTCTAAAAGGGCCCTTTACCAGACACTATGAGATACACTGTTCCTCGGGCCCTGACCCATTAAACCCAGTAGGTCAGAGAGATTAGAGACAGGCACAATGAGTGCGGTTCAGGGACCTACCCAGCCTTGGTACCTAGACAGTGTGGCTCTCTGTGCCAAGCAGGAAAGAGCTGCCCATTTTACACAGATTGGCCCCCCACAGGAAATGGACAACTAATGCACCAGAAACCATACATTATTGGAAAGAATTTGGGACAGACCAAGACATGTGGCGAAGGGACATGAAAACACTCCCACCAACTTTCCTGAACACTAACTAGTGCCCCCAGGTGGTGACCCAGGGTTCCTACCCCCCAATCCCAATCACACCAGAAGCACCTCTGGAGACAGGTGGAGAATGTACTGGCAGTCCTCTCAGGTCATTAAATGAACCACTCCTGGGTCCAGGGCTGATGGAAAGCTGGCAGGGCAGAACAGTGGGGCCTAGCTAAGTCTGAAGTAGACAGCCACAGACTATGGATTGCTTATAGTCTTGAATAGGCTGCCTAGGGCCAGACTAGAACACCATCTGACATTACCAGGGCAGATCCAAAAGATACAACAGTGGTAAACACTGGAGTCTACTGAGACAATTTCCACCACAGCCTTCATGATTTATGTTACTTTATCTCCTGCATAGCTTTTTAACATTCATTTCTTTTCCTTCAAGTTTGTGCCTATTATGGCACTAGTTTCTATATTTTAGTTTATTTCGAATCTCATATTTTTTTCCTCCCTTCTCTTATTCCATTTTACTTTCTTCCTTCCTCTTCTTACTTTTGTTTTATTTTTCCTCTTACTGTGACTAGTACCTATTCTGCACCCATACTATTTCTCCCCACTCCAGCCTCTCAAAACCATTTTTCTTGTCATTAGTCATCTCACATTCATTTTCCCATTCTTAAAACACCCTAATTCTCTGTCCATATTTACCAGTCTTTGCTCGTTGGTTGTGGATATGGTGATGGTTGTTGCATTTCTTCAATTTTGTTTCTAGATCTTCAATATTTTTGTATTTCAAATTTCAAATTTTACTCTTCCCCTCTCCTACCCCATTTTGCCTTCCTCCTGCCCTTTCTTTTTTTCATTTTAAATTTTAATTTATCCCTCTCTTAGCCTGGTATTTATTCCTGACTCTTAGTATTCCTTCTCCCTCTATTCTCTCAAAATCACCTTTCTTTCCTCTAGACATCTCTTAAGTTTTTTCTTCTTTCTTTTTCCCTTCTTATTCCTATCCCAACTATATATTTTAAGTATATTTTATTGCTTATGCTATTACAATTCTCCTAATTTTTCCCCTTTGTCCCCCTATGTTCAGTATCCCACTTCCCTCCAGCAATCCTCCCCTTTGTTTATGTCCATAGGTCGTGCATATAACTTCTTTGGCTTCTCCATTTCTTTTACCATTCTTAATGTCTCCCTGTCTGTTTTGTGTCTACCAATTATGCTTCTTAATGCCTGCACCTTTTCTCCAATTTTCTCCCTTCCTCCTCCTTGCTAATAACCCTCTATATAACCTCCATATCTATGGTTCTGTTCCTTTTTCACTTGTTTGCTTAGTTTGTTTTTGTTTTTTAGATTTCTTTGTTGATAGTTGTGAGTTTGTTGTCATTTTACTATTGATAGTTTTGGTATTCTTCTGTTTCTTAAGTCCCTTTAACATTTTATATAAGGGCTTGCGGATGATGAACTCCTTTAGCTCTACCTTGTCTGGGAAGCACTTTATTTGTCCTTCTATTTTAAATCATAGCTTTGCTGGATAGAGTAATCTTGGTTGTAGGTCCTTGCTTTTCAGTACTTTGAATACTCCTTGCCAGTTCCTTCTTCCCTGAAAAGGTTTTTTTGAGAAATCAGCTGATAGTCTTATGGGAACTCTTTTGTAGATAACTCTTCTTTTCTCTTGCTGCTTTTAAGATTACTTCTCTATCTTTAGCCTCTGGCATTTTAATTATTATGTGTCTTGTTGTGGTCCTTTTTGGGTCCAAGTTGTTTGGGATTCTCTGTGCTTCCTGGACTTGTATGTCTATTTCCTTCGCCAAATTAGGGAAGTTTTCTTTCATTATTTTTCAAATAAGTTTTCCATTTCTTGGTCTTCCTCTCCTTCTGGCACCTTTATGATTTGGATATTGATACATTTAATGTTGTCCCAGAGACTCCTAAGCCTCTCCTCATTTTTTATGAATTCTTATTTCTTAATTCTGTACTGGTTGACTGTTTATTTCTTCTTCATATTCCAATTCATTGATATGAACCATGGCTTCCTTCCCTTCACTATTGGTTTCATGTGAATTTTTCTTTATTTCACTTAGTGTAGCTTTCACTTCCTCCCTTATCATTTACCATACTCAATCATTTCTCTGAGCATGATTATCACTCATATTTTGAACTCTGTGTCTGATAGTTTGGCAATCTCCTCCTTCTTAGTACTCCCACTGGAGCCTTGCTCTGCTCCCTCCTTTGGGCCATACTTCTCTGTCTCAACCTGACAGCCTCCTGGTGTTTGCCTCTCTGTATTAGGTAGAGTTGCTGTATCTGTTATGTTATAAGGGGCAGATCCTTAGGTATTCATCAGTGCAGGGTGACCTGTTTCATAGCTTTGTGTTGCTGTATGTGGGGATGGGGTTAGAGAGGAAACAAGGCTGCTTGCTCAGCCTTTTCCAGTCACTTCACCCATTTCATGTATGTGACTGACACCTCTCTAACTGTTATTCTGGTGATATTTCCCAAAGTGGAGAGGTTTGCATAGGTTCTATGACCATGCGGGCCCTCTAAATTAACTCTCCTGAGAGATGCGCAGTTTCTAGCACCACCCCAACCACCACTGGTTTTTAGAATTAGAAGCTATGAGGCTTTATTTTCCTGGTACTGGAACTATGATTTCCATGATCTAGCCTTGGGCTGGGAGTGCTCTCCAGTGTCCATCCCAGCTTTTATAATTTGGGACCACTCATTCTGCTGGTCACAGCTGCTGCCTTGCTACCATTGCCACTGCTTCACCTCTGCCACAGCATGCCCTCTCCACCCCAGCTCCCTGTCTGCACCCCTCCTACCTGTCTGGATGAATATTTCTTCTTTATATCTTTGGTTGTCAGACTCCATAAAGTTTGATTTTCTGGCAGTTCTGGTTTTGTTGTTGTTGTTGTTTTGGTGTGTGTGTGTTTGAGGTAGTCCCTGACTCTCAGGCAGGAGGTTGCATTCTATCATATAACTATATACTTACACAGTCCTTTAACTTGTTTCTAGTTTTGAGGTAGTTGTGTTCCTTCTTGGTTGTGGAGGGAGACGCCGCGTGTCTGTCTACGCCTCCATCTTGGCCAGAAGTCCTCCTAGTGAATATTTTAATTGAATTATTATATTCTTCAATTCCTGAAGTTCTGTTTTTTAAGATACTTTCATTTTGTTCATGCATCATTTTCCTGATTTTCCTTAGTTGTCTGTTTTCTCTCGAAGTTCATTGAACTTATTTAAGATGGTCGTTTTTATTTTTGTCTCATAATTATTAGGTCTTCATTTCTTTAAGGTTGTTTCTGTGCTGGCTTAGGGGAGGGGCTCTCATGGCTGAAATAATTTTTTTAACCATTTTAACGTAGCTGGTTTTGGCTTTGCACTTTCCTGGGATATTATGACTTTTTAACTGGTTTCTGGAGTTCTCTTAAAGCGTTTTTAGACAGTATATTGTTAAGTTCGTGTCTCTGTGGAAGAACAAAGTGTGGGGCTTCCTATTTTTCTAAAGGATTGGGCTGGCCTGGCAGAGGGTCCCTGGTTTATTCTTTGGGTGTTCTAGAGGGAACAGGCTATGAGGCAGAAGCCTGTCATTCTTCCAAAGTTGTGTAGTTTTTGTATTTTATGCTGTTTTAGTTTGTAACTAGCCCTATAGAAATAAGGTGATTAAAACAGGGGGAAATGATAGCAGGGCCCAGGTGTTAGAGTTTAGCCTTAATTGATAGGCTTAAGTAATTGAAGCTGTGACTGGATAGACTTTCTTTATCACCAAACCTTTGCTTCTGGAATTTTGCCTAGAGGGTGGCGGCAGGCAGCAGGACCCCAAATTGCTTTTCGGTAGCATAACTACTAATGAACCAAGATTAAAGCATTTCCATCTCCCTAAAAATTATCCTGTGTCTTGTTGTATCATCCTTCCTCTAGCCCCATAGCCCAAGGCAACCAGTGATCTACTTTCTGTCTCTATAATTTTGCATTTTCTAGAACTTCATGTAGACTTTTATGCTTTGCTTCTTTCACTTAGCGTAATGCTTTTTGAGATTCATTTGTGTTGTTTTGTGTATCAGTATTTTGATCTTTTTTATTGCTGTGGATGTCTGTGACGCGATATTCTAGCGTCCGCATCGTTTAGAGCTGCGACTCAGAACATGGCGCGTTCCTAGAAGCCGCTTTCGGCATCAGTGGGCGGCGGCGCGTGGACTTGCAAGCGTGGGGCGCGGGACCAACCGATGCCACTTCGTGTTGGACAGTGGAAGCTGGAGAGCCGGGCTATTCGGACTGAGCCAATTGGTTTCCATGGATCTCAATAGTGCCAGCACTGTTGTTCTTCAAGTCTTAACTCAGGCCACCAGTCAGGATACTGCTGTGTTAAAGCCAGCTGAGGAGCAGTTGAAACAGTGGGAAACACAGCCAGGTTTTTATTCAGTGTTGCTGGTAAGTTGCTTAAAAATAGTTATTATTTTTAATAAAATGAGACACTATTCTATTGTTTTAAAAATCTACTTGTGTTGGTGGTTTACTTAGTGAAACTGATCCAAATGTTTGGCTGCCATTGCACTGCCATTTACTAATTCGAGGCATGGCACTTGGAGGACATTTAAGAGATGTTTATTGTTGGGTGAGTATACCCAAGCAGGGTATTGGTAGTATCTGCTAAGAAGGTTACACTGCCAGTTTTCTATTTTAGCCTGTAAATGCGGCCCTCAAGACTGTAAAGGAGGAAAGAGGAAGGACATCTCTAAAATCAGAGAAGGAAAACTCTGACTCCAAAAAACCTCCGCTGCCTTGCGGCATACCTCTTCAGGGGAAAGGCTAAGGGAGTAAACCCCGACAGAAAATCCGGAGCCGGAGTCCCTAAGGCAGTTTGACATTGTAGTCAACACCGGCAACTCCTGCGGCGCACCTGAAGCCAAGCTGTATTGACTTTGTCTTTCCCTTGGACCCTTCAGCTGCGAAGAGAGGGGGGGTCTGCTGCATGGGCAACAGCAGACCCTCCATATCACCCTGCCCAGGCTCTGTAGCTTCAGTTTCACTTGAGAGGACACTCCAGCGTCATCGCAAGATGTCGACTCAACACGGGAGGAGACAGATACCGGTTATCAGCTCATCCAATTGGCAAAGGAAACGAGCGCCAGGGGTCTCCTCTGACGGTGGGAGAGGTCATCGCACCTCACTGGACAGCTACCGTCTCGCCATGGCTCGCCTGCCCCACTGGGTGCGTGGGGATCAGAGAGGCGCCTCTCGAAAAGTGGGCCACAAAACACCCGCACCAGTTAATTCCAAGCAAACAACAAGAAAGAAGCCTCCGGCTCTTCGCCTCGCTAGCTGGAACATCAGGACCATGTGCCCTGGACTTACTGCAGACCTTCCGTGGATCAAGGGTGCCAGGAAAACCGCTGTCATCGATAGGGAACTGGCACGACTAAACATCGACATTGCGGCTCTTCAGGAGACCCGGTTGGCCGACAACGGAACTATCAGAGAAACCAACTACACCTTCTACTGGCAAGGGAAGTCTCCGGACCAACCAAGACAGCACGGTGTTGGGTTCGCTGTGAAGAACACGCTTGTTAACTCCATAGAGCCACCCACAGGAGGCACAGAGAGATTACTTACCCTCCGATTGTCAACAACTTGCGGCCCAGTCAGCATTCTTAGCGCGTATGCCCCAACCCTCTGCGCCACCACCGAAGAGAAAGAACAGTTCTACCATGCACTGGACGAAGCGTTATCCAAGATTCCCAGAAGTAACGCTCTCTATCTCCTTGGAGACTTCAACGCAAGAGTAGGAGCCGACCACATGGCCTGGCCCACCTGCCTTGGAAACTTTGGGAGAGGAAAGATCAATGAGAATGGTCAGCGACTGCTTGAGCTTTTGTGTCACCACGGCCTGTGCGTGACAAACACATTCTTCAAGTGCAAAGAGATCCACCAGGTGTCATGGAGGCACCCCCGCTCCCGTCATTGGCACCAGCTTGACCTCGTCATCACCAGAAGAACGGATATTGGCAGCACCCTCCTCACCCGCAGCTACCACAGTGCAGACTGCGACACGGACCATGCCCTCGTGGTAAGCAAGGTGCGCATAATGCCGAAGAGGTTGCACCACTCCAAGATGAAGGGTCGCCCACGCATCAACACCAGTTGTGCCAGCAACCCAGTTAAGACCCAGCAATTCATCAACAAGATGGAAGATGCACTCGGCGAGGGAGTGGCGGCAGATGACATTATCGAATCCAATTGGCCACGTCTCCGCGACGCCATATACAACTCCGCCATTATTGCTTACGGGAAGAAAGAGCGGAAGAACGCTGACTGGTACGAGGCTCACTGGGAAGAAATGGAACCCGTGATCAAGGCTAAGAGGAAGGCCCTACTGGCTTACAAGGTCACGCCCACTCCCAGTACACTTCAAGCTCTACGGGCTGCCAGGAACAAAGTCCAGAAGACCGCCCGCCACTGTGCCAACACCTATTGGCTAAACCTGTGCAGAAGCATTCAGGAAGCTGCCGATATAGGCAACGCACGAGGAATGTATGAGGGTATCAAGAAGGCAACAGGCCCAATCCCCTCCGAGATCGCCCCCCTTAAGTCCAAGACAGGTGAGGTCATCACTGACCAGGAACAGCAAATGCGGCGGTGGACCGAGCACTACCTCGAGCTGTACGCAACGAAGAACACCGTAACAGACACTGCTCTTAACGCCATCCCAGACCTACCAGTCATGGAGGAGCTAGACACCCCACCTACTGCGGCAGAGCTCGGCAAAGCCATCGACCGCCTTGCTTGTGGGAAAGCACCAGGAAGCGACGGAATCCCTCCAGAAATCCTAAAGAGCGGGAAACCAGTCCTGCTACAGCCGCTCCACCATCTACTCTGTCTCTGCTGGAAGGAGGGTTACATCCCCCAGGATATGAGAGACGCCAACATTATCACCATGTACAAGAACAAAGGAGACCGCAGCGACTGCAACAACTACCGGGGCATCTCTCTCCTCAGCGTCGTCGGCAAAGTATTCGCCCAGGTCGCTCTTGCCCTCCTGCAGACCCTTGCTTCCCGCGTCTACCCAGAGTCCCAGTGTGGCTTCAGAGCTGGCCGATCAACAGTGGACATGATCTTCTCCCTACGCCAGCTGCAGGAGAAGTGTCACGAGCAGCATAAACCACTCTACCTCGCCTTTATTGACCTCACGAAGGCGTTTGATCTGGTCAGTCGAAGCGGACTCTTCAGCTTGCTACGGAAGATTGGCTGTCCACCACATCTGCTTGATGTGGTCATGTCCTTTCACGACAACATGCACAGCACGGTGTCCTACAACGGCGCAACCTCTGAGGCCTTCCCAGTCAGCAGCGGAGTAAAGCAGGGCTGCGTCCTCGCGCCTACGCTGTTCGGAATCTTCTTCTCCATGCTCCTCCAATACGCCTTTAAGGACTGCAGCGAGGGTGTCTTCATTCACACCAGATCCGATGGCAAGCTCTACAACCTGGCCCATCTACGAGCCAAGACCAAAGTCAAAGAGGTGCTCATCCGTGAGATGCTCTTCGCCGACGACGCAGCTTTGACATCACACTCCGAAGAGGGACTCCAGCAGCTAGTCACTTGCCTTTCCCACGCATGCAAGGAGTTCGGACTAGCCATCAGCCTGACGAAGACGAATGTTATGGCTCAAGGCACGGGGACTCCCCCATGCATCACCATCGATGGATACACCCTGGAGGTTGTCAACGACTTCACTTACCTCGGGTCCACCATCTTGAGCTCTCTGTCAGTCGACTTGGAGGTCAACCGGAGAATCGCCAGGGCAGCCACAGTTATAGCCAGACTGAACCGGCGAGCGTGGAACAATTCCAGCCTCACTGAGAAAACCAGACTGCGCATCTACCAAGCCTGCGTACTCAGCACTCTCCTCTATGGCAGCGAGACGTGGACCACCTACGCAAGGCATGAAAGGAAACTCAACAGCTTCCACACGAGGTGCCTGCGACGCGTCCTGCATGTCGCCTGGCAGGATAAGGTCCCCAACACCGAGGTGCTGAAGCGAGCCAATATGAGCAGTTTGCATGCAGTTCTTAGCGAGAGACGCCTCAGGTGGCTCGGCCATGTCAAAAGAATGGATGCAGGCCGTATCCCCAAAGACCTCCTCTACGGCGAGCTAGCAGAAGGCAAGAGGATGACAGGGCGCCCAAAACTGCGGTTCAAAGACATCTGCAAAAAGGACATGACACAATGCTCCATCAATCTCAACACATGGGAAGTTCAAGCAGACGACCGCCTAGCCTGGAGGCTCGCGGTCAGGCAAGGTACGTCACGCGCGGAGGCTGCGCGCAACGAGGAGGCGGCCCAGAAAAGATCGAGGCGGAAGCAGCGTCAGCAGCAGCAACAACAGCCATCTGCCTTCACCTGTAACAAGTGCGGCAGGGATTGTCACTCCCGAATCGTACTGCACAGCCATTCTCGGCGGTGCAGATAGACTCTCGGGAAGCTACACCATCGTCTCTCGAGACGGACGGCTGCCGACGACGACGTTTGAGGTAGTTGTAATATTTATGGTTTTGTAAGAAGGTGAAGTGTATCTACCTATGCCTCCATATTGACTGGAAGCCCAACCCTAGCTATGTTAATTTTTGCTTATATTTTGTTGATATTGTTGTGGTAGATCTTTTTCTCCAATTTTGTCTCTCTTTATTCTTTTCTCACTATATATTTTTTAATTTTTGTTTAAACCTAATACTATATGCTTCCCTTCTCTTAATGCATTCTGCCTTCTTCCCTCTTTTTTTATTTATGATTTGCATTTTATTTTCTTTCTCTCTTCACCTTGTTTCTATTCACTACTCTTATTATTTCTCCTCCCTTTATCCTCTCAAAATCATTTTTCTTTCAGTTAGTCATCTCATATACATTTTTCCTTTTTTATAATAGTCTTAATCTTTTTACACTTTTATTAATATTCACCTATTTGTTGTTGATAATGTCGATGTAGAGGGGATTATTTTTGCCCATGTGGGTTTGTTTCCTAGGTTGTTTGGCTTTTTTCTGGCACCACCTGCATAACAGCATATAAGATGTGGTGGGTGGTATAACTCAGTTCAGCCAGCCAGAAGAAGGACCCACCAAAGAACAACAGAGCAACAACCAAAACCCAACTGCAACCAGAGAGTCCACATAAATATCATAAAGGGCACCCCAAAGGCATAAAGTTCAGGAGATCAAAGAGACTGCACCACTGAGTCCCACAGGTCTCCTACCACAGAAGGTAACACCACAAAGGCAGCGAGCCAAAGCAGATCAACCTAAGAAGAGCCACCTAAATTGGGAAGACAAAGAAGCAACCCTCAATCAAAAGGAAAGAAGGAATGCCAAGAAAGGCTGCTAAATGTTAGAGAAGCAAGCAAACTATCAGACAATAAGCTCAAAATAATGGTTATAAGGATGTTCAAGAGCTCAGTGAGAATTAGAAGAAACTCCATGGAAGCTATAAGGAACTTACTGTGAACCACACTAACATGAAAAAGCACATAGAAACTATCCATAACAGCCAGGAGGAAATGAAGAATACAACTTTTGAAATGAAGAACACAGTAGAAAATTAAAAGTAGGCTAGGTGAAGCAGAGAATTGAATCAGTGAGCTGGAGGACAAGGTAGAAAAAATTTCCAGAGAGAGCAACAAAATGAAAAAAGACTCAAAAAGAATGAAAAGAATTTAAGGGAGCTTCTGGACATGAAACATAATAGTATTCATATCGTAGGGTTACCAGAAGGAGAACAAGAGGAGCAAGGGATAGAAAATCTGTTTGAAAAAGTAATAACAGAAGACTTTCCTACTTTGACGAGAGAAAAAAGTCACACAAGTCCAGGAAGCACAGAGGGTCCCAATGAAGATGAACCCAACGAGGCCCACTCCAAGACATATCATAAATAAGATAGAAAAATTAAAGACAAAGAGAGAATCAGCTAGTAACATATAAGGGAGCTCCGATTGGGCAATCAGATGATATCACAACAGAAACAATACTGGTCAGAAAAAGAATGGCAAGAAATATTCCATGTAATGAAAAGCAAAGGCCTACAATCAAGAATACCCTACCCAGCAAGGCTCTCATTCAAAATGGAAGCTGAATGAGTTTCCCAACAAAAGAAGGATAAAAGAATACATCTTCACCAAACCAGCATTGCAAGAGATGCTAAAGAGAATGTCTTAAGAAGATGAAGAAAATTAGGGAGAGAGAGGAACTCAGGTATAAAAGGAAAAATGGCAGTGAATAAATACCTGTCAATAATAACCTTAAATGTAAATGGATTAAATATTCCAATCAAAAGACATAAGGTAACTGAATGGATAAGAAAACATGACCCACATATATGCTGTCTACAACAGATCCACCTCAGAACAAAAGATCTACACAGACTGAAAGTGAAGGAATGAAAAAATATTTAAGCAAATGGACATAAAACTAAACAAAACTTGTGTAGCAATACTTATATCAGAAAAAACAGATTTCAAAACAAAGGCAATAAAAAGAAACAAAAATAACACTGCATAATACTTAAGGAAATAATCCATCAAGAAGATAGAATCCGGACTTGCAGCCAAGATGGAGGGAGGCATAGACAGACATGCTGCATCTCCCTCCACAACTAAGAAGGAATACAACTACCTCAAAACTAGAGATAACCAGAAGTTCCAGAATATCACACTGCAGGGAAGTTTGATATACAGAGATATAAAGAAGAAATACTCATCCAGACAGGCAGGAGGGGCGGAGTCAGGGCAGAGAGGACACAGTGTGGTGGTGGCAACAGCAGCGGTGGCAGCGGCAGGCCACAGCAAGCAGAGTTACACGTTTTAAAAAGTCAGGAGTGACACCTGGGGAGCGTTCCGAGCTCCACACCAGACCATGCAGCTCACAGTTCCATTGCATGGCAAAATAAAGCCTCATTGCTTTTGACTGTGCAAACCAGTGGGGGTTGGGGTGGAGGCAGAAACTGCCAGTCTCTCAGCAGAGTCTGCTTGTTTAAAGGACCCCCGCAGTCCTAGAACATCTGCAGATCCATTCACACTGGGAATCACAGGCAGGGCAACAGCTCTAGAGGCACCAGTCCCATACAGAAGTTGGAGAAGTGCCTGTAAAAGGGGCGAGTGCTGGGAGAGCGCCATTGTTCCTTCTCAAACCCCTCCTCCACATACAGCACCACAATGTGATGAAACAGGTTGCCCTGTACTGATGAATCCCTAAGGCTCTGCCCCTTACAACATAACAGGAGTGGCAGCTCTACCTAATACATAGAGGCAAACACACACAGGAGACTTCTGGCCAAGACAGAGGCCTATACTGACACGCTCCATCTCCCTCCACAACTAAGAAGGAATACAACTACCACAAAACCAGAAATAACAAGAAGTCCAGGAAATAAATGGAAGTCCAACGTATAAAGGTATAAAGAAGTGGTGCTCATCTGGACAGGTAGGAGGGGTGAAACCAGGCCAGAGAGATCAATATGTGCTGGTGGCGGCAGCAGCAGCGATGGTCATGGGACAGCAGTAAGCACAGACACCCGTATTTAAGGGGAGGTGAGAAGCGTGTGGGTAGCACCCCCAGCTGCAAACCAGACCCATCAGCTTTTGATTCCAATGCTGGGGTGGCAGACCCCTATTGCCTTGGACTGTGAAGCCCAGAGGGGTGGGGACGGAGGAGGACGCTCTTGGTCTCTTAGCGGAGAGTGAACAGCAGGAATCCATCTTGGACCCCCACCCCCACAGAAAATGCCATAGCGTGGTGAGAAGGGTCACCCAGTTGTGACAAGTGCACAGGGCTCCACCCCCTATAGCATAGGAAGTGTGACAGCCCCACCTAGGAAGCAAAGGTAAACATGAAACTGTCAAGATGGCATTTAGAGATCATGATAGAGATCCTGGTGATGCAGCTGACCAGACAGCAAATATCTAATCTAACAGCTCAGCAGATAGGAAATCTTTCTGAGACACAGTTTAGAGCTTTGGTTATAAAAATGCTTACAGACCTAACAGCAGATCTTAAACAAGACAGGGAAGGAAGGAAGACTACTCCGGCTGAAATGAACAGAAACACATACAAAACTACTGGTGAGGAAAGAAAACCAGGATATCAAGTCAACAAATCAGAACATCGGGAAGGAACAAACAATCATCCAGTGCAGAAAGAGGAAACAAAAAGTGAGGAAAATGAGGAGAGGCTCAGAAACCTATGGGACATTATAAGTGGGCCAACATCCAAATCACAGGGTTGCCAGAAGGTGCAAAAGAAGAACTAGAAACTGAAAAATTATGTGAAAAAAATAATGAAGCAGAACTTCCATAACTAGGGGAAGGAAATAGAGTGACAAGTCTAGGAAGCACAGAGAGTTCAAAAAAAACTGGACCCAGGGAGATCCACATCAAGATACACTATAATCAAAATGTCAAAAATTAACGATAAAGAGAGAATCTTAAAAGCAGCAAGAGAGAAGAAGAGAATTACATACAAAGTGGTCCCAACAAGAGTGTAAGCTGATTTCTCAAAAGAAACTCTGATGGCAAGAAGGGACTGGCAAGAAATATTCAAAGTAATGAAAAGCAAAAACCTACAGCCACGATTACTCTATCCAGTGAAGCTGTCATGCAGAATAGAAGGGCAGAGAAAGTGCTTCCAGGACAAAGTAAAACTGAAGGAGTTCATCAGATCCAAACCACTGTTATGTCAAATGTTAAAGGGACTTGTTTAGGAGAAAGAGGATCAAAACTATAAACATTAAAATGAAAACTGTGTCACAGCAACCAACAACAGAAGCTAGGGAACTGAAACAAAGACAAAATAAGTAGGCAATGAGAGTGGGAAAAGAATTATAGGTATGGGGAACATTATGGGGGGAGGTAGCAGGGAGGAGGAAGTGGGGAAAGGGAGGGAGATGGTACAGGAATTAAGAAGCATAGTAGGAGGGGGTGGAGTAGACAGGAAGATATATTCATAACCGATGGACATAGACTAAGTGGGGGGGGACAACTGGAAAGAAGGGACCACTGGGTGGAGGGAAACAAAGGGAAAAGTTATAGGGGCAACTGTAACAGCATAATCAATAAAGCATATCTTTTAAAAAAGAAGATAGAATCCTTGTAAACAACGTAGGAGCACCCAAATATATAAGGAAAATCTTGGAAGACTTCAAGAAAGATAACAACAGTAACTCACTCATCATAGGGGATCTTAACACTTCATTGTCATCAATGGATAGACATTACAAGCAAGGAATCAACAAGGATATTGTGGCATTGAACAACACTCTAGATCAAATGGACTTAATTGATATATACAGAATCTTTCACCTCTTCACTCCAAAGAAGCAAAATATACATTCTTTTCAAATGCACATAGAACATTTCTCAAAGATAGAGCACATGGTAGGACACACAACAAGCCTAACAAATTCAGGAAAAGTAAAATTATATCAAACATCTCTGATCACAAGGGCTTGAAACTATAAACCAACCTCAAGAAAAAAATTCAAAAACATTCAAATACATGGAGACTGAATAACATGCTATTGAATAGTGAATTGATTAACAATGAGATCAAGGAAGAAATCAAAAAGTTTCTGGAAACAAATGAAAATGAATACACAACAGCCCAAAACCTATGGGAAACAGTGAAGTCAGTCCTGAAGGGAAGTTCATAGCAATACAGATCTACCTAAAAAAGTTAGAAAAATCTGAAATAACCAACCTAACCCTGTATGTTCAAGAACTAAAGGAACAACAAAGCCCAGAGTGGGTAAAAGGAAGGAAATAAGATCAGAGCAGAATTAAATGACATAGAGACTAAACAAATAATTCAAAGGATCGATAAATCCAGGAGCTGATATTTTGAAAAGATAAACATAATTAACAAGGCTTTTTACCAGACTCATCAAGAAAAAAAGAGAGATAAATCAATAGATAAAATCCGAAATGAAAGAGGAATAATCACAACCAATACCACAGAAATAGAAAGGACTGAAGGAAGTACTACAAACAACTATATATCAAGAAATTTAAAAATCTGAGTGAAATCTTGCAAAACTGAATCAAGGAGAAGCAGAAAGCCTGAATAGACCAGTAACAACTAAGGAAATTGAAGCAGTAATCAAAAAACTTCCTGCACACAAAAGCCCTGGACTGGACAACTTCAAATGTGAATTTTACCAAACATTGAGGGAAGAACTAACTCTTATCCTTCTCAAACTATTCCAAAATATCTAAGAAGTGGGAAAACTCCCAAACTCTTTTTATGAGACCAGTATTATCCTAATTCCAAAACCAGGTCAAGACACAACAAAGAAAGAAAACTATAATCCAATATGGCTAATCAACATAGATGCTAAAATCTTCAACAAAATATTGGAAAACCAGATCAACAATACATTACAAAGATTATACACCACGATCAAGTGGGATTCATCCAAGGGATGCAATGGTGGTATAACATTCGCAATCACTAAACATAATATACCACATAAACAAGATGAAAGACAAAAATCACATGATCATATCAATAGATTTAGGAAAAGCACTTCACAAACTACAGCACCCATTTGTGATAAAAATACTCAACAAAGTCAAGAAAGAGGGAGCATTCTTCAACATAATAAAGGTCACATATGAGACACCTGCAGCCAACATCATACTCAAACAAAAACTAAAACCTTTTCCCCTAAGATCAGGAACAAGACAAGAGTGTCCACTTTCTCCACTCCTATTCAACATAGTTTTGGAAGATCTGGCCACAGTGATCAGAAAAGAAAAAGAAATAAAAGGCATCCAAATTAGAAAGAAAAAAGTAAAACTGTCATTATTTGCAGATGATGTAATAGTGTACCTAGAAAACCCTATCATCTCTACCAAAAAAACTACTCAACCTAATAAGTGAATTTGGCAAAAGCAGGATAAAAAGCCAATATTCAGAAACTGAAGGCATTTTTTTTACATCAACAATGAAATACCCAAACCAGAAACTAGGGAAAAGAATCCCATACTATAGCAGCAAGAAAAATAAAGTACCTAGGAATAAACTTAACCAAGGAGGTAAAAGACCTGTACCAGAAAACTACAGAACACTGATGAAAGGAATTAAGAAAGACACAAATAAATGGAAGCATATACCATGTTCGTGGATTGGAACAATAAACATCATTAAAATGTCACATTACCCAAAGAAATCTCTAGATTCAGTGCACTCCCTATTAAAATACCACTGACATATTTCACAGCTCTAGAACATATATTTCAAAAATATATATGTAACAAAGAAACAATCCCAAATAGCATCAGCAATCTTGGGGAAGAAGAACAAAATAGGAGGCATCACAATACCTGATATCAAACTATACTACAAGGTCACTGTAATCAAAAGTCTGGTACTGGTGTAAGAACAGACATATACATCAATGGAACAGAATAGAGAGCTCAGAAATAAACCCAAGCCTCTATAGTCAATTATTACTTGACAAGGGGTAGGAGCAACAAATGGAGTAAATAAAGCTTCTTCAATAAATGATGTTGGGAGATCTGGAGAGGTACATTCAAAAAAATGAGACCAGACCACCAAATTATACCATACACCAGAATAAACTCAAGATGGACTTAGATATAAGTTGTGACACCATAAAAGTCCTAGAGGAAAACCTAAGCAATGAAATTTCAGATATCCCATGCAGCAATATTTTCACCAATAATGTCTCCTAGGGCAAGGGAAATAAAGGAAAGAATAAACAAATGGGACTACAACAAACTAAAAAGCTTCTGCATGGCTAAAGAAAACATCAGGAAAATGAAAAGGGAAGCAACAGTATGGGAAAACATATTTGCCAATGATATCTCAAACAAAGGTTTGACCTCCAAAATATATAAACAACTTATATAACTCAACTCCAGGAAGACAAACAATCCAATTTAAAAATGGGCCAGGGATCTAAACAGACACTTCTCCACGGAGGACATACAGAGGGCCCACAGGCATATAAAAGAATGCTCAGCATCACTAGCCATCAAAGAGATGCAAGTTAAAATCACATATCACCTCACACCTGTCAGAATGGCCATCATTAACAAATCAACAAAAAACAAGTGCTGGCAAGGATGTGGAGAAAAGGGAACCCTACTGCACTGTTGTTAGAAATGCAGACTGGTGCAGCCACTATGGAAAACAGTATGGAATTTCCTCAAAAAACTAAAAATGGAACTGCCTTTTGAAATCCCACTACTGGGATTATACCCAAAGAATCCTGAAACACCATTTCAAAAGAACCTTTGCACCCCTATATTCATAGCAGTGCTGGAAACAATGGCCAAGTGCTGGAAACAGCCTAAGTGCCCATTGATAAATGAGTGGATCAAAAAACTGGTACATTTACACAATGGAATACTACACAGCAGAAAGAAAGAAGGAACTCCTACCCTTTGTGAGAGTATGGATAGAACTGGAGAGTATTATGCTTAGTGAAATAAGCAGTGAAAGACAAACATCATATGATCTCACCTAATACAAGAACCTAATGAACAAAACAAACAAATGGGCAAAAATAGAACCTGTGGTATGCAAACAAGGACAGACTGACAGTGATCAGAGGGGAGGGGAGAAGAATAAGGGTAGAAAGAAGGGGAAGTTACTAGTCAAAGAACATGTATGAATGACCCATGGACGTGGACAATAGGGTGGGGATTAAGTGTGGAAGTGTGTTTGGGCAGGGCCGTGGAAAGCACTGGGGAAAATATTGAGACAATTGTAATAGAGCAATAATAAAATATTGAATAAAAAAAAGAAAATTTTTTAGACAGAGGAAGAAGCATGTGCAAAGGCGATGTGATGAGACAGAGTATGCTGGAATAGAGCAGTGTGGTGGGAGAGCAAAGAGCAAGTGAGCCTACATGGCATCAGATGAGGGTAGGTCCTGAGACAGGTGCCAGACCTTGTCTGACCTAGAGACCATACTCAGGAGAGAGCATTAGTAGGTTTTAAGTAAGCATTGACATGTTCAGATTATAAAATATTACACTAGCTTTTGTATAACATAAGGTCTGGACTGAGGTGAGAGGTGGTATTGACCAGTTAGGGGACTATTAACATAGTTGAAGACAATGGTGGTAGAATGAGAGAGGGCACCGGGGTGCATAGGCATTGGAAATCATTAAAGGTTGTTGTTTTAGAAACTTATATGATACATTGAAGGTGGCAATCCCAGAGTATTGGATAAGGCCAGTTAAAAGGTACAGCAAAAGTACAGGAAGAAAATATGAAGTCTACCCTAAAACTAATGGGTTAGAGAGGAGAGAATGCATTTAAGCAATACTTAGAATTTGGAAGCCCTTCTTAAACCAAGTTTTTGGTGGACTCCCAAGATATAGTGACATCAAAATGGGAAGGACACAGAAGGGGAGAAAGGATTTTTTGAAAGACTGAGTTAGAGGTTCATGACTTGCAACATCACTTAGTTGACATATTTAATAAACTTTATAATTGAGCAGCCTAATGTATGTCTTCCCTTAATCTTCCATCTTCTTACTGATAAAATTTCAGAATGGCAATAGTTCTCAGAACAACATTACAAGTCAAAATATTATCGTTTAAGTCTAATTTCCCAAATAGTTTCATAAAAGGGAAGTGTTCCGACCAAGAGGTTGATATCTAACATTTTAAAAGCAAGACCTCAAATGTCATATTTAATTGACTGTGAGTATGCTGTATGAATAAAAACCATTTTGTCAAGAGACAGTTTCTGAGTCTGTAAACTAGAATGAACCTCAAAAATAACACTGGTCATCACAGGCTTTAGCCATCTGAGGCCTGAAAAAAGAAAATAAAATCTTATGAACTGAAACACATCGAGAGTCAATAGGTGAATGTAGTGTTGCGCTATTTGCTGTAATGGCACTGAGCAATCACACAGATGGATTGGCAGAGCAGCATACTTGTGCATCACTATTATAGAGCAACCCTGAGTTTGTTTTTAGTTTGAACTATCTGTGAAAGAGCTAAAAGAGACTCCTGGAAATCTCCCTAAAGGAGATGCTGTGACTTAGGTGTAGGCAAAGCCAAGATGAGTGTCTATTTATCTTCATCGCAGAGAGCAACCTGGAAAAGTTCCAGGGACATGGCTCACCCTTGGTGATGAAGAGATCAGTGTTTTAACAGAAATAACACAGGCTATAAGGCTGGACTAAATAAAACTGGTCTTGTACTAAGGTATTGCGCTTCCTGGCTTTGTGATCTTTGGAAAGAGAGCTGAATCACATTTTCACCTGTGAAATAATAACTAATTTATATCATATATAAAATGAAGAAGTTTATACACAAAAAACACATGGAAAAGTGACAAGAATATAAGTGTTCATCAAGTGCGGTGCTCTTGTTCCTATCTTTTTACATGAATGGTTCAAGACTTTGGTGTACATAAAATCTCGTATGGTGCTT
Source organism: Furipterus horrens (assembly GCF_987537825.1). NCBI lineage: Eukaryota > Metazoa > Chordata > Mammalia > Chiroptera > Furipteridae > Furipterus > Furipterus horrens. The sequence goes on from NW_028327174.1 coordinate 59,875,805, forward strand.
GTAATAATATAGGTTCCTAGTCTCTACTTTCTGTTCATTGTAGCACACAGCCCTAGAGCAGTCCTTGGAAATACACTTCATCCCAAATCACCCCCAGTGACTGATGCAATTGAGACACGGACTACATGTTGAAAAAATGTTATGAGAAAACTGAGACAGTTACTCAGAGACACAAAGAGGCAACCAACACAGAAAAAGGACTCAAGTTGTGACTCATACTATATCACAAAAAAAGACAAGTTTTCCAAAGTAGTCCAGAATCTCCACAGGAAAGGAAGGTCTAGGGCCAAATGCAAAATTTTTCTCAGAGAGCCAAATGTCACTACATTTTTAAAAGACCATGGTCTGTAGTGACACCTCAGGTGTAAGACAAAACTACAAGTGATTGTCTTATGAACAAGAATATTTGATTTTAAAAGATTAACTCTTATTTGAGCTCAATAAATGAGCTTTTAGTGAAAAAATAAAATAAATTTAAAAAAATTCTATTCAAATCCACCATTTCTTGTGCTTTTTTTTATAACCCTGCTTTGCTATCTCAGAATTCCCAAAGAGCAAAGCCAGTTTCTTCTCATTTCACCCTCAGTTAACATTCCCTTTTCTCAGTGCCATCCATGAAGAGTGAGTCAGTGAGAACAGTGAGTCAGGCCTCTCTGGACAGGATATAATATTTTCTACAATGTTCAAACACAGCAACCAACACAATGACATCCTACCTGAATTCCCCAAACTATTCATTTTTCTAAGCAAGCTCCATTCATTTACCCCTGCAGCCAACTTCCCATGGCAGCAATGGTTTAGTGAGGGAACCAACTATTCTCATTCTCTGGTATTTTTTCATTCATCTAATAGCCTTGCTCGTCAAGATATATGAACACATTAAATCACTCAGCTGCTGTGTTGTGGTAAATCACTACTCTGCATGCCCAACTTCCACTGAAGTCGCTGACAAGAAAACCTAATAAAAAGGAGATCATGTGATAAAATACTCTTGTCCCAGAAATGATTTGGGGGAGCTGAGGGCCATAAAAGGGAGGCAAGAAGAGGAAGACCATGCAGCATAAATCAAAAATGAAAAGAAAAAAGACTCTCTAGACTTCTTCTTTTAAATAGCTTTAATATATGAAAAAAATGGAAAAAGATTTTTCTCAAATCACAATCCTTTGGGAACAAAACTAAAGTGGGCTTTATAAGTAAGAATTCAAGACTTAGGAGAAAAAATAGTTTAAAAATCTCTAATCACCACTTTCAAATTCCAGAGCATTTTCAAAAGCTAAAAAAAAAAAAAGAAAAAGCCCTCCAAATATCTTTCAATGTTTAGGTCTTTTTAGGGCCTCAGAGAAAAATAAAAAAACTGGTAATCAGCACTTTTAGTATTCTATTCTAAGTGCCCCCAGACAATCACAAAATAATAAAGGTTTATGTAGAATGTTACCTGAGTGCAAATAGGTAAAGAGCATAAAGAAAAGACCTGATTCTGAGTGGAGACCAAATTCCAGAGGAATAAGGGGTTGGCAGGAGGAGACTCCCAGAAAGAGAGACAGAAAAAAATCAGCAATCTATATCTCTCAAAATGTTTAAGACAAAATATATTTTATTATATCTGTAGTCTTTGTAGCTGCAAGATGTTGCCTCAAGCTGAAATGATTAAGAAATTATTTGTTTTCTTCTTTTTTTATGACTGAGTAGTATTCCGTTATGCAAACGCACCACAGCTTTTTTACCCACTCATCCAGTGATAGACACTTGGGCTGCTTCCAAATCTTGGCTATTGTAAATAAGGCTGAATATTGTAAATAGGGATGCCTATATTCTTTCAGGTTAGTGTTTCAGGTTTCTTTAAATAAATCCCTAGATGTACAATTGCTGGGTCAGCGTGGATGGACTTGGAGAACATTATGCCAAGTGAAATAAGTCAGTCAGAGAAAGAAAAATACCATATTATTTCACTCATATGTGGAATCTAATAAACAACTTTAACTAACATGCAAAATAAAGACAGATTCATAGATATAAGCAGGCTGACAGCTCTGGTGGGGGTGGGAGGAAAGAGGAATTGAGCTAAAAGGAAAAAGAATTCATGAGCAAAGACAATAGTGTGATGACTACAGGGGGGAGAGGGGAGTGGGTGGAGGTGTAAGAGGGTATAAGGGGGATAAATGGTAATGGAAAAAAATAATAATAAATAAATTATATTAAATTAAATTTTTAAAAAATTGTTTGTTTTAAGAAAACTATCAATGATGGGAGTCATGAGGTCTCCTGTAAATAATTAGTTCTCATATGACTAAGTCTGTCCAGAAAAAGACCAGCCATCATTAATACAATGAAAATGGTTTGCATGACATCAATGTAACCTGGCAGCCAAGGAGGGTGGACTGGAATGCACATGCATGAACAATGATGACTTCACTATACTACTCAGTGGGGGTGGTAGACCCCATTGAGTGAGTATGTGTACTGTGTGGCCATCACATTCAAAGTGACTGAGTGAGTAGAGCAACAAATTCACATCAAATTTTGTATTAAGCTTGAATATTCCTCCATGGAAATATTTATATGATTCAGAGAGATGCAGTTATGGGCAATTGGTGATTGACAGCTTCATCATAACTGCACCCACTCATGCATCACATCTCGTGCCATTTTTTGGTGAGACATTAAATCACCTTGGTGAGTCAGCCCCCCTACAGCCCAGATTTGGCGCCCTGTGACTTCTGGCTTTCCCCAAAACTAAAATCACTTTTGAAAGGGAAGAGATTTCAGACCATTGGTGAGATTCCAGAAAATATGACGGGACAGCTGATGGTGACTGGGAGAATTATGTGAGGTCCCGAGGTGCCTACTTTGAAGGATACTGAGGTGTCATTGTCCTATGTACAATGTTTCTTGTGTCTTGTATCTTCTTTAATAAATGTCCCTATTTTTCATAGTACATGGCTGGATACTTACTGGACAGACCTCGTATAGAGTACACTCTGTGCTAAAATGTATTTCTTTTCTTTTTTTAATTTTATTTTTTGGTTTTTTTCATTACAGTTGCCCATTGTTTCCCCATTGCTCTCCCCCACCCAGCCCACCCCTCTCCCACAATCATATCCCTCCCCGTTGTCCATGTCCTAAAATATATTTCTATACATCTTCCCCTAATCATACTTATTATTTAAAATAAGTTTCATCTGTCATCTGCTTTCCATAGTAAATCCTTTAATGTACTCAAGTTTTAGTCATTAAGAAACTTTTTATGAAGGAGAAAAGAAACCTCTTGAAAGTTTGTTATTAATTTCCCACTTATATATTCTTGAAAGGCTTGAATCAGCTATAACATTCATTCTGCAAAAATTCATGGAGTAGCAACTGTTCCAGGCTCTGTGCTTTCTTGGTTGGAGGCTGCTTCGTTATGAAAACTTGCTGTGCAACCTGACACCATGAACACATCCAGCTTTACTCCCTAATGTTGAGGCAGCCTTGCCTACAGAGCACTTCTTCCTGCAGGGCATCAGCACACCCTCCTTGTTAGAAGGATTGGCTGCAGGTGAAATGGACATATTAGGCTTCATTTCTGTTTATTATTGGCTTTAAGCACCTTATCCCCTCCCTGCCACACACACACACCACTAAGATTATTGAGCCACTTGACCTACACTGTGTTTTATCACTAGCCCTAGGAAATGTACAACATGTCCAAAAGTTTGAACTCTCACAAGCTCAACTCTCCAGGTTCAGCAGCAATTACTTTGCTATCTAGTTCTTTGTACTCTTGTGCACTAGATATGGTAACAAGGCCAACTCATTATATACCCACCTTCCCCAGGCCCACTCCATCCTGACCATCGTATGTCTAATAATTGGGCTTCAACTGTCCTTATGTAGTTCTAATTTATCATGATAATATTAAACACCAATAAGCCATAAGGTTATCCTCACTGTGTACCCATCTGCTTAGCCCAGCTTCCTCTCCTGCTCTCCAACAACAATAAAACTCACACACCCACATGTGTGTGTATACACCTGCTGCTGCAGTCATACTTTACCAATTAAAATTCCATGAACGAGGCATATGGTTCTCTGTACCTTTAAATTCTCTCTCTCTGTAAAGCTAACTCCATCCAGGACATCCTTCAAAACTCTACTCAAGCATAGAATTTCCTGGAAGTTTTCCGAGGTTCCTCCCACCAAGTTTCTCTCATCTCCATGCCCCAAAGATCTATTCTGCACAAATCCATAGTAACTTTTCATTGTTCATTTACTGGTCTGTAACTCTCAAGCAATTTGACTCATTTGATTTATTAGCCTGTTGCCATTTTAGGAGCTCTTTCTATATCTGCTTCCATGACCAGACCTCTGCTGTAGCATTTAATTCTTAGAAGTCAGAAATAGAAATTGTCTTGTCTACTTTTCAAAAGGAAAAACATTCTTAGCAAAACAAAATTGTTTGAGGCCATACAACTAGTAAATAGTGGACTAGTGATCTTAATCTAAGTCTGACTCCAGATCTCAGTCTTCACTAGTTTGCAATACTGGTCTTCTGTCTTCAATGATTATGGCAATGCTTAGCCCTTGTTAGCTACTGAATAAATACTTAGTGATAAAAACACATGAATTAATGAGTGGATAAGCTCATGGTATGGTAAGTTCCACAGTATTGTCCTGGAGAACCTTACTCATTCAGTGACAAATGGGCACCTAGCTCACAGTGTCTCTCCTTCAGAACCTGCCATCATCCTGGGAGCAACTGGATGCACCATCCAAAATTTTGACATCCCAGTTCCCTGAAGGTCTCCAGTAGACACTTCTACAGACATCAACCCTTGTCTTAATCTCCTTTCTCTGAGAACTGACCCTTGTGTGCAGGGATATGACTCCTGGAAGTCATATTAGCAGTATGTAAAACATTCCTGAACATGATTAATTAGGTTAGGAAAGAGACTTGACCAGAACTGTGCCAATCAGATTCTCTCTCTCCCAAGAATCTAGAACTGAGCTAGTCAATTGAACAGAGAAAATCGACCTATGAAGTGGCTTTGTTTGTTTTTGTATATGCCCAGCAGTGAAATCTAATGTGCAGAGAGAAGGTTGAAGCAAAAACATTGACCAGAAGCAAAAATGATACAGAATGTTACTTGAATTATTAATGGGTTATACTTACTTTTATAGCATTGTTTAGTGCCAGGATGCCCTTGGATCTCTTCTATGAACTATCTCCCTATATAAATAATCCAATAAGTTTCTTTATTTTTTGGCTTGCTTACATGGAAAGTTTTAACGAAGATAATTTTTCATGTCTGGATACCTTCCCCATCACTTTTCTTTAGTCACATGGACCTTGGCAGTACCCCAAATAGCTTTACCTCCAATAGAACTAAAACCAACACCCCTGTTCTGTTTTCCAACTTGGCTTTTCAACTAATTTCTTCACCTATTCAGTAATTCCAACTAATTCTCTAGCACATTGACACCCCAACCTTCCCACTATTTGAAAGCACCATGCTATGTGTTCACTCTCTACCCTACTCAGTTTAAATTTATGGTCTTTCACTTCCATCACTTGTCAATGAACTTAACTTCCTTGCCTCTTTGACCCTCTCCAGGAGCACCTGAAAACCAAACATTATCAGCACCAACCATAGTCACCATAGCAACAACTTGGATGAATCCAATTATCATGCCTTTTTCTAAATCTGCACTTGGACAGCTTATATATATAAAATATATACATATTATATGTTTTATAAACATAAATATACATAAAAATATATAATAGTATATATAATTATATTAAATAATAAATAGTAATGTGTTGATATTAATATTAATATGTATTAAATTTGTATATACTAGAAATTTCTCATTTATTTATAATTTATAATTATATATAAATATATGGAATATAAAATATTAATATGTTGGTATTAATATATTAATATAAAGATGCAACTTCCCAAAATCACACAGCTAATAAGAGATGGAGCCAGGATTAAAATCTAGGCATCTCTGACTCTATAGAATCTGCTCCTATTTACCTCACTTCACATAAAAATATATAAACACTACTTTGTAGATATTCTCTCAATGTCCCACCAACAAACCTAAACGTAGGTATGTGCCCCAATCCTTTTCCTCATTCATCCAGTTAAAATAATCCCTCTATTTATCTCTAAATTCTGAGCCCCTGTCCCCCCATCTTCTCAGAAATCTTACTCTGGTTATTATATTTTCTCTCTTCTGCATCTAAAAAACCCACACGTTTTGATTTCTGAGGAATCCCCTGTGTTTATATCCAAACATTTTGTTATTTATTTTACAATTGTATTTTCAACAACCAAAAGATATTTCTTGGTCTTGACATTTCTTTCTTGTTCTTACCTTTTTACCGTTTAAGTCACAAGTAAACTTTTCTTATCACTCAGAGGGCATTCATTATAATATTCTGAGTGTTACTTCATTTTCTTAATTATCTCTCATTTTGTCCATGATCCTTTCACCTCTGTTTATTTTGAACTCTTTCATGATAGAGGTTTCTAAAGTATGTTGTTTGCTCTTTAGCTGTGGATTTATTCTTAAAACACCGAGCGCCTAATGGAATCACTGGGTCTGGGGCAAGAGCTTTTAATATGCATTGACTTCTGTGCATGGTGATCTGAGCTTTCCGTTCAGGGACTCCACAATATATTTGAGTGGGTTCAAATCTGACAACAGTTATTAGTTGAACTGTGGTTCCCACAAATTCATATGTTGGAGTCCTAACTCCCAGTACTTCAGATTTTGAACTTAACTTTTGCAGAGGTAGTTAAGGTCATACTGAAGTAGGGTGGGCCCCTAAATCAATATAACTGGTGTCCTCATAAAAAAGGAAATTTGAACATAGGGACACACACACAGGGTGAACATGATGTGAAGATTAGGCAGAGATTGGGGTCATGCAATAGAAGTGGAGGAATGCCAAAGAGTGCAAGCGAACACCAAAAACTAGGAGATGTGTGGAACAGATGTTTCCTCACAGGCCTCAGAAGGAAACAGCACTGCCGACACCTGATTCTTGGGTGTCTAGCGTCCAGAATTGGTAATATAATTATGTTGTTCAAGCCACCCGGTTTGCAGTACGTTGTCTAAGTGTCTTCCCAGGAATGTTTTTTCTGGCTTCTTCCACTTAAAGGACAGGAATGGCCACTCAATCAGTATGTAAACTTTCACTCAGTTCCTTTGTTTTCAGTCCTGTCCTTCCCCACCTACACACACACACACATACACACTCCTTCTATTGTGTCAGGTATCCCAAGCCTTTTTGGTTGAATTTCTACAAAGAAAATGTCCTCTGGATTTCTGTGTGAGGGTGCTTCTCCTGGTTACACTGACTCAGACAGTGGCTCAGCAGCCCCAGGGGCTCCATCCACCAGATCTTCGAGATTCCTCTCATTTCTTCCCATTTCTGCAGTTCACTTTCCATGGTACATGGTATTGTTAAGACCTGGAGCTCTGTGGAGGGTTCTGACTCATTTGGCGGTACTGAAAATTCAGTACCTCCTCTTGAAAGAGCCTAGTTTCTAAATTTACATGCTCCATAAATGACTTATTATTTCTCTGTCTGCTTTCTGGTTTTCAAAAGTGTGTTACTTTCTCATCATCACCATTGTGCATACACACTTTTCTTAATCCCTTTAATCTCATTGTAGTTGGCTTTCTGCAAGGAGTGGAAGTAAGCATGTGTGAATGATTTATCTTCCCTCAGTAACACTCCACCAGCCTTTAAATATGCTCCTAAATTCGCACATCTTTCAATTCCACATTTCCCCATAATTGTTGTTCTGCCAGCCTCCTCCTCCTCACAGACAGACTTCCAGTTGTTTATATTCTTTTCCTCTATTTCATTACTTCCCTTTTAGTCCTCACACCTCTCTCAACTAGCTTCTGCTTCTACACCAGCTCCATTAAAAGCATCCATATAATGTTCCCTGAGATCTCAGTGTCATAAAATCCAGCAGAAAATATTCAGTTGACTTCTTTTCAGAACAGATTAGATGACCACCCCCCACTTCTTGTTACATTCCCCCTCTTTGCCTCCCATAACAGCGAGTCTCATAGTTGCCTTCTACCTCCAGAGCTATACCTTTTCAGTCTCCTTTGTTGGCTGAGTCTCCCCTACCTGAACTTTAAATTGGGCATCCCCAGGGGTCGCTCCAAGGCACACTTCTCTTCCAAGACTACTCTCTGCAGGATGAGGCATTCCACTCACATGGTTCTACCTACTGTCTGTTCTCTTAAGGTTCTTAGATGTGCTTCTCCAGTTCAGACTGAGTCTGAGGCCCACTGACCAATATATTTAATAATCTATTTGACATTGTCTTACAGATTTTTTTATAGGCATTCCCAACTAAATACATTAGTAATAAAAGGAAAGGTAATATTCCACAGCCATAATATGAGAAACAGAAAAGTAGGAGTGTATAAAGGAAATGTCACAGTAACAGCCAGAAGTGTGGGAAAAAACTGAGAGTGCTTATCGTCAAGAAAAGCAACTGAATAGAATCCTAGAAAGATGGATTTATAAAGTAAGGTATTACTAAAATCTGGTAAGGATCAACAGTTGGAGAAAATAGGTATTAGGTGAGACAAGTTTTGAAAAGAAAATTAGTTCAGCAAACTGTGGTTGTGCTAGTATAGAGGCATTTAGTGAGGCCTCTGAGCAGCAAGGAGGTCAAATGTGGGGATGAAGGTACCAGATACTAGTATTTTTCTATCTTCACATTTTGGTTCTGATTATAGATTTAATTATTATTATACTATCTGTGTATAAAGTGTTGACATTTTCAAATCATCCATTCATTGTTCACAATCATCTCTACAGTAATATGGAGATACAGATAGAGCTAAATTTGACTGTACATCCTTTGTTCCATAGTTCAGCCCCACCAGCTAGGTCCCAACCACCCATGAATGAAAGTCTCTACCTCCGTATGATTCCAGTCAGATTACAAGAAGATAGAAGGCTCAGTCAGTGGAGGCTGCGACCTCTGTCATGTCTGAGGAGCTGTTTCTTGTTCCTCTTATGGATTCTTATTTTTCCTCACAAGTAAGGCAGTGCAGACTTTCCAGAAGAAAAAAAAAATTAACATCTAATGCCAACATTACTTTCCCTCCTCTGTTGTTTTTGGGGGATGAACTATGCTGACTTGTCACAACAACCAGTTTACCAATTTTTTGGCAAGAAGTGTCATACTAGGGGTATATACTGAGCCTTTGTTTCTTTCCCCCTTGTGATGCCAAAGGTTATAAAATGCTTCTCCAGGGTCACCAGTCAGGTTTCATTGCTCTGCAATTCTGTCATCTGAGGGTTCTTTAGTTTTTGTTCTCTATGTCCCACCTCGGATCCAGTCTTAGAGATTGTTTCTCTTTTTTTGACATGGACATTCAGCTTCCCAGGGCAGCACAGGCCCCCACACCATTTTCCCTTTCAGCCACACCTCCTTCCCGGGAACTGTTCTTTTCACTATGCTTTCTATCCTGCTACACTCCCTGTAGTTTAGTCATCAGATTCAGCTGGATTATGTTTCTCTTTGGAGCTGTAACTGTCCATTCTTAAGCTATATTGAAAAACAGAAACCATTTTATGTTCCCATCTTAAAGAGGAGAAAATGACCCTCAGAGTTGTTAAATTATTTCAGTAAATCCATGAAGTGTCTATGAAATGCTTAGCAAAGAACTATCCTTCTCACTCTTTCCACCCTACCGCCTGGCCAAGTCATGATTATCCCTCATGTAGATTATTCCAATAGGCTCTTAATTGATCCTCCTACAGTTTATTATTTATTCTCACACACCAGTTCAAATGATAGTTTTAAAACATATATTTAATTATGTCACTCCACAGCTCAAATCCTCCAATGGAATCTCATCTCACTCAGAGTCAAAGCCAAAGTTCCGACAGTGCCCTGTAAAAGCTCTAGCTGATCTGGTTCTTTATTACAGTACATCTCCTACTCTATCTGAAACTATTTCCCTTCACTTATCTGCTCCCGCCACATTGGCCTCCTTGGTGTAAAAGAGTGCACCAAGCATTCAGCCATATCAAGGCCTTTGCTTAGCTCTTCTGTGCCTAGACAGCCCCTCTCACCTCATGTATTTGCCTGGCTAGCTTTTTATCTTTTTGAGTTCTCTGCTCAGGCATCATCTTGGAAACTTACTTAGCCACCCAGTTTTACACTGTAACCCTTCTTGGATCCCGAACTCTCCAACTTCTACCCTATTGTATTAGCCTCCAAATATTTTTCACTATCTGATCTACATCATGTTTTAATTATTCTGTACATTATTTCCTTTCCCCTGGCTGGTTTGGCTCAGTGGATTGAGCGTCGGCCTGCGAGCTAAGTGTCGCTGGTTCGATCTTCCAGTCAGGGCACATCAGAGAAGGAAAACTCTGACTCCAAAAAAACATACGCTGCCTTGCGGCATACCTCTTCAGGGGAAAGGCTAAGGGAGTAAACCCCGACAGAAAATCCGGAGCCGGAGTCCCTAAGGCGGTTTGACGTTGTAGTCAACACCGGCAACTCCTGCGGCGCACCTGAAGCCAAGCTGTATTGACTCCGTCTTTCCCTTGGGCCCTTCAGCTGCGAAGAGAGGCGGGGTCTGCTGCATGGGCAACAGCAGACCCTCCATATCACCCTGCCCAGGCTCTGTAGCTTCAGCTTCACTGGAGAGGACACTCCAGCGTCATCCCAAGATGTCGATTCAACACGGGAGGAGACAGATACCGTGTCACTCCCGAGTTGGACTGCACAGCCATTCTCGGCGGTGCAGATAGACTCTTAAGAAGCTACACCATCGTCTCTCGAGATGGACGGCTGCCGATACATTATTTCCTAACCCTTCACACACACACATGCATGTGGATGTATGCACACACAATGCCATAGGCCATGACAACAGGAATTTGTATCTGCTTTGTTCTTGATATATACTCAGTAAACACAAAACTGCCTGGATACCTGTTACATATTGGGTATACAAAAAATATTTGTTAAGTTAATCATTAAAACTCTTCACATAGTAGAACTTAATAACTATTTTGTATTTTTATCATCATAGTTGATGTACTGTTACTATTTGTATTAGCCAGGAAGAGAACCCAGTCCTTCTGATATTTCATTTCAGTGATCATCTTCCTTATCCAACTATACTGTGGGTGAGAAAATAAAGAGGGAATCAATTATAAAAGCAAAAATAAGTAAATAAATGGAAATTAAAAGCATTCCAATATAAGAGCTAATAAGTTTTCATCAAATGTGTACTAAAAATATGAATGATACAGCACAACACTTAAAATATGTTCCATATCCTCCTACATTATCTTCTAAAGTAGTATAAAGGTCAGTGATGCAAATAATGATTTGGGTGTTGTTATCAGAGAATAAGCTTGCTTCAAGGCACATGAATGCAGACATGCTAAGACTATTTTGGGAAAGTACTTCTTAAATCAACAGAAGCTATCTGGGAGGAAACATTTATAACTTTTTCTTCCTTCAAAGGAAATATTGAGTCTTTTCCTGATATGGAACTAGAGGGCACTAAACATACATTCTCATAGTAGCCAAAAAAATGGAAATAACTCCCAAAGTCTCTCTCTTTAATTTTCAAGGTCATTAGACCATTCCTATGAAGATGGTCATATTAGTTTCCCCAAAAGATACCCCTACTACCTACTGTCTACTAAAAGAATTATTATTAGGTACACGCATTCTATCTATATTTATGGTTATGTGCTATGTCCGACAGGTACTAACTTCCTGTTCCTGTCACAAACAACTGTCCTTATGCTAGTTGAAGGAGCTTTGTGATGTTATTCAGCCACATAAGCCTTCTTCTTCTCACCTATAAATGGCTATCATTTTATCCTGTTCATATAACTGTTGTAAGGATTAAAGAGATGATGAATGTAAGCTTCCTGGAACAAAACCTGAAAAACAGCAGTTGTTTGATAAATGCTGATTTCCTTTTAATTTCCTCAGAAATCCAAAACCATGGGACCCTTGCTCTGATTAATTCATCTGATCATCTAATCCATGTTAAGTATGTTGTATGTTACCCTTTACTGATAATAGAAAACATATCTGCTAAATATTGTTCAATGCCTAAGTGACAAAATTGATAGTAATATGGAATCTAAAATGCATCATAGAAGTTTTGAAGCACATAAGACAAGTAGCTGACTGGCAACTTTAGCTAGGTAAACCAAAATAAGGGAAAATAGACTACAGATGTTGTTAAGAGATTATTAAACAAGGTTGTAGTGGACTGTTGTTTTTGCTGTTTAGCTTCCATGACCTCTTCTCTTAGAAGTTTTGCCTTAGGGGACCCAAACCTACCCCACTTTCATGCTGTGCCTTTAGGATCAAGGGAACCCTCTGGGTTGAGGGATGGAACATATGGACTCAGCTAAATCAGGCAATGCATTCCACCCATGTGTTCACACTGGACATCTCAGAGATAATACCTGTCCTGAGCCTGGCCATTTAGAGTCAATAAGCTCTCTGCTAAGCTCTCCTGAGTAGGCTCAAAATGTAAGCCTGAATCTATAGGCAGCCCCCATAGAGAGCCTAGGAATGAAACATTCCAGACAGAGATAGTAGAATCAAATATATTTTCTTATGTTATAATTTTAGCCCTGAATTTAAAAGCATGCATGACATTTATTGTTGCTCTTTCTTTCTCTTTCTTTCTTTCTTTCTTTCTTTCTTTCTTTCTTTCTTTCTTTCTTTCTTTCTCCCTTTCTTTCTTTCTCTCTCTCTTTCTCTCTCTTTCTTCCTTCTTTCCTCCCTCCTTCCCTCCCTCCCTCCCTTCCTTCTTTCTTTCCTTCTTTCTTTCTTTGGCACCTGTGGTTATCATGCACATGTGAACCATTCTCTATGGCTTCCTACTGCCGGCACCTGTAATTTTCTACCTGAAGTCTCTCTCTGGCTGCAGGAGCATACTTCACCTGAGAGCAGAGGAGGTCAGAAATGCTTGGAAGGTATCACCCCTAAGAACAGCCATAAATGCATTGGAGGATAACACCCTAGCTTCCTCCATTTTGGGAGCTGTTATAACTCTAACTCTCTCTTGCAACATTCCCAAGTTAACTGAGCCTTAATTTTCCACAGACATAACTGTTGACACATCTTTATTTGACTTCCTTCTTTTCCTCTCTCATTTTTCCAGTCCCCTACCAATTCTTCCTGGGATTGCTTCCAAAATAAAGTACAGACTTCCGGCCAAGATGGAGGCATAGACTGACATGCTCTGTCTCCCTCCACAACTAAGAAGGAATACAACCATTGCAAAACCAAAAAAAAAAAAAAAAAAAACAAGAAGTTCCAGAAAATAAAGCTACATGGAAATCCAACATATGAATTCATAAACAAGTGGTGTTCATCTGGATGCGTAGGAAGGGTGAAACCGCAGCTGAAAGATTGAACTGTGCTGGAGGCAGCAGCCGCAGCAGCCACAGCAGCGAACAGCGGGACCCAGTAAGCAGACACCTGTATTTGGGGGGAGGAGAAAAGCACCTGGGAGCTGGCCCTGGCTGCAGACTAGACCTGTCAGCTCACGATTCTACCGCTGGGGAAGGCAGACTCCATTGTCTTGGACTGTGAGGCCCGGAGAGCGTGGGGACGGAGAAGGCTTCCGGTTCTCCAGTGGACAGTAACAGCAGGAATCCATCTTGAACACAGCCCCCCACACACAAAGCACCACAGTGTGATAAGAAAGGTTGCCAGGTTGTGATGAGCACATAGGACTCCACCCAATATAGCATAGGAGGTGTGACAGCGCCCCGCCCAAGAAGGAAAGATAAAAAAAATGGTCAGAATAGCAGAATTAATGATTGAAATAAAAATCACAAGGCTAACAACAACAACAACAACAACAAAAAAATAAGGGCCTTGACCAATGAGCAAATAGCGAATCTTTCTGAGGCTCAAGTTCAGACCTATAGTCATAAGGCAGCTTACAGACCTAACAGCGGGGCTGAATCAAGACAGGGAAGGAATGAAGGCTAATCCTGCTGAAATGAAAAAAAAAAAAAAACATACAAGACAAGTGGTGGGGAAGGGAAAGCCATGGATCAAATCAACAAATCAGAATATAGGGATGGAACAAACAATCAACCAGTGAAGAAAGAGGAAACAAAAAGTGAGGAAAAGGAGGAGAGGCTCAGAAACCTCTGGGGCAGCTATAAGCGAATGAACATTTGAATTATAGGATTGCCAGAGGGTGAATAAGAAGAACTAGAAATTGAAAAATTATGTGAAAAAATAATGAAGCAGAACTTCCCTAACTTAGGGAAGGAAATGAAGTTACAGGTCAAAAAAGCACAGAGGGTTCCGGATAGGCTGGACCCAGGGAGAACCACACCAAGACACATTATCATCAAAATGTCAAAAATTAAAGATAAAGAGAGAATCTTAAAAGCAGCAAGAGAGAAGAGAGGAATTATGCACAAAGGGGTCCAATTAGACTATCAGCTGATTTCTCAAAGGAGATCCTGCAGGCAAGTAGGGACTGGTAAGAAATATTCAAAGTAATGAAAATCAAAAAACTACAACAATGGTTACTCCATCCAGCAAAACTGTCATTCAGGATCAAAGGGTAGAGAAAGTGTTTCCAGGACAAAGTAAAACTGAAGGAGTTCATCAGATCCAAACCACTGTTATATGAAATGTTAAAGGAACTTGTTTAGAAAAAGGAGGGTCAAAACTATGAACATCAAAATGAAAACTGTATCACAACAACCAACAGCAGAAGCTAGGGAATCAAAACAAAGGCAAACTAAGTAGGCAAAGAGAGGGGTAAAATAACTATAGGTACGGGGAACACATTGGGGGGAGGTCAGTGGGAAGGGGGAAAAGAGAGGGAGATGATGGAAGAATTAAGAAGCATAGTAGGAGGGAGTGGAGTAGACAGGAAGATGTTGAAAAAAACTATATGCACAACCAATGGGCATGGACTAACGGGGGATACAGCTGGAGGGAGGGGGGTCACAGGGTAGAGGAGAGCAGGGAAAAAAGAAATTGGGACAACTGTAACAGCATAATCAATAAAATAAAAAGAAAATAAATAAATAAATAAATAAATAAATAAATAAATAAATAAAGTACAAAAGTACAGAAAACCTTCTCTTGGAGCTTCCTTCTGGGAGAATCCAGCCTAAGACAGCTGATGCCTGAGTAACCCTGGGATCAAGCCCTCAAGGTAGAATTCTTTTTTTTTTAATATGCTTTATTGTTTATGCTATTACAGTTGTCCCAATTTCTTTTCCCTTTGTTCCCCTACAACCAGTGACCCCCCTCCCTCAAGTTGTCCCGCCACTTAGTCCATGCCCATTGGTTGTGCGTATAGTTCTTCTCAACACCTTCCTGTCTACTCCACTTCCTCCTACTAAGCTTCTTAATTCCTGTACCATCTCCCTCTCTTTCCCTCCTTCCCCCTCCCCGCTGACTTCCCCCCAAAATGTTCCCCATACCTATAATTCTTTTCCCACTTTCGTTGCCTACTTAGTTAGCCTTTGTTTCAGTTCCCTAGCTTCTGTTGTTGGTTGCTGTGATACAGTTTTCATATTAATGTTCATAGTTTTGATCCTCTTTCTCCTAAACAAGTCCCTTTAACATTTCATATAACAGTGGTTTGGATCCGATGAACTCCTTCAGTTTTACTTTGTCCTGGAAGCACTTTCTCTGTCCTTCTATTCTGAATGACAGCTTCGCTGGATAGAGTAATCATGGTTGTAGGTTTTTGCTTTTCATTACTTGGAATATTTCTTACCAGTTCCTTCTCACCTTCAGAGTTTATTTTGAGAAATCAGCTGAGAGTCTTAGTGGGATTTCTTTGTGTGTAATTCTCTTCTCTCTTGCTGCTTTTAAGATTCTCTCTTTATCCTTAATTTTTGACATTTTGATGATAATGTGTCTTGGTGTGGTTCTCCCTGGGTCCAGTTTCTTTGAAACCCTCTTTCTGCTTCCTGGACCTGTAAGTCTATTTTCTTCCCCAAGTTAAGGAAGTTCTGTTTCATTATTTTTTCACATAATTTTTAAATTTCTAGTTCTTCTTGTTCACCTTCTGGCAACCCTATGATTTGGATGTTGGTCCGCTTATAGCTGTCCCATAGGTTTCTGAGCCTCTCCTCCTTTTCCTCACTTTTTGTTTCCTCTTTCTGCACTGGTTGACTGTTTGTTCCTACCCTATGTTCCAATTTGTTGATTTGATCCCTGGTTTTTTTTCCCTCGCCACTAGTTCATATGTGTTTTCATTCATTTCAGCATGACTAGCTTTCATTCCTTCCCTGTCTTGTTTAAGATTTGCTGGTAGGTTTGTAAGCACTTTTATAAGCAAAGCTCTGAACTATGCCTCAGAAAGATTTCTTATCTGCTGAGCCATTAGATTAGAAATTTGCTGTCTGGTCAGCTGCATTACCGGGATCTCTATCATGATCTGTGACATCCTGACAGTTTTGTGCTTACCTTTGCTTCCTGGGAAGAACTGTCATACCTTCTACGCTATAGGGGGCAGAGCCCCGTGCACTTCTCACTACCAGGCAACCCTTCTCACCATGCTGTGGTGTTTTCTGTGGGTGCGGGGTTCCAAGATGTATTCCTGCCGTTCACTCTCCACTGAGAGACTGGGAGTCTCCTCTTCCGTCCCCACACACTCCGGCTCTCACAGTCCAAGGCAATGGGGAGTCTGTCTTCCCTGGCATTGGAATTACGAGCTGATGGATTTGGTCTGCAGCCAGGAGTGTTCCCCATGTGCTTCTCAGCTCTCTTTAAATATGGGTATCTGCACTTACCACTGTCCCGTCACCATCGCCACAGCTGCTGCGGCCAGTACAGCTTGACCTCTCCGCCCTGGCTTACCCCTCTTACCCGTCTGACAAGCACCACTTGTTTATAATTTCATACATTGGATTTCCATGTAGCTTTATTTTCTGGAACTTCTGATTATTTCTGGTTTTGCGGTAGTTGTATTTCTTCTTAGTTGTGGAGGTAGATGGAGCGAGTCAGTCTAAGCTTCTGTCTTGGCCAGAAGTCAATAGTGCTTAATTTTAGAATAATTTCTGTCAGGAAAAATGTTTCTTCTTTATATCTTTGTTTGCTGGACTTTCATGAAGTTCGGTTTTCTGGAACTACTGGTTGTCTCTAGTTTTGAGGCAGTTGTATTCCTTCTTAGTTGTGGAGGGAGACTCAGCATGTCTGTCTATGCCTCCATCTTGGCCAGAAGTCAAAAAAAAAAAAAAAAAAGGTAGAATTCTTAAATTGTATTACTCACTGACTTACTGGCTAACTTACAATATGGCCTACAAAGCTGGTTTATGCAATGGAATCCCTGACATAAGATAAAATTCAGATTGTTAAGAATCCTTACCTGTGGCAAATTGGAATAGAGTACAAATGAAAGGTAATGCATAGGCTTAAGCAATATTCTAGGCTTTGAGAGACTTGGGAGTGTTGTAATTACAATCATTATAGAGTTGGTAGGCTGCTGTTATTAGCCAAAAAACACTAACGGTGAAAAGTAAGCCAACTATCAAAAGATACTCTAATTTCCTGCAGAGAGGGAGAAGACTGAAAAATCAGGTCCCAGATTTGGTTATAAGAGTTGTGTTACTAAAGTAGCTGAATTCATAGCCCTGGCAAGACTCCTACTCTAAAACCAGAAACTTGACAGGAAAGAAGTAAGGCCCTGAGTCTTAGTACTGGGGAATTTAGGGCAGGGGAGGTGATGAGCGGGAGGTGATGAGCTTGAAATACAGATAATTCTGGCCAAGAGAAGTGGCTCCTTTCTCTATGTTAGAGGATAGCATGCTTCCCTGCTTGGAGATTCCTAAAAGGCCTCACCTGAGCAGATGTTTTATGAAATTATGTTGATCCTCTTCCAGATCTGCCTTCATTGTGCCACTCTTTATACCACAGTCTCTCCACAGAAGCATTCTTAACAGATGAGATTTGTGTTGTGGGGGGCTATCCTGTAAATGGTCTAGCAGCATCCTGCCTTCTACCCACTAGATGCCAGTGGTGCTCTGATGATGACAAAACCATCTCCAAACTTGACCAAAAGTCCCTGATTGGATGACACAAAATCACTAAGATCAAGCAAGAAAATACTACCTGTGTTGTGGGAGGACAAAGATTATTTATTTACAGAAAAACTGCAGGACCAGACTAATAAGCATCAGCAAGAATTGGGAGAAGATGCCTGGAGTGGCTCTTGGTGATCTGAGCTGTGGTGGGATGAATAACGGCCCCACCAGCACCACCCTCCACAGAGGTGTGCAGGAGCTAATCCCCAGAACCTCTGACTATGTTATTTTGCATTGCAGATATGATTAAAGATTTTGAAATGAGAGCTCAGAGTGAGAGAATTGAAAATGTAAGAAAAGAAAGGGACTGAAATCGAGGAGAAGTGAAAAGATACTGCCCTACTATCTTTGAAACTGGGCTACCAACTGATGAATATAGGTGTCCTTAATCCACTGGATAAAGGCAATGAAATGAGTTCTCCCCCAGGGGCCTCTAAAAGGAATGCAGCCCTGAGGACATGTCTTATACTCCTGACCTCCAAGACTGTAAGATAAATTTGCATTGCTTTAAGCCACTGCATTGGTGGCAATTTGTTATTGGAGCTATAGAGAATTATAACACTTGTCTAGGGAGGATATAATATAAACCCAGATAAAGAAGAGTTTATTTATATGAGAGTATATGCCCACAACTGAAGATTTAACTCCAGGAAATAATATCTATAGCTCATTCTAATTTATTGCAAATATCAGTTTCTTAAAAGTTGTAAACAATGATGATCTTTAATATAGAAGGGAGGAGGTTGAGACTGGAACTACCTCGGTGGAAGATTGGGGAAAGGGAGCAAAATGTGCAAAGAATGCCAAGTGAACATGGAGTGCAGGTACCTCTTTAAGATCTAGATTTTAATTCTCTTGGACATATACCCAGAAGTGGGGTTGCTGGATCACATGGTAATTCTATTTTTAATTTTCTGAGGAATCTTGATACTGATTTTCAGAGTATCCACACCATTTACATTCCTGCCAACATTGCAGAAGGATTCCAATTTTTCTACATCCTTGCCAATATGTTATATTTTTTTAATGGTGTGAGGTGATATCTCATCATGGTTTTAGTTTGCATTTCCCTGATAATTAGTGATGGTGAGATCGTTTCCATATATCTGTTGGCCATTTATGTATTTTCTTTGAATAAATGTCTATTTTTTAAAATGCCTATTCACTTCCTTCACCTATTTTTAATTTGGGTTATTTGTTTTTTAGTTTGTGTGTGTGTGTGTGTGTGTGTGTCATTGTTATAAAAGTTTCTTATGTATATTGGATATTAACCCATTGTCAGATATAGAATTTGCAAATATCTTCTATTTTGTATGTTGTCATTTCCTTTTGTTGATTGCTTTCTTTGCTGTGCAGAAACTTTTCACTTTGCACAAAATCTCATATACAGAAACAACCTAAATGTTCATTGATAGGTGAATAGTTTAAGATAATGTGGTATATGCATACAATGGAATATTACTCCACCTTAAGAAAAGGACATCCTGCAGTAAGTGACAACATGAATGAACCTGGAGCACAGGATGCTATATGATATCAGCCAGTTACAGAAGGACAAATACTGCATTATTCTATTTATATAAGGGATCTAAAGTAGCAAGGGACTGGAGTGCGGGGAGAGGGGCGCAATTATTCAATGGGTGTAAAGTTTTAGCTACACGAGATGAATAAGTTCTAGAAATCTGTCATACAATATAGTACCTATAGTGAATAATATGCTATTGTGCACTTCTAAATTTGTTAAGATGGTAAACCTTATGTTAAGTTTCTTATGACAATTTTTTAAAATACAAGGAAGTGGTCATTTTATAATAATTTTTAAAAATATTTTTAATGCATTCAGTCCATAGTTGATTATTTTCCCCAGGAAGACCCAAAGGATGTTTTTCCTATGTTAGTAATACACTAGTGAAGAGGTACCAGAATCACTGATGGGCTCAGAGAAGTTTGCCTTCCATAGACAAGGGATGATAATAGGAAATGATGCTCTGAAACTAGGCTCCCTAATGTTGGTGGAGATGGTAGTGTTACAGAGCGAAGGGGGATTCTTTCACGTGGCGCCCTGGTGTAAAACCCAACAACTAGTGTTGAGGAAAATAGGTCTTTATTTACAATATTCCAACTGGGGAGGGTAGTGAGCACTTCAGCTCAAAGCCCTGTTTTCCCATGGGACCCAGCACTTCCCTTGCTCCCCAAAAGGCTAGAAGCCAAAAACATGCCCAGAAGTTCCCCGTCCCTTATCTGTAAGCTGTCTCCTTCAGGATCTGGGGTAAGATGTCATCAGCCTCCATATAGCAGTCCAGGAAAACATGTGCTTTGCCCTTTCAAAGCTGCATGGTATTTTCCCTTTCAAGGCAGCATGGAGTTCTCTCCTTCCTTTCCAAGCCACATGGAGTTCTCCTCTGCCCTCCTTGCAAACTGTGTGGATCTCCTCTCTTCCTCTCTCTAAAATGGTTGCCACCTTATTTTTAAATCCCTGATGGCACTCTGTGATGCAGTGGGCATGGTAACCAGTTCTGACCATTCACAGAACCTTGAGCAGGCTATGTGCTCTCTGTACCATTCCATGGTCAAAACCCCTCCCATCTCCTTGGGGCTTTGGAAGAACCAAAGCCATTTGCATAACTAAGAAACTAGCTACCAGCCATAGTCATGGAAAGGCATCTTAAAAGCTGTCCCCTTTTCCCCATCCCCCAACCCACAGGCTCTGGGAATTTTTGGAGACCCCCACTCTGTAACAGTACGATTTTGAAATAGCAAAGGCCAGGGGGCTTCACTTATCCATCTGGGACAAGCATGGTAAATGTAACTATTATGATGGGTCAGTAAAGTCTAAATGACAAACTGCCTTAACTTACAGGAATCTTTTGTTATGTTAATTAGACCTTGGTGTCCCTAGGGGCAAGAGAGGTGCTCAGCCAGTGAGGGTATTACTTAACCAATCAAAAAAGATCAAGATCAGGCAAGCAGAACTTTGATGAAAGCTGCCACAAAGGAAAAAAAATCTCATTCTTTATCCAGTTTCCAGATCTGAGTTAGTATTTAAACACAGCACTCAATACAAGAGCATGCCAGTTCCCCCTGAAGAAGGACCCTAAAATTTTATAGGAAGCCTATATAAAGTGACTCCTCCAGTTCTTTCCCAACCTGATATAAAAACATTTATCAGTGACTTCCCCCAAGGACAGATGAATATCTAAATCTTTTGAGAGCTTTTGGACAACGGGTAGTAGCTGTTATCGATACCCAAATGACATCATGACCCCCACTAGGGTAGGGATTTATAAAGGCCAAATAATTAATGGAGTCTTTGCCCAAGTTTGGTTCAGAGTCGGTTGAGTCTACTGTGTCCACACATCCACACTAGTCATTTTCTTAAATCCTGAAGGAAAATAGATATATTTAGCACCTGGTAAAATCCTCACCAGCATCTGGACCTATGGAGTCAGGTTCATTTTTGTAGTAAAGGCCAAGTAGAAGCCCCTGAAATTATGTCCCATCCCAACAAAATAGAAATTTAAAAGCAATACAGGACCCTAGATTGATACAAAGACTGAAGTGATGACGTGGCTGTTCCAGTCATATCTCATAACGCGCCACTGCGGCTCCTGCAAAAACCACATTTGGCAGTTGAAATCTTTCAAACCCAACGTGAACTTATTCACATAAAATACACACATTCATAGTCTTACCCCAGGGCTATGTTAACTCTCCTGTTCTCCGTCACAACATAGTTCAAAGGGACCTTGATCATTTTAGACATTTATTATCTTGATAGTCCAAAAATCAACATGCTGATCAGCTTGAGTGCTCATACTAAGTCACTCAGGATGATAAATGGGAAACTACAAGTACCCTGGATGCCCTGGTAAGACACATGTGAAACAGAGGGCAGGTGATGAACCCTACAAAACTCAAAGTGTTACAGAGTGGGTATCCCCCCAAATCTCCAGAGCCTGCATATTGGGGGATGTGGAAAAGGGAACAGCCTTTAAAATACCTTTGCATGACTATGGCTAGTAGCTTAGTTTTTCAGTTATGCAAATGGCTTTGGTTCTTCCGAGGCCCCAAGAAGATGGGAGGGGTTTTGACAGTGAAATGGTGCGGATAGAGCACACAGAGTCTGCGCAAGGTTCTGTGAATGGTCAGAACTGGTTACCACACCCACTGCATCAGAGGATGCAGTCAGGGGTTTATAAATAGGTGGCAGACATTTTAGCAAGGAAAACACCATGTGGCTTAGGGGAGAGAACACCATACGGCTTTGAAAGGAAAGGGAGAACTCCATGCGGTTTACAAGGAGGCTGGAAACTCCATGTGGTTCTGCATTAAGAGCTGGAGAGCACTGTAACACAGGCAAAACCTCCTCAATCAGGCTCGAATGACTCAAACTGATGGTAAAAGTGAACTGTGTCTGGGAAATAGGAAGACTGTATCTCTGACTTTTCTAAAACTAGCCTGAGTTGCTAGGGGGAAGCAGAACTCTGTATTTGTGGGTGTTTTAAAGAAAATAAGACTTAACAGCAGAAATCTGCAAATAATCTAAATCTATATAACCACTAAATAAACAATTCTTTTTCTTTTTGCCAAACTCTGGTATTGAGAGTTATGCTTCTGGCGGTGGGCAATCGGACCCCTTATAACTGAACAGCCCGTTGATTCTGTTTCAATCCAGACAGCCCATGGGTTCTGTTACAAAAAGACCTATCACATCATTACATTTTTAGGGGTACAGAGGTATGAAACATCTTAAGATGCCCCCTCAAGTTAAGGGATGTATCTCCTATTTCCTCTCATTAAGAAAGAGGTTCCATATGTCCATGTTTGGTAGGCCTTCAGATTTGGAATATTGTTTTAACTAGTTGACTGCTACTAGTTTCACTGACTTTCTAATGTCACTCTCTCCCTCTCTCTCTTTCATAAATTATAGCCAGCTGCCAATTTGGGGAATCAATGATAAAACTGAGAGAACATGTTAAGGTGGGGACAGAGTAGGTCTAACTAGTGCAAGAGTGGACTCTAGGTGAGGCTCAGTGTTCCCCAATTTTCACATGCCCTTTCATATGCACATCCCCATGCATGCTTAGAACTTCCAACTGCAGGAAACTCTAACTGTCTGTGTGCTTTCTTTGGTCAAAAGCGTTTTCAGCCTGTACTTGTAGCAGACAGAAGTGCCTGAAAGTCAATATGACTGTGAGCCCTCAACCAACAATAGAATAAGTTGGGTAGGAATATGCTGCTTCTTCACCTCTTAGGTAGAACAACTCTCAGGCATAGACTACACTGTGTTCCAGGGGGTATCTGTGTTGCCCACAAAGATAACACGCTCATTATTTCATCCAGTATTGGCTTCGTCCTCTTGCCCACCTTATTCCTCACTCTACTAGTGGGCCCCAGAGAGGATATCACAAGTGGCATACACTCAAATCTGTGTCTACTGCTAGGTCTGCTTCTATGTTCTTCCAGGGAAAACTGATCTAAAACAGTGCCTGTGGTTTGGACTAACTCTGAATATATTTTGCTTATTTGAGCTAATAAATTTTCCTGTTTCCATAAACCTATTTGAGCCAGGTTTTCTTTCCCTGGCAACAAGAGTTCTACCTTTTACAGAGGCTATAATAACATTGTTGTATGCTTATTTTTAAAGAATGGTTATATTTAACCATTACCAATTATAATATAGATTTTCTGAAATGTATATTCCGTGAAGCTAGAATTATGGCACTAATGTATTTGTACCTTTCACAACTCTCTAAATAGTATTTGTATGATCTTTCGACTCACATTTTCTAACCACAATGTACTATTTTTCTACTCTGTCCTTTAAGCATTATCATTCGTCAGGTTTTTGTGTTCGATTTTCTCATATTTCTTATTTTAATGCAAAACAAACAAAAAACTTCATTTCTCTTTTAAACCCTATGGTCTCACATTTTACCTTCTCACTTCTTACACCAGTTTATCTTCTGAGCTTCAAACTAAATGCCCATAAGACAACCTGTGGGCTGAGCTTCAGAACTTAACATCACTCCAGAAGTAATAATGCACCATCCCCTTCTCTCCCATTCCAAAACTCATTAATTTGTTACTTCTGAAAAAGTGATTATCAACCATGGAAGCTCAAGCACTAGAAAAATCCTCCTCTCTCCTCTTTCTCCCTTTCTCCCCTCCCCTTTTCCTTACTTTCCCTGCTCTTCCTCTCTTTCTCCCTCTCCCTCTTTCTCCATCATCCACTCCACACCTGACTGTTACTGTTTCACTGGTTGCAAAAGTTATATCCATAAAGGCAGAAAAAGAAAGGCAGAAGCATCAAACAAAACATTTGGTCTAATCTACCCAATTAGGAATAAGTACATAAATTAAGTCTGACCATTCAGGGCTAATGAGAATCAATTCAGAAATTAGTACCTAAAAGTGTTGCACAGGTATCTAAAGTACCCCCTTCCCTGTTGTTCTTCATTCTAATTAGTCAAATCATGTCAATTTTAACACTTAAATAATTCTCATGCTTATTGGCTCCACCACTACCACTTTTCTTGACCCCATGTATTGGCCTTCTTCAGGCTCTGTCTTGCCCAGAAGACCACAGCCTGAAACACCACTGTACCCCAGCCTTTACTCTGTTGTTGGAATGATTTTTCTAAAATTTAATTTGATTATATATTTTTTCTTATTTAAATCCTTCTATGTTATGGTCATCTTATATATAAAATTTAATCGCCAGTTCTCCAGACTCATCTGGCTTCCAGCATCTACCCCCATGAACATTTTGTGCATATCCATTATGCATTTCTATTGACCCAAGGACCCTAAGGGAAAACATTGGGGTTTATTCAACTTTGATTCCCTAATACCGAGCAAAGTGCCTAGTATGTAATAGGTTTGTAATAAATTCCTATTGAAAAAATAAATGTGTGAGTGAGCAGGTCAGCATTACATGTGGCATAGCTTCTCTGCATAGCATTGAGGGTCTATAGTAGAAATCCTAAATATTTATTTGCTTTTTCAAAGAGCCCAGAAAGATGCTTCACAGGGTCTCAGAACCACTGCCCCTCTGGATATGGGAGAAGAATAGAGCAGCTCAAATCTTCTAATGTAGTCTGAGCAATGAAAGGTCACCTATAGAGCAATGTAATACACTTCTTTGGAGCAAAGCCTTGTGGCATATTTTCAATGACTCAGCAATGCATTATGTACTGTCAATAATATCCAGATTGCTGCCAAGTAGTTTGCATGCGACTGGAGCACAAGGTCACAAGAGAGTTTATGGTGCTTGTAACTGAACAGCATAAAGTCAATCTTAAGTTCAATGAAGGAAATAACACCGCTGACAGCATCACTTTCCAACATGAGACAAATAAATTGCTTTTATGATTAGAGACATGTAACAGAAGTGTCCAATCTCCAATTTACTTCCAGCAGTGAGTTCAACTGTCAACTAACTCGGGCCTTTGGGGCCAAGCAGGTTATCATAAGACAGCATAACACCATCCCAAGCCTTTCTCTACTACCCCTCCTCTGCATTTAGTCCAAGCAAATGCAGGTGAGCATGTGCACACATACACATACACATGCACATGCATACACACACACAAGAGTCATGTATTATTTTGCACCTCTGCCTGTCCCACACTTAATGATGTGCTCCTAATTATAATATTAACAGAGGGTCTTCCTGACTTTGAAATCATATACTTTTGCACTCTCTTCTCTCTCTCTGAGCAACACTGTTTGTCAAATTCGAATATCAATTCCTTTAAAGACATCCACTCCATTTTGTTCAAAACGAGTCACTCCCCTCTTCATACCCCTATGTTCCTTTGATCAAAACATATGTTATAACACATGTATCAGTTATTCCAATTATTTTTTCACCTGTTCCTTTTTTCACTTGCTGGTGAACTCCTTAAGGACAGATAGTGTGGTTTGCTCTGTTTGGTGTCTCAGTGCATAAAAGGATGTCTGGCATATCTAAGATGTTCAATACATGTTGAATAAATTAATCATTAGATTGCAGCTCTGCTTTTCCCATTATTATTTAGAACTACAACTTTAAGAAGAGATAAATAATCCTGCTCAGATGGTCTATGTGATTAAAATTCCAGAATCTCATAGCTTGAAATAGAAAACATAGCCTCCCTCGTCTGTCCCAGAGGTTAGAGCCTTATATACCAAATAGGAGGCCTCCGTTTTCAGCCAGACTGGCTCACAATTGCTCTGTACACATTAAATGCAGATTCATACCATGGTATCTTTGCTTACAGAATCTAGAAGCTCCTTCCTCTTATTCTCTGTATACCTAGCACTTACCCATCTTGCAAGATCCAGTTGAAATCTTACTTCCTCCATAAAGCCTTTCCATCAAGTTTGGTCCTGACCTATCTCTTCATTTAAAGACTTGGGCCTAGCACCTGACCTGAATTTATCCCTCTTTTATATACATAATTTCTTAATTTATATTCTCCACAATACTCAGTACTTTCCTATATTGCTCTTCATTTATTTTTTCAATCTTATCTCCCAAGCCCCCTGAAAAATATAGGGCATCCTGATGTTTCCTTTTCATAATATTCAATAAATAGAGATCATTTACATTACAGCCATACACTTTACCAAGTGCCGTATCATCTCACGAAGGAACTGATTAATTCCCTAAATATGGGTAAATCTGGGAACTTTGATTAAAAAGATGACATTATAATCAAATTAAATTTATTTAGTATGAAATAAATTTTTTTGGAAAGACAGCATGGATGGACCTGGAGGACATTATGCTAAGTGAAATAAGCCAGTCAGAGAAAGACAACTACCATATGGTATCACTCATGTGTGAAATCTAATGAACAAACTGAACTAACAAGCAACAGAGAGACAGACTCATAGATGCAGAGCACGATGACAGCTGTGGCTGGGAAGGAGTTAGGGGGTAAAGGGATAGAGCTAAAAGAAAAAAAAAGAGAAAGAAGTTATGGATACAGACAACAGTGTGGTGATTGCAGAGGGGAGGGGTGGGAAGAGCATATGGGGGCATAAACGGTAATGAGAAAAACACAATAAAAATAAATAAAATAAAGCTTTTGGATACTTGAAAAATTAGAGAAGTAAACTTTCTTTTCTTGATCCTAAAATAATTTTGATAAGTATAAAATTTATATTATATTTACTGTATAGCAATTTTTACATGATCAGAATAAAAGAAGTTTATATTCAGACACTGAGAAATTAAAAATCTATAGCAATGTGACAGGAAAGCTTTACAGGCAAATGTCTACAACATACATGCACAACTAAACAAAAATACCCTGCAGAATTCCCATAACAATTGAATAAGTGTTCTCATCTCAGTGTTTAACACATCACAGCATCAGTAAAGCAGAAAGATATATGGGATTTATAATACCTGATATTGTATCACCCCCTATACTAAGTTATGTAGAGAGGTAACTTAAGTAATTTACTTTCTCTTTCAAAGGGAAGGCAAAAATTATAGGAAAAAAAATCATTGTAAGGGTACAGAGTTGTATCTCAAATCATACATTATTAAAAAAAATATTGAAAAAAATAGGGCCTTAAATTTTAAATTGTTTCCAAATACCAGAATGTTTGCTATTATGTCAATGTGAACAATTAGCTTCATTTTTATTTCTTATTAAAATACATAAAGTCGGACTTCTAGCCAAGATGGAGGTGTAGACAGACACACTACATCTCCCTCCACAACTAAGAAGGAATATAACGACCTCAAAACTAGAAACAACCAGAAGTTCCAGAAAATTAAACTGTATGGAAGTCCAATAAACAAAGATATAAAGAAGAAATACTCATCCAGACAGGTAGGAGGGGCAAGGCCGGGGTGGAGGGGACACGGTACGGTGGTGGCAGCAGTGGCGGCTGTGGTAGGCCAACAGAGAGTGCAGTCACGCATTTTAGAGAGTCAGGAGGCACACCTGGGGAGCATTCCCAGCTCCTTACTGGACCTCGAAGCTCACGGTCCCAGCACTGAGGAAAATCGGGCCTCATTGCTTCTGACTGTGCAGACCAATAGGGGTTGGGGTAGAGGCAGAGACTTCCAGTTTCTCGGCAGAGTTCGCTTGTTTGGAGGGCCCCCACAGTTCTAGAACGTCCACATACCCACCAACTCTGGGAACGACAGTCAGGGCAGCAATTGGAGGGGCACCAGTCTGGTGTGGAGGTGGGAGAGGTGCCTGGAAGGGGGGCAAGTGCTGGGCAGGCAGCATTGTTCCCTCTTGGACCCCTCCCCCACATACAGCACCACAACGTGGTGAAACAGGTCACCCTGCACTGATGAATTCCTAAGGCTTTGCCCTTTACAATGTAACAGGAGTGACAGCTCTACCTGGGACACAGAGGCAAACAAACACAGGAGCCTGTCAGAATGAGGAGACAGAGAGGTATGGCCCAAAAGTTTCCAGTGGGAGAACTAAGCAATTAGAAGATAGGCAACCTCACAGATGAGGAGATAGACAACCTAACAGATGCCGAATTCAAAACATTGGTAATAAAGATGCTCACAGGCTTGACAGATATGCTTGAGTATGGCAAACACATAAGAGAAGAAGTGAAGGTTATGCTAAGTGAAACGAAGGAAAATCTACACAAAATCAATGGTGAAGGGAAGGAAGCTGGGGTTCAAATCAATGATTTGGAACATAAGAAAGAAAGAAAGAAAAATAAATAAATAAAAACAGTCAACCAGTGCAGAACGAGGAAGCGAGAATTGAAAAAAATGAGAAAAACTTCCCAAATTTTGCGAAGGAGATGGACATAACAGGTCTGGGAAGCATGAAGGGTTCTGGGCGAGCCGGACTCAGAGGGGACCACACCAGGATGCATCATGATCGAGATGCCAAAGGTGAAAGATAAAGAGAGAGTCCTGGGGGTAGCGGGGCAACAAGAGAGAGGCAGAGAGTTGCCTACAGGGAGGTGCCTATAGGACTATCAGCTGATTTGTCAGAGGATGCTTTGCAGGCAGGAAGGGACTGGCAAGCAGAATTCAATGTGATGAAAGGCAACCTGCAACCTGCAACCAGGATTACTCTATCCCACAAGGCTATTGTTTGGAATGGAAGGGCAGATGAAGTGCTTCCCCAGGAAGGTAAAGCTAAAGGAGTTCATCATCACCAAGCCATCAGTATAGGAAATGTCAAAGGGACTTACTTAAGAAAAAGAAGATCAAAACTATGAACATTAAAATGACAACTAACTCACAAATATCAACAACTGAATCTAAAAAATAAAAACAAAATCCAACTAAGCAAACCAGAATAGGAACAGAATCATAGGTATGGTGATCATTTGGAGGATTATCAGCTGGGAGGGGAGAGGGGAAGAAATGGGGATATGGTGCAGGGATTAAGAAGCATAATCGATTGGTACAAAATAGACAGGGGGAAGTTAAGAATAATATAGGAAAGGGTGAAGCCAAAGAAATTATATGAACTACCCATGGACGTGAACTAAGGGGGCTGGGATTGCTAGAGGGAAGGCGGGTACTAGGCAGAGGGAAGCAAAGGGGAAAAAATTGAAACATTGAAACTACTGTAACAACATAATCAATAAAATATACTTTAAAAAAAGGATACATAAAGTCTGTGGAGATGTAACTTGGCAATGCTGTATATGTAATAATTTTGTGAAATATTTTTACCCTTCAGAAGGAAAAAGGAAAGAAATTTTATTTATATCATCCACTGTGACACAGGAACTGTGCTTGGTACTTAACTTTTATTATTTCTTGTACTTGTTGCTTAACCTGTATGTATATAGGCTGATCCAATGAAAAGGTATTCACTTTAGGTTAATCAAATGATATTATAAATAAATTTTAAGTGATTTTTGTTTGGTTAATAATCAAAGATTTTGTAAGGTATACAAAAATGTGCTGGCAACCTAACCCAGAAGACAAAAAACTCTGATCTTTAGTGTTTGCTGTTTTCTGTGGTGTGAATTCTCCCACAACTGGGAGAATTTCGAGCTGTGTTTTCACACTGGCTTACACAGTTCCTGGATATTTAGCATTTGGTTCTCCTGAGCCAGCACGAGCCTGCCCCACACACTGTCACAGTGCACTGTCCTTCACTCTGAATCCCTCTTGTGATGAGGCAGAGGTCACCTTTGCCTTGCTCTAGCCTTCCCATTTATTATATGTTCCAGTTCCATGTGACTAGAGCTTTTTGATTGCATCTGTATTTAGACAATGTCCAGCCATTATTTCACAAAAGATTTTAAGTGCTAACTGCTAACTGAGCCCCAAACAGCAGGGTGTAACATAAAGGTCATCACCCCTCAGGCGCTAGGCTGGATTCAGTCTTCAGAGTTTCATTTGACCAGTCGCAAAAGCTTTTTACACTATTGAACTCATTAGCAGTATCTACAAATCAAGAGATTTCACATGAAAACACAAATTCTCTGTCTTACAAAGTTGGAAGGTCTGACAACATCGAGAGCACATGCCCACATGGCAGTATCTTCCTGGAACTAAATAGATGGAACCCCTTTTAAATGGAGACTACACTGGCTGTCCTGTCTCCCAGTGTCCTCAGCCCCAAGGCCTCACACCCCAGCCAGTTTTGCTCACTTCTGTTACCTGCCTGGCCCTGAAAGAATGGGCACTGTGGCATAATGTATTTATTTAAGAAAGGAAGAAAAGAAGGAAAGGAAGGAAGGAAGGAAGGAAGGAAGGAAGGAAGGAAGGAAGGAAGGAAGGAAGGAAGAAAGGAAGGAAGGAAGGAAAAGGATGGAGGGAGGGAAGGAAGGAAGGAAGGAAGGAAGGAAGGAAGGAAGGAAGGAAGGAAGGAAGGAAGGAAGGAAGGAAGGAAAAGAAGGAGGGAGGGAAGGAAGGAAGAGAGGAAAGGAGGAAGGAAAAGAAGGAAAGGAGGAAGGAAGGAAGAAAAGGAGGGAGGAAGGGAAGAAGGAAGAGAGGAAGGGAGGGAGGGAGGAAAGAAGGAAAGAAAAAAGGAAGGAAAGGAGGGAGAGAGGGAGGGATGAAAAGAGGGAGGGAGGAAGAGAGGGAGGGACGAAGGGAGGGAGGAAAGAAGGAAAGAAAGAAAGGGAGAAAGAGAAAGAAAGTAACTTTGGAGTTAGACATATCTGGGAACTAGTCCAGCCTCTGTCATTGACTAATGTGTGAACATAAGCAAATGACAAAACTAGCCTGTATCTATTTCTTTTTCTGAGAAACGGGAATGGAAATGACAGGCATCTTATGGGGTTATAACAAGGATGACACATGACCGCCTTCATGAATCCCCAGCTGAGCACCCACCACAGAGCAGGCTCCATACCCATCAGTCCCCCTACCTTCCCCATGCTGGACCCAGCTCACATTCCTTTTGATTCTGTTTCTGTCTCTTTACTGAGCTTACTTCCTTTTAGCGCTGTGCTCATTGAATTGGGTTCACTCCCACATAAGGCTTCTTTATTCCTTTTTCTTTACCATTTCCTTTTTTCCAAATTGTATATTCTTTGTACAAGTGCTGCTTGTCTCAGGGAAGTCAATTACCTCACTCTGGTCGTGCCAATCATGCTAACTGTGCAGGCCACAGGCACATCTGCTGGATCTGCCGCTTGTCTTCTGTGTCCACGCACAGTGAAAGAAATGGTGATGTCACGGTGGTTTACATTGGAAACAATTAGTAACTGACCAATTCCAACACCCCCACCCCGCCCCAGAGAAAACAAAGTAGAGACTTTCAGTTATGAGATGAATAAGATCTGAGGATCAAACCTGTAACATGGTGACTGTAGTTGATAACACTATATTATATAATTGAAATGTGCTGATGTGAGGTGATTGATGTGTTAATTAGAGGAAAATCCTTTCACAGTGTGTATGTATATCAAAAAATTATGTTGTGCACTTTACTTCAGTAAAGCTGGGGGATGGTGGGCAAAGTAACTTCACCCTTAATACTGCCCTGTTCCTTCTGTTTGAAGCTCTTTCCTACCCACTTATGGCACATGGGATGAGGTGAAAAATGCCAATAATCTAACTTACAAACCAGCTGCTAGTTATATTCATATTTCTGCTGTCTCTACAGAAGGGTGTTCTACCACTTTTAGTTTGATAACTTCTTCCTTCCCAGCACATATATGCTACTAACAATCTAACTAAATTTACTTTTAATTATTGTTAATAATAATAAATTTATCTCCCTTCTTTTCCACCATCACTTAATAGTTCTCCAACCATGTTGACTGCACCTTCATAATATGCCTTGAGTTTATGGCTTTGCATCTCCAGACAATTCTAAACCACGCCGGTTTCTTGCACAAAATCTGTAATAACCTCACAGCTGATCCAGCCACATATACTCTGATTCACATTAATCTAGTATCCAATAGATACACTGATCTCTAAGTTATCAGTTCTGATATTGTCAGTCCCCCTGTTTGAAATACTTCAAGGGTTTCATTGCCCTTAGGATAAATCTCAAATTCCGTGTCATGGCATTGTAAAATGAACTAATGAAATGGCAGTACAGCAAAGATTAAGACCGACATCGACCCTATCTTCAAGGAGTATAAATCTAGTGGCAGATAGAAACAGAATAATATATGTAGCTTTATAAATATAATTTTGGTGAGTTCTGTGAAGTAATTTTCATAAATATCTATTGAAATTAACTTATAGCTACTTCTTATATTTTGAAGCTTGCTATGACAAGATTCTGGTGAGCAAAGGAGACCAATGTGCAAAGCTTTAATTAATAGCAGTTTCTTACAAGAACAAAACAGAGTTTCAGGGTACTCTGTGTACATTACATCACTGAAGTTTGTAAAAGTTCTTTATTATTTTGCAAATATTTATTGACCCCTATGTACCAGGCATGATGTGAGGAAATGATTTTACAGACAGAATTAATACATAAAAGAGAGATTAAAATAATAATAACATAAGAAAAAAGATAAAATTACAATTAAAAAAGTTACTATAAAGGAAGGTTGACGTTAGTATGATTGTTACAGAAACAGGGGAGACCAAAAACAAACCCCAGAGTTTGCGGCTGGGAGATAGGGAGCAGGAAGCAGCTTTCAGGATGCCCTTGCATGCCTAGAGCTAGTGGCTGGAAACATTGTTGCAAAGATCCGCTTTACTTCTAAGACTCAGGAAGATGGGAGGGATCTTGGACTGTGGGCTGGTACCGAAGAAGCAGACAGAGCCTACGTAGAGTTCTGTGAATGGTCAGGATGGTTTGCAACACCCACTGCGTGAGAGGACGCAGGGAAAGAGAGGAGGCAGGGAGGAAGAGAAGGAGCTGCAGACATATTTTGGGCTGGCTCTGGCTCTAGGAGGCTCTCTCTCTCAGGCTCTCTCTGGCCCTCACGCCCTCACTCTCTGGCTCTTGTGGGCTCCCTCCATCTGGCTTGGAGAAGGGATCTCCAGGCTGCTTTAAAAAGAGGCTCTTGCCAGGCTGCTTTGAGAAGGAGAGGAGATCCATGCGGTTTTCAGGAAAAAGGCAGTTTGCAAGGTGACTGAGAATCAAGGCGGTCCTGCATTGAGAGTTGGAGGGCACCACAGCACAGAAAGGACCTCCCCAATCAGAACTGAGTGACTGGCAGCTGAACTGTGCCTAGGAAGTAGGGAAACGGTGTTTCTGACTTTCCTAAGACTGGCCAGGTCTGGGAGGGGGAGGCAGAACCATATGTAAATAAACAATTCTTTTTCTTTTCACCAAACTCTGGTATTCAGAGTTATAATTCTGGCGGCGGGCAATCGGGCCCCTAACTAAACAGCCTGTGGGTTCTGTTTCAATCGAAGCAGCCCAGGGGTTCTGTTACATGATGAACAAGCTATGGGTCAGGAAATCTTTAGGCAAAGTCCTAAATGCTGAATAAGACTTAAAGAGGCAAAAACAGATGAGAGGAAGTGAAGACACAGTATAAAACTAAGGTATCTAGAGTGTTAAAGTGAACTGTGCTTAGAAAACTGGAATATAGATATATTTTGTGAGCATATTATCTCCATTTTACTGAGAAACTGAGGCTTAGTAAAATTAATAATCTGCCCAAGGCCACTTATATATAACGCTATAATTCAAAGATTTAACCCAAAGCTGTCTTATGCCCAAATCTACTGTCTGAGCCACAGTGTTATGCTACGTCCCTGTGCTCACTGCACAAAGTAGGAGCAGGTATTTAAGTCAAGAATCCTACATTATTCTGCTATGCACTTAAAGAAAGCATGTCCTTATTCCTTTTAACAATTAGACATAGAATTTTAATTATAAAATAGTTTCACACATTAAGATACATAGCAACTGAAAAACAATGCTCTATATAATGGAGTGTGAGGATTTGTTAGCTGCAAAATTAATTTTATAGATTTAAAAATTTGAATCATAATAGACTCTAGCTGCTTCTATTGACCAAAATAGTTGGAAGATGGCCAAATCTCCCCTCCCTTTGGAAGCTGAGAGTTTTTCAAGTATTTCAGTTGTTGCTTTGTTTTGTACCAGTTGTTTCAATATCAAAAAGGAATTCTATTATGACACTATGTCTTTGAGGGTCGCGTCTCTACATATTAGCATATTTCAGTAGAGAGAAAGATACAAAATATAATTAATTGAATCTCTTCTTCCTGGAAGAATAGGGTATTTCAATGATCTAGGTAGAATAGCTGCCAAATCAAGCATTTTCATTAAACTTTCACACCTCAGGAGTGGACAGAATAGGAAAGGTTTTCATATCCAGCTTACTTTTATGTGCTTCCATCACCTATCAACATTCACACGTGGTGGTTATCTGGCATATAAATTAAAAGCTCTAGTGCTCCAATATTCACTTCTCAAAAGAGTCCATTACTCTTCAGAAAACTTGATTAGAAAATTCTTCCTCGTCTGGAACTGGTTGCTTTTCTGTTGCTCACAGTCCTTGGCCCACCTGTCCTATCTGAGACACACACAGCAAGTCTGATTCCTCTTCAATATCTTTAGTCTGTTGGACATTATTATGCACCTGTTAATATGTCTAATTATTAACAATTATAAGCAGAATAACTGTTATGTTACATTTGAGATTTGCCTCCTAATGGTCAATGGAAGTAAGGCTGTAACTATTATTACGATATTCTTGAGGCCTTCCACAACTGTTCACTCCAGCTATTGTCTTGTTCATTCTCTCTCCATCTTCCTTTCTTTTTTTTTTAATGTGTTTTATTGATTTTAATATTACATTTGTGCCAATTTCCCTTCCCTCTGCTCCCCTCCACCCGGTGGCCCCCCTCCCTCCAGTTGTCCCCCCCTTTTAGATCGTGTCCATTAGTTGTGCATACAGTTCTTCTCAACCTCTCTCTGTCTATTCCATTCCCTCCTACCATGATCCTTAATTCCTATATCATCTCCCTCCCTCTCCCCATTCCCCCTCCCTGTTGACCTCCCCCCAATATGTTCCCCGTACCTATAGTTCTTTTTCCACTCTCGTTGCCTGTTTAGTTTTGCCTTTGTTTCAATTCCCTAGCTTCTGTTGTTTCTTTTGATGCAGTTTTCATTTTAGATTTCATTGTCTTGATCCTCCTTTTTCTAAACCAGTCCCTTTAACATCTCATATAACAGTGGTTTGGATCTAATGAACTCTTTCAGTTTTATTTTGTCCTGGAAACACTTTCTCTGTCCTTCTATTCTGAATGACAATTTCGCTGGATAGAGTATTCGTGGTTGTAGGTTTTGGATTTTCATTACTTTGAATATTTCTTGCCAGTCCCTTCTTGCCTGCAGGGTCTCCCTTGAGAAGTCAGCTGATAGTCTAATTGGGACCCTTTGTACATAATTCTTTTCTTCTCTCTTGCTGCTTTTAAGATTCTCTCTTTATCTTTAATTTTTGACATTTTGATTATAATGTGTCTTGGAGTGGTTCTCCCTGGGTCCAGTTTTTTTTGGAACTCTCTGTGCTTCCTGGACCTGTAAGTCTATTTCCTTCCCCAAGTCTGGGAAGTTCTCCTTTATTATATTTTCACTCAATTTTTCAAGTTCTAGTTCATCTTCCTCGCTCTCTGGCAAACCAATGATTCTTATGTTGGGCCTTTTATAGCTGTCCCAGAGGTTTCTGATCCTCTCATCGCTGCTTCCCATTTCCTCTCGCTGCATTGGTTGACTGCTTGTTCCTTCTCCATATTACAGTTTGTTGAAATGAACTCTGGATTTTTTTTCCTCACCATCTGTCTCGTATGTGGTTTTGTTCCTTTCGTTATGAGTGTTTTTCGCTTCTTTCTCATCTTTTTCCAGATCTTTTGTGAATTCTGTAAGCCACCTGATAACAATGGCCCAGAACTGAGCCTCTGATAGGTTTCTTATCTGTTCATCTGTCAGGTTCTCCATCTGTTGCCTGGTGAGCTGTGCCACCGGGATTTCTATAGTTGTCTGCCTCATTTTGACAGATGCATTTTGTTTTCTTGGGCCGGCTGTAGGGGGCAGTGCCTGTGTACTCGTAATGACCCAGCGACCGGCGCCCCGTTTGGCAGCCTTTCTTGCTGTGCCGTGGTGCTTTGTCGTCACAATCCAGCGACCGGTGCCTGTCCGCGACCTATTTCGCAGCCCTGTGGCGCTTTGTGTGGGGGCGGGGGTCCAAGATGGATTCACACAGTTATTCCGCTAGGAGACCGGGATCCGTCCTCCCGCCCCCCTGGGCCTCACTGTTCAAGGCGATGTGGTGGCTGCTTTCCCCAGCGTTGGGGTCGCGAGCTGCCGGGGGTTCGACTGCAGCCGGGGTCGTTCTCCCCGCCGCTGTCCCAGGTGCGACCGCAAACAGCACCGCCCCCTTTCGCTCTTACCTGCCCAAAGGGCGCCGCTGGTTTATAACTTCATATGTTGGGCTTCCGTGTAGTTTTATTTTCTGGAATTTCTAGTTATCCTTTGTTCCGAAGTAGTTGTATTCCTCTCCAGTTGTAGAGGGAGACCTAGCGCGTCCGTCTAAGCCTCCATCTTGGCCGGAAGTCCAAGTTGCCCTCCATCTTCCTTTCTAGGCCAGTCATTTAGTTCCTACAAGCAGTCATCACAGTAGATATAGCTGACCCCCGAACAATGCTGGGGTTAGGAGTACTGGCCTCAACCCCATGCAGTCTAAAATCCACATATAACTTTTGACACCCTCAAAACTTACCTATAGTCCTCGCTCAGTATCTGTGG
This sequence comes from Furipterus horrens, assembly GCF_987537825.1. NCBI lineage: Eukaryota > Metazoa > Chordata > Mammalia > Chiroptera > Furipteridae > Furipterus > Furipterus horrens. The sequence continues at coordinate 59,913,050 of NW_028327174.1, forward strand.
AGGATTGATTCCAGGACTCCTGAGGGTAACAAACCCACAGATGCTCAATCCCTTCTATAAAAAGGTTGTAGATCAATACATAGAGTTGGACTTCTGCATCTGCGGATGCTCAACCATGGTTTGAAAATTGTTTTCCATCCACTGTTGGTTGCACCTATGGATACTTAACCCAGGGATATGGAGGACTGACTGTATATCTATTAATAAAAATCCACATATAAGGTGACCTGTGTAGTTCAAACCCATGTTGTTCAAGGGTCACCTGTAGTTATAACTTCTCTGAGCATGTTTCTCATGCATTCTCATTTCTCTAGAGATGATTCAATATGAATTCAACTGTTACTATTTTTTTTTCTAAGCAGTTTTGGTTATAAAATTTAAAAAGAAAACTTGCTTAAATTAAACGGAGAATGTGTTGGTTGAAATAAGTGAAAAAGTTCAAGGGAAAATCTTCCTTCAGGCCTAATTAGGGACAAGGCTCCCAGCAGTGAACCTGTAAGTTATACTTGACTTTGACTTGTTCTCTGGCAGCAGCTCTCGCTTCCATTCCACCAGCAGAGTAAAACTATGGTGAGAAAGCACTCATTTTCTAGTTCTCCCAGCAAAATTCTGGGATTGACACTGACTTCCTGGCTTATCCACATCTCTACATTTAACCTCAAAACTGGGTCTTTGGGTCATTCTATTCCCTTTCAGAAGGCAACATCAGTCTCACGCAAACTATATGGATGAAAAATAATAATTATGAGTTCTCATAGTTCTCATATCATAAAAGAAAGACTGAACAGAGGAAAATGTCGATATCATTACAGTATAGAAAGAGCCTTGGTGACAGCTCTTGTGGGCCCTGTGATCAGAGACAAAAAGTAACTTATCTTTTGAAGTACCTGAAAGATTCCATATAAGTTACACATGACCTTTCGGTGGTGATTAGTGACTTTAAGTTAGAATATGAGTGGGAATTCGTCCAAAATGTGTATATTTTTAATCCACCAACACACACCTTGCACCTAGCACAGTGCCTTGGCCATGGGATATACTTAGAAAACATGTGCAGATTTGTTGTTGAAGTTTTAAGCAAACATAACCATATGACACCACAAAATGGAGCTATTTTTCAAATATAAGCAATATACTTTGGACCCTAATATAAACTGTGAATTAGTACAAATACACATAAACAAATATAAGACTTTGAAGAGGAAAGTGCCATTAAATGTGGAAAGAAATCTATATAGATTCACTTATTTAAAAGAGGTGAGGAAGATATAAGGAGGTTTGGGAAAAAATAAAACGAAAATTGTATGCAGGATTGTGGAATAACAGGGAGGAAAGGTGTGTATCAGTAAAAATATTTAACTGTGAATAATACATTTAATTATTAAAACTGAAAGCAGAGTAAACATTCTGTTTAGTTTGATTTAACATTCTCCCCCCTTTTATCTCAAACTAGAAGATGAAAATAGACTGGTTCATTGAAATTTTCTAAGCAGTCAGTTTTGCTTCTTGATCACAGCATAGATTTTTCATGGGATCACAATACAGCAGGGAATTCGTTGATCCAACGAAAACAATTTCCACGGGTTTTAAAAATTAATGATAGCTTATGAAATTTATTTGCAAAATGAAACAAAGTTATACTTTTTATTATGACTATTAAAACAGGAAAATACAAAATGAGAAAATTCATCAATAATCGTTTTAAAATGTATAATTCAAACCATGTACATTACATTCTAGTGATAGATACAAAGAACAAACAATTGAGCAAACCAATAATGCATTTTAAAATTATAAGTCTCATGCAAAACACACAAAAAGGAAATGATACAGAGAATGATGGAGGGTGGTAAGAGTCAGTCTCTGAGAAGGTATATTTTAACTAAGACAAAAATTGTGAGGGGGAGCCTTCCATACAAAGAATGGAAGGAAATATGTCTTAGGCAGAGAGAAGGGCACATGCAAAGGCTCCAAGGCCAAATGACATCTGCAAATTTAGTGAACTGTAAAAACCCTAATATAGCAGGTGATTAAAGGGTTTAATGTGCAAAACAGAAAGTTCAAATCATGCAGAATATTATAGATTATGGTGAAGAGTTTAATTTTAAGTACAAAACAATAAGATGCATCAGAGGATTCAAAGTAGGGGAATGATGTGATTCAATTTGCATATATATGTCTATAAGTAAATTGAAATAATCAAATACATGTGCTATGGGAACCCAATTTCCCATAATTAAATAGTGACTCTAGATCTCTAATACCCTTTGCTCAGAATAATGAAATACTTTACCCACTGTAAAAACTCTCTAGATGTCCTAAACAGAAAATAAATAAGATCTACTTTTGGAAATAGTAAAGAGAATAATCTTACACTTTTTAAAGAGGATATGGAAATTGATTTAGTAAGGGATTTGGAAAAGGCCAAATAGATCCTAAGAAAAACTCACTAGGAAGAAAAATAGCATCATATACTCCAGAGCTAACACTTATTGAACACTTACTATAGACAAGATAATATTAAAAGCACTTATTTCTGTAAACATATCTAATTTTTGCAATGATTTACTATGGCCATAGCTGCTTTACACACTTAAACTCACTTACTATTCATAATAATGAGATAGTCACCATTGGTATCCCTATTTACCAACAAAATAACAGAGGCCTAGAAGTAGTGCCTACAAGGTCATAGAGTTGTCAAGGGATTAAAGCTGAGATACAAGTGAGTCCATGCAACCTGGCCACAGAACCAACACTCGGAGACACATTCTGTTGTCCACAGGAAATGATGGGCTTCCTTGAAGCACTTGAATGAATCCACTTTCTGCACTTCTCTCGTGGGCCAAGTAAGCTCACGTGTCACTTCCACAAACAGGTGCAATGACATAGACATGCACTACCCAGGAAACTCAAGCAATCTTAGTTAGAAAACTGGATACCCTCAATGTACTACAGTGCACTTCTTACTAGAAAAATCTTAGTTCATGAAGATATTATAACGTGTCACAGCACAATAGAAAAATACCTTTTATAAGACCTGATAAAGACACCTTCCTTGACCAGGCTTTAGTCAGATTCCTCTGAGCACTCTTCTCAAACTGGCCTCAAGCTTGCCTGCCAGCCTAGTTTTGGTAAACAAGCTGGCTAAGTCAGTTTATCAAGCATCCTCTTGCCCTTGATATCTGATTATTGTGGTCTGCCTTTAGCAAGAATCTTGTTAAGCCATGTTAGCAAAAATCCCCCTACCCTTAATATCTAATCAAGCTCCACTTTGTAATTTTCCATCCACAGACCACCTTACTCTGCTTGCTGGCTATAAATTCCCAGCTGTCTTTTCTGTATTCAAAGTTGAGCTCAGTTCTGTAATGAAGAATCTTTCTCCTACTTTGGTAGTTTAAATAAAATTGATCTCGTTCTTTTTAACAAGTGTTCAGTACAAAAAAAAAATTTTACAGACTAACCTGCAGAAAGCTTCTGATTACACCTATTCATTAAAAAAAAAAATTAAGTGATAGGGTCTAAAATACTTTGACAGAATACAGTGCAGCAATGTTACATTGTGGAACTATATGAAATATATCATGAAGCATCCAAATAAGAGGTCTATTATACATAACTTTATATGTTGTATATTTAGCTATAATATAACATAGATTTCACCACTACTATCCCAACTGTAGTTATGGATAAATTACTTAATGTTGGAGGAAACTAAAATATTCACATTTAAATATACCCAAGTGAACAATCCTGAATATTTTAAACTGCATAAACATGTGTTCAGAATGATTATTTTATGTAATAGATGGATGGAAGAGCTCATAATAGGTAAACTTAGTTTAACAACAAAATTTAAGTGTTCAGAAGCATTCACGAGGAATGTCATCATGTCTCTTCAGTGTCACTAAGAGAAGAAAAGCATCATGTTGGACCAATATATAACTGCTTAAACCTTCTCCAGTTTCTTTTGTTAATTCTTAATGTTTAAAACTCATTCTGATTTCAGAAAGTTATTAAAATAGCAATTCATTGCAAATATTCAGACTCTTATGAAATACATAAAATAGAAAGGGAACGTTCTCCTTAATTGCATACCATGGAAATAACTACTGTGAACAGAATGTGCATTCTTTTTCAGGTCTTTTTCCTCTCTCTTTATTTATATTTTAATCTATACTTATATACCATACATGCATATGTATGAGTATGTCAGATATGGGTTTTTGCTGAGCATGTTATTCTAATTTCTTTTTCATCTTACAATATCAGTATGAATTCTACATTTTTCCAAGGCACATGGCTCTACCACAGTCCATTTGAGGCACAGAAATCTGTTTTTAAACTGTTTATCAAATCACATGTCCATGATATAAACTGGGTATAGCTCAAGATTTCACTGAATTTCTACTAATATTTCTATTAATGAAAAAGTTAACAAGGACAACAGGGAAAAAATGAGTATGATGCCTACCAATTGGAGGAAGCAAAGAAAAACTCCAGCTGGAGTCCCCCACCACTGCGCAGGTCTAGGGTGAAATGCCAGTCTGAATCTAAATGACTTCCACAAGGAAATACTCCACAATAAGGTAACTGTGGAGCATAAGATGATTTTATAGCTAACAAAAAAACAATATTGTTCATAATAGAGTAGTGTATTGAAAGCTAGTTCGGGGGAAGACAATTGTTAAAGAAAAAGTCTGTCATTCTGGTCATGTAAGGGTTCTGAGGGTTATGGAAATAGAGTCTATCAGGACTGTAGCTCAGGAAATGAAGTGTAACAGGTCAAGTACCATGTGAATTTGGGGCAGGCCACTGGGCAGAAGTGTTCCTGGCATGGGTCAGTGCCCCAGCCAAAATGAAAAAGAATATAAATAGATCCAATTAAAAGCACTCCCCTTGTGGAGGTCACTTTGGCCTTAAAATAAGACAGGCAGGCAGATCTGCCTATCTTACGACTAAGGTTTGGGGGGAAAAAAACAAAAAATTGCTCTAGCCTTCCATACTTTTTCAGGAGAATAAGTAACTAGGATGGAAAGACTAGAATTAAGTTTCATAATCACAAATAGATTACATAAGGAGACTCATGTCAGCTACTTGGATATTGCAATTCAATTTCTGTTGCAGAAGTGTGATCTTAGGAAGTTAGCTATTATTATAATTCATCATGGCTAAGCTTCCATAAGCACTGAGAACCAGAGAGTTCAAACAACTGTTTAGATAATTTAGGGAGAGGATCATTTGAGGCTAACATTTTTTGTCTAAATTATATTGGTAGAATACATGGAATGAATTTACAACATGGGTACAAATTTACCAAATATTTACTTATCGAACAACCTACTTTCAAAACCCTGTGGTGGGTGCATTCAACATAACTTTCCCTACTCTAACTGAGGCAACAGTTATGTGAAAGGCATACTATAGAAACTGTTACTCAGAGGTAGGTGACTTACCAGAAATCACTGTCAGCAAACAAAAGAGCCCTTTGTGAACCCAATTCTCCATATACCACTGCTATAAAATTGCTAAGTGTTCTACTTCTTTTAAGAGAAACACATGCTGCAACACCTGATGTCTTCTCACACACAGTGACAAATGTCAGTTTTCTTACAGCAGGGTCCACCCATAAAAAGCCCACAGGGCTCCTCACAGGAAACCAAGATTTTGGCCCTCGCACTGTCCTTATCTGTGTAATCTGAAGCAAGTCAGTTCAACTGGCTTTGATTTCCTACAAAATAAGTGATTTGGAAAAAACTTTGTGAGTTCTATTCAAACTCCACAATGCAAACTCAAAATGTTATTAGTATTAGTAATGTGAGTTTTGATCCAGATTGAGTAAAAGATTTTGGGAACCCACTGAATAAAAGGTACTATGCTAACTATTTTTCCAAGAATTAGACATTTTATCATCTCAACTATCCTTTGGAATAGACATTATTGTTCCCATTTTACATACTTAAACAGAAAAAGAATCTCAGATAATGTAGAAAAATAATCTCTCACTGATTGTAAATAACAAACCATGATTTATACCTAGGTATTCTGACAAGTTCAGTGTCTTTATCACTTCCATCCAGCTGTCTTCTGGTTGTAGTGAATAAATTTAGTTTATATCTTCTCCATTACCCCAAAACTCCATCTCAGGACCATTTAAGGGGTTGGGGTTGTTGGAAAACAATTCAGAAAAACCCAACAACATCAGCTTTTTTGGAAAGTTGCAGTAAAATTGAAATATATGACATTGACTTTAAATTGCTCACAAGTTTAATCAGCCTGAACCATTTACAGTAAGAAAGTCTATTACTACATTTGTATTCCTAAAACCAAAATCCAGAAATATAATCTGGCTAAGGAAAGGAAAATGTGATGGCAGCATTTGTGGGCCTACTCTTTGAGAGGGTTTCTAAAAGCAATGTTGATATTTTATTCTTTATTAGGTTTCCAAGGTCTGTTTCTGCACAAGCTGCAGCCTGGGCTGCAAGACTGGAAGAGAACACACAAACAGCATCCTTTATTGATTACTTTTTCTTTTAAAAATGAATCTGGATTTCCACATTTTAGAACTCTTTCTTTTTCCTCATGTGGAAAAAACTTAAATTGTATATTTTTCAGTTTTATTGTGACATAATGATATAAGACATCATATTAGTCCAAGATGTACAACCTAATGATTTGATACATGTGTGTGTGTATATATATATATATATACACATATACACACACACAATATATATGTACATACATATATTATACATATATACATATTATATATATATATATAGCAAAATGATTACCACAATTAGTTTAGTTAACATCAATCACCTCACACAGACACAATTTTTTTCTTGTGTTTAAAGAACTGTTAAGACCTACTCTGTTAGAAACTTTCAGATATGCAATATGTTACACTGGGGAACACAATTTTTCTTGAATTAGATCTGACACATGTATTTGACTAACTTTTGGCATCTGAATCCAAAAATGACCCCATTTTTCTCTATCACTTCAACTTTTTAGGGTGCAGGATACCCTCCCTTTGTCCCCAAAATCATACAAAATGTACAGACAAAAAAAAAAAAATAAAGAAAAAAATTACTGGAATAGACTGTTTATTTAGAGTTATTTTATTCATATAAAGGCTATATATTGTTACTGTAAGTCAAATTGTGTACAAGTAGTAAAGTTCTGCTACCAAACATACATATTAAGGTATTTTATCTTTTCAAACAACCAGCTAGGAAATGCCAAAATGAGATACTTGAAACAGTCTCCCTCAAGTGGCAAAGCTTTCACAAATTGCTTCATGAGATCCAGTCTTATGTGCAGAGGTGGGAATATAATGTTCTTTCTGTCAACAAGTGGCTCATGTAGAATGTTTGGATCACCAGGTTTGAGGTCAGATCTTGGAGGCCAGTTCGACTCCACCCAATGCTTCTCACAGTTCTGCTGTCCCACATACACAGAAAACAGGGATACTCGGTGTATTCACATTGCTGACTAAGAAGGAACCAGACCACTTTAAGGTCAACACAGATGATCCAATCGTGCTTGTGATATTGCAACAGATCAATGACTCTCTATGCTTTCACATTCTTCACAAAAACAAACTGAATGGCCAATTGGGACTGCACCAAATAAATTGCCTTTGTGGAGGAGGACACACTTCAAGCTCCACTTTTAGTTATCGATGAACAGTCACCATTCAGTTGTGTTATAGATTGGAATTCCCAGTTCCTCCATTAAGTCATGTATGTTATGGCAATACACAAAGCCACCGTCACTTTGAAAGTACTGCAGAAATGCACGTTCTCTTGATTGAAAGTAGGATGCCTTTGCTCCTTTTTCAAGCAAGTTTTTCTCAGGCAGTCTTGATGCTAGGAGTTCTGAAGCCTTTTTGATAGTCCCAAATCTCGTGCCAAATCATTCAACTCATGCTGATCAAATCCCTTATGAACTGAGTCATCTTCAATTTCAAAATCTTCATCATTGCTGTCACTTAGTTCTTCACCATACTCCTGTTTTTGGCACTGGGATTTCAGCTGAATGAGACACTGGGCGTATAGCTGATGGCAGTCTAGGATACTCTATTTTACATTTATTTTTCTTGTTATATCCTGACATTTTCACTATAGAAAAGTAACGGTCACTTGAATGATCTTTGGGCTCTCGCCAAACCATAGGTATACCAAATGGCAATTTATCACGTGTTCCCTTCATCCACATCCGTAAACTTTTGACACACTGCTTGCACACCTTGTGAAGGGCCCAAGGCTTATCTTGATCACCAAGTTTTACTTTAAAATATGCAAAATAGGCTTGCCTGACAAATGCGCTGATGTTTGTCCTTTGGAAATGGTGAAACTGCCACAGATAGAACAAAACGAATCAGGGTTGTTTAGGCACTTATGATGAGAAATAGCAGAGGCAGACATGATCGGAAGGAAAGGAAATAAGTACATATGTAAATAAAAAAATAAATTCTGCTCACTCCTTGTGTACAGACAAGAACTCGGACTACACTTTGGAATATGATTCACTATACAGAGTGGCACACAATCTCTCACCACACTGTCTCATGTGTAACTGAATAGCCTAGACAAGTATGAACCTGTTGCTGGTCTTCAAGGTCATCCCCCATCCCTCCCCACTAGAGGGAGGTTTGCTCTCAGCCAATAGGAAGCACTAGTGCTTCCCTCAATCCAGGTTCAATCCAGCCTAGAGTGGTCACATTTAGATAAGCTGTATAGGAAAACTTGACGTGATGGGAAAAAACTAACTGCAATTTTGAAATCAGCATGCCTATTTAAGTCTAAAACAGCTAAAAAATCAAACTCAACAAGAATTATGTTAAAAATTGTTCCCCTGTGTTATTTTTAACCATGGTTATTTTCTCCGGGAGTTATTTAGTTTATAACTGAAAGTTTGTATCTTTTGACCACATTCACCCATTTACTCACTCCCCTTCTCCACTTTCTGGTAACCACAAATCTACTTTCTGTACCTATGAGTTCAGGGTTTTTTTAGATTTCACAAATAACTTGTCTTTGTCTGACTCATTTCACTTACTATAATGCCTTCAAGATCCATCCATGTTGTTACAAATGGCAGATTTTCTTCTTTTGCATAGCTGAATAATATTCCATTGTATGTGTGTTCATGCCATATTTTCTTTATCCACTGATCTGTTGATGGCATTTAGCTTGTTTCCATGTCTTGGCTACTATATATTGTAAATAATTCTGCAATGAATATGGGGATGTGTATATATCTTTGAGGTAGTTATTTTGTTTCCTTTGGATATATACTGAGAAGTGGGATTGCTGGATCATATGGTACAGTTAACCTTTGAACAACATGAGAGTTAGAGTCATCAATGTCCCCCCCCATGCAGGTGGAAATTCACGTATAACTTTTGACTCCCCCAGAACTTAAGTTTTCCCTCCATATCTGGGGGGTTTCATTTCAGGACCTCCACAGATACCAAAATTTGCAGATGCTCAAATTCCCTACATAAATTGGTATAGATTGATACATGCAATGGGTCCCTCACATCCATATACTCCCAACCATGTATCAAAAAGAGTACAGGTATTTACTGAAAAAAATCCACATATCGGCGGGCCCATGCAGCTTAAATCTGTGTTGTACAGGGTGAACTATAGTTCTGTATTCAGTCTTTGAGAAACCTCCATATTGTTTTCTATAGTGGCTGCACCAATATACATTCCCACCAACAGGGGGCAGGGGTTCTCTTTTCTCCACATCCTCTCCAGCATTTGTTATCTCGGATCATTTTTATAATAGCCATTCTGGAAGGTATGAAGTAATATCTCACTGTGGTTTCTAAAAACACTTAAAATTTTAAAACTACTGAAAATAATATTTCTTAAGAAATAAGGAAAAGTGAGAGTCATAGCTGTCATTTCAGTAAAAGGGATAGTGTATATTCATAAGGGTAATCTACCATTTTACACACATATACACACACTTCCTCTTTGAAAAGTGCTCTGTGTAAAACTAACCATTTGAAATTATAGCAATATTTTAAAATAGCAATGAAAGTGATAAGAAAATGTATTTGTGAATATGCTCACTTTTCTGGGGAATATATTTGAAGAACTGTGACCCCTGTAAAGTTTATAATTGTTACCTAGACATAGTGCTAAAAACTTAAAGTCTACCAAAACTAATTGAACCATAATCGAGAGAATGCATTAATTTCTATTCTGTTGGGTTCAACACTAATGGGGATTACTAAATTACCTATGAGGCAACTGGCCCTCAGTGCTCTCAGATAACTCGTGTTGGATAACTTGTGCCATTCACCATTCATATTGAATGATATCTGGAATATGCAAAAATAAGTATTACCACTGTCAAATCAAAGCATCCCATTTTTATTGTTGTAATTGGTGATATATAGATAGAAATTTGTTAACTGAATAAGACGCTATGTAATTTGTTTTACTTGTATAAAAAAAGTAATAATCTGGGGAAAATAATGAACTTCTGTCTTTCTACTGAGACTGTGACGTAGTGGTGGCATTTTAAAGAATGTTTTTGTGCCTAAAGTTTTAATGTGTATTTCCTAACCATCCTAGTCGAAATGCCTTTATTTTTGTTGGTTTATTTTCCCCTTTTATTCATTTATTTATTTACATTATTTTCATTGCATTTTTTATTACCATTTATCCCCCCTATACCCTCTTCCATCTCCACCCACCCCCACCCCCTACAATCACCACACTTTTGTCTGTGATTCTTTCCCTTCTTTCTTTTGCTTGATCCCTTTATTCCCCCAACCACCTCCTCCCCAAGAGCTGCCAGCCAGCTCTCTATGAGTCTGTCTCTATTTTGCTTGCTAATTCAGTTTGTTCATTAGATGCCACATGAGTGAAATCATATGGTATTTGTCTTTCTCTGACTGGCTTATTTAAATATCCTTCCCATAGCAGTTATTTGTATTTATACATTCTCCTTAAATAGATGAAATTCTCTTAAATAGAGATTTCAAAAAGATTAAAGTCTAATTCCAAAATGGAAAATGAATTAAAAGATGAGACTAGGAGGGAGATATTATAAAATGCAGGGTTTGGACTTTAAATCTATTTGAAGGAACCATGGCTAAACTGGAAGTGTGTGGTAATACTTGTCAAGAATGACTCTGCTCTTTTGGACTTCAGAAATTGTGTCAATAGTGGTAGATTTTTTTTGTATGTGGAAAGATAGAAACAACGGTTTGGGAGATGGGGGCATATCAAGAGTTTATTTGTGTATCTTAAGTTTGAAAAGTGCTAGTGAAAATGGCAAATATTGGGCAATTAATAGTGAGAAGTGTAAACTCGGAACAGATGTCTGAGTTGGAGCAATCTCCAAGTTACCACTACATACCTTGCATTGTAAGCCATGTCTTAAACCACCTAGGAAAAGAGTACGGAAAGGGAATTTAAGAGGATCTGACACCAATTACTTGGAAACTCTGCTATTGAGATGTTGGGAAAGGAGTCCAAGTCACCAAAAGAGATGGAGAAAAAGAGCCAGAAGAATAGAAAGAACATTACAAGACAAAAAAAGAAGACAGCTTCAAAGAGGAGTGCTCAGCAATATTATACTCTGTTAAGTCTAGTAAGATAAATACATAAGATATCCATCCATCCTCTTCTGTATTATGGGAGCCACTGGTAACCTTAGCAACAGAATAGTGAATTGCAAGGGCCATGCATGTGACGAAAATGAAAGTGTGTGTAAAAATTTTTATGGAACTTAGTGGAAAGGGGTGGAGGAAAAAAGTGGCAGCTCTATTAATCAGGGTGATTTTGCTAGCTGCCTCTAATAGACAAGTCCAAGGGCTTTACACAATAAATATTTATGTCTCACTCTCATTGATGATTCATTGATGACCTCTCTACCCCCCATTCTGCAGTTACGCCATCTGGATCATGTGGCCTCTAGGTTCACATGATAGGGAAATGATCCAGCTCTTAGTGGTACAGGTTACTTTTACGTGAATCCGTGGAGAAGAGCTCCTTTTATGGCCCAGAAAAGTTAGGAGTTTAAGGGAGCACTTGAAACAGTTGGTGCACACATGCTACTTTACCACACAAACTGAAGGAGCATAGTGGGTAAAGGTCAATATTTCTGTGATTGTTTTATTTTGTTTGCTTTTAAGATGGAAGACATTAGAACACATTTCTTATCTGATGAGGATAGTCTGGGAAGAAGAAAGAGAGAAGTGGAAGCTGCAGAGAAGAAAAATCTCAAAAGACAAAATTCCATGAGGAGGCCGAAGGAGATGGAATCCAGAATACATGGGGAGGAACCACCCTGCCAAGGTGGTGTCATAAGAGGAGGTAATGGAGATTGGCTGAGGTGTATTTATAGATCTGGTGATAGAAAGGTGAAGTGCTGATCTGATGGCTTCTACTTCCGTGTTGACATGTGAAGCAGGGTCATGAGCTGAGACTTGAGAGGGTGGTGCGTGGTGGGACGGAAGCTCAGAGGAGAAGCACAGTAAAGACATTAAATAGTTTCTGTGGAGAATGGAAGTCTTTCTCTTGCCATCCTGTTTTGTTTCTTTTCTGCCCATTTCCTCCAAATATTCAGCTCTCCAACCACCCTAAAATAATAATACAACCTAAATATGCCATGTACTTGCTCAGGTTTTATGATTTTACTGTTGCTTTTTCTCTGCCTAGACTATTCTCCCCAACCCATCATGTCTGCCTCGCAAATCTTCGGTCATCCTTCAGCTCTTCACTCAAGCAGGGGCTCTTTCATGAAGACATTTTTTGTTCCTCCAGGAAGTTAGTCCCTTCCCCTTCCTCTTCTAGTAAATCGTGTCTTCTCCATGTGACTCTAAGTTTCCTGAGATCACGAAACCTTTGGTCTTAGAACCTAGCACAGAGCGTTATACAAAATACAAAGATGCTCATAATTGCTTGTGGACCAGCTACAGGCATTTAGTAAAGTATAAAGTATATCAAATATTGTGAAAAAAGTTTGCCTTTCTAAAAATCGGACAGAAATCTAAACTTTAATTAAATATTTAAAATAGCATTCCAAATAGAAAAACATGATAGACATCAGCCCGTATTTACTAAGGGAGGATAGTGTTTTCTGCCACATAAGCAGCCAGTTCCAAGTCAGAAATACTGTAAATAACTAATTAAAGCAGCTTTCTGTTGTAATAAAAATAAAATGCCTTCAGCAGTCTAATCTGCTTTCCCTGACTCATTTAGCAACTTCCTTACTGTGTAAATGCCCTGTACAAAACAGACACCAGCTTTACAGAAGGTATTTTTGAATAATTGAAATATGAAAGCAAAAATTTTAAGGCATGCCATCTGTTTTGTTTTTCTTGGAGCCCGACGATTTTATCTTGTCTGCGATTCAAACCATCTCACCCTTTATAGCAATTCATTAAAACTTCACTGCAGGGGGAAGGTGAACAGGAGACTCGCAGCCACAGGATGTGGAAAATAGCTGTTTCTGCTCGGATTTCTGTATTCAAACCTCCCAATTAATCCAGGGTGTTTCTACCACGTTGAACGATTCCTTTTAGCTCTCTGGGCTCTATAGACAGGAAAATTTAAGGCTACTTTCCAGTTTGGCAACTCAATTTTTAACCAATCTATATGGACATCATTATGTCTTCTATACACCATTGCACAAATCCAATTAAAATCACTACCGTTAGGATAATAAAGTACCGCCATATTTTTGAAGTCCAGGTTTCCAAAGCCACCACACACACACCTGCACACTATATAATTAGTGGAGGCAGAGTTTATGTGGAGCTCTCAAATATATTTGGCTAAAGGCAAACTTGTAGAGCATAGTTCTTTATCCTTAATTAAATTATAAAATTAGATATCTACCACAGAAGCAGAGAAAGTCCCCTTTCCATGGAAAACCTTGAAATAAAACTGGCACAATGGAAAGAACGCGGGTAACAAATGTGAGAGCGTCACGTGTCAGCAATTCTACCACAGCTGGCTGTGCAGCAGTGAGGATCTGCAAGTCTCAGCTTCCTCAACTGTGAAACAAGGGCATTGCATCTCTTGATTTCTAACATCAGTTGCCCCTCTAATGGGAAGACATGCCAAGGTCACCTGGATAACTTTTCTGTCTCCTTGTGAAACCTGTTCGTATATCTTCCATATTACCCAGTGCCGTGAGACTCAACAGCTGTTCAATCAATGGTATATAAACAAATGAATGCCTGTATGCAAGCAGGAATATGAAGAGACTTGTAAGGGTCAGTGGAATGCAAGAAAATGAAAGAGAGAAGCAGGGATAATGGGTGGCTAAAAGGAAGAAGAAAAAACAGGACAAATGAAATATTTACCTTTATTTAAAATGCTTGCCCACTGCTTCTGACTCACCTAATACTTGCTTATTTTTAGGTACTGTTTGCTTCTAAACCAGTACTAAAAGGAATTATTAGATATTAAAGTACCTGTTTAATTAGTATTTAGCTCACCTACCAGTGTCAGAAAATCCAAAATAATAGTGGCTTAATTGAGAAAAAGGTTAGGTCTCACTCACATAAATCAGGCAGTTCAGAGCTCCCTCTGTTCTTTGCTCTCTCATTCTTCAAAGGAAGATTCCACCCTTCAGCCAAGAGCCAGCTCTAGCATATCTACATATCAGAGCTACGAGAGTGAAGGGGAAGAAAAAACATTTGTCTTTCTCTGAGGACAAGTCACTTCCTCCTATGTTCAAAGAACATAGTCACATGGCCACAAAGGGATACAACAGAGGCTGAAAAGTTTAGTTTTTTCCTGGGAAACTTACTACCACAATATTTGGGGGCATATCCATTACTTTAAGGAAGATGAGAGTGGATATTGAGGGCTACTATCTCCCATCAACTTTGGGCCTATATGTACAGAATCTTGTTCTCTGCTCAGAGACAAAACTGCAAAGTAGCTTTTAGGAACACCTACCTGGCTTCCATTTTCTGGGTCCCTCTCATTCTTGTAACAATTACTTGTTTCCTCCCAATCTCTCTTAACCTGGAGGAAACTAGACAAATACTGTATATTGGGGTGGGCAAAAATAGGTTAAATTACTAGCCTTTATTACCTAAAAAATATCATAATTAAGGGTATAAAATAATAACAATAATAAAAAGACAATAAAAATAAATCATACAATAATAATTAAATAATTAATAATACAAGAATAAATTCGATGTTTCACATACAACTGTCAACTTACCTTTGCCCACCCTGCACTTCTCAGTTTAACCTGTTAGATGTTTTGTGTAGTATCTCTCCAAAGAAGGTTTGTATTTTAAAGGAAATTCCAAGAGGTCAAAACTTAAGCCTAGAAAGAAAACAAATATCTCATTAAATAAAATCTAATTGAATAAACGCCTCAGTGAAGGAAAGAAGAGCTTTATGAGGCTCTTTTCCTTGAGCACCTCGGATGAAAATACTCAGCATCACCTAGCATGTCTAGTACTAGAATCAACCTTTTGGTATATTCATTTTTGTTTTTTCTCCAATAGTTCTTCGCTGCATTTTCCCACTGGATCGTAGTTTTCTTTTTATGGTCTTATTAAATGTTACAGAACTACATGGCATATAGCTGAGTTTTATTTTATTTTGATACTCTAATTAAATATGATCTTCTGAATTTAAAGGAAGGTTATGTGTCATCAGTGAAAACTTCATATTATAGGTTTACCAAAAATATAACTATCAAAATCTTAGTGTATACTAATTTATGGACATGAACATCCTCATGTTATTACCATGAAATTTTAAATGAATAGTAACTATGCTAAAGCTACAATAATGAAAAAATAACATCTATTACTATAAGATATTTCTACCTGTAGAAGAAATCTGTCCCTTAATATGCTTCACTGTGTCCAGCTATTAGAGCTCAAGGATTATTTTTGATTCTATATTGTGAGACACTTCCCATTCACTCTTTTCATTTTATAGCCACCATGGTCCCCTGGGTAAATTCCAGACTAATAGTTAAGGAACTTGACATTTCTCCATATCTAAGAATTCTACATGTTTAAAACAATGTAGACTGTTTAAAACTGTTCTAAAGCATCTGTCCCATGTTATTTAATTTAAAAAGGGTATACTTTTATCCTAAATTAAAATTTTGGAATTCTTCTAATGACAGCACACTTATGCTCAGGAGTTGGAAATAACTGGGACAGGGCCCCATGACCACCTAGTCCACCAACATGCAAATTCCTCAGAAAGCATATATTCAGGGTTCCCAAGGCAACTCAATTCAGACTTAGTCAAATATAAAGACTGGTGCATAAACTGAGGAAAACATGCGTAAAAATATCTGGGAAACTCTCAAAAGTGAAAATTCACGAAGATTCCCAGGGTTCAATCATGAAAAGGCATAGAGTACAGGAACTGTTCTTTTTATACTTACAAGAAATTCAGGTGATTCTAATAAAGGTTGTGGTGGCCAGCATATTGTCCCCTCCCACTCTATACTAATCCCTGGAACCTGTGAATGTTTACAACTTTGCAGATGTGATTGTGGCAAAGTACCTTGAGATGAGGCAAAGGAGCCTGAATTATCCAGGTGGGCCCAATCTAATCACAGTAATTCTTCAAAGTGGAGATCCTGGCAGAGTGGCGGTCAGGAGGAGCTATGGCTACTGAAGGTAGGTCAGAAAAAATGCACTGTTTCTGGCTTTCAAGATCGAGAAAGAGCATCCGTAAACTTGGAAATGTGGCTGGCCACCAGAAGCTATAAAATGTAAGCGAACAGAACTTTTGTCCCTCCCTGGAGCCTCCAGAAAGGAATTCAGTCCTATTGACAACTTGATTTTCACCAATGAGATCTGTGCTGGACTCCTAACCTACTGATCTATAAGGTAATCAGTTTGTATTGTTTTAAGCCTTAAAGTTTGATAGTTTTCTATTGTTGCTGTAATAAATTAACAAGTGAGTATTCTGAGCACCACATCTTGAATTTCTATTAAGCGTTCAAAAATACTAAAATAAAATCAAATGACGTTACAATAAATCTGGCCTATTCCTCAAAATGAAAAAAAAAAAAAAGTTTGACAATTGTTTAAATTTAGGTAAGTGGGTAGTGATTGTTTCTTGTTATGATATGGTTCTGAAGCATATGTAAAATTACGTTTTTCAATTTTATCAAAAACTAAAACATGAGTAGGGATATGCTGGTGAAGAATAAAAGAAAAATACAGAAGGTAAGAAGAGAATAAGAAGGGAACAAAAATAATGAGGATAAAAAGGAGACTTTGGTGTACAGGTATCCCCCCCTGCACAACACGGTACTTCTATAACATAATTAGAGAATTGGGGAAATCCCAGTATAACAAAGTACTTCTATAATAGGGTTTCATTCTAAAATAATATGAATGTAGAAGATACCTAAGAACTGCTGGTAGAAGAAGAAACTGATGAAGCAATTTTGGTGGAAATCACATCTGAAATGTGCCAAGATAACTTAGGGGATGATAGCAGTGATGAGAATGAAGAAGTTAAACAGTTTACTCTAAAAAGCATAAAGAAAGGCCTAGACTTAGCTGAAGAGTTAGTCATATTGCTTAAATGAAGATCCTTGCACTGAAAGGAGCCCAAAGTTTAAGAGAGAACTTCAAAAGTGCTTAGCACTCAGCTAAAAGCAAGCAATTTAAAATAACAGATTTTTAGCATAGAACATAGAAATCAAGATAATGCTGAAGAAAGTTCAGAGGATAAGGATATCTTGCCAAAAAGAAAACACATTCGGTTAATGGAGCTTAGTAGTGATGACGAAGAAAACATTACTTAATTCATATTAATATGCAATACCTCCGATGCAAATTGCTTTAATAAAGATATTTCTCTTAATTATAAAAATATAATAGTATGTTGTTTTTTAAATTTTTGGAACCTAACCCCCTTTTTGTACTAGTTTTTCATTTCATATAACATGGATTCACATAACACAGCATTTGTTAGGAACTTAACCGTGTTGTATAAGGGTTACCTATACTTTTATTGGGAGAAGCAGCCTGATTAGAGATAAATGCACAGAGGTCTGATAAGCTAAAAAAAAAGAATATCACGGGGTGGCCTAATAAACAGCCACAGCTGTTCTACAATGTACTAGCAGTTTTGCCCTGGATATGCCAATGACATTATGTCTATTGAAGCACATGTGCACCAGCAATTTTTCTTCTGTTCTAAATTTGGCTCACACGCACTAGTCCATTTTCAATCAAAAATGCATACCTCTATCCTCTCCAAACATTCTGATTTTTTCTTTTTTACTTCTGTAATAAAATCTCTACTAAATACTATATGTTTTCCAAATCCTGGATTCCAAATCATTATATTCTAAAACCACGTAACTCAACCAAACTTCCTTCTTTCTTCTCTAGGGCCTACCATTAGCAAAACTGCAAATGAGGTGTAACATGTATTTTCTCTTGCAAGAGGTTATAGTCAGTTCCATAGGTTGGAAAACCCAGGGCTATATGGAAAGCCTCTAAACTGTTTGTAAGCCCCAGCTAAGGTAACTGAGGTTGGGGGGAGGTATGTGGGATGTTTGTGTTTCCACATTTCAAAGCCAAAGATTAGATTCAGAAAAAGTGGCATTTGAACATGTACTAGATAGTATGTAGATGACATAACTCTCCAGCTTGCTAAGAGCGAGGAGTTTCAGTAACTGACTTAGCTGGACCTCAGCCCTGATCTAGCTAAATGTGCCACCAACCCCATGTGCATTGTCTTGGGAAAGCCTTCTTTCATCTCCTGAATCTTTTCCAGTTAAATATTCTCATTTACCAACAATATGTCAATGCTCA
Source organism: Furipterus horrens (assembly GCF_987537825.1). Taxonomy (NCBI): domain Eukaryota; kingdom Metazoa; phylum Chordata; class Mammalia; order Chiroptera; family Furipteridae; genus Furipterus; species Furipterus horrens. The sequence goes on from NW_028327174.1 coordinate 59,931,867, forward strand.
CTACCATGTTTATGAAAGTACTTTATTTCTGCTGACATGCTAATCCCCATGGATCTTGGTCTCCCATAAATCTTCCTTCTCTATTAATATATCTCTGTCCTTCTTTTATACTTTATTTCTCCTCCACAGCACTCATCCGATGCTCCAGTTGCCGCAATGATTGTTCTGACAGAGCATTACGGATAATTCACAGACCTTCCTCATCACCCAGAGTTTCCCCCGGCAAGCTCTAATTAAGGAAATAAAGAGCAAGCCAGGATTCAACAAAGCCTCATGCCCAGCTGCCTTTACAACACATCCTGAGGATTCAGTTTACAAAAAAACAGTCAGATTTGGATTTAAAAAATAATAATGCAATCAATGCAGGTACAGGGAAGAAATTTAAAAGTGCTCTTTTTTTGTGACTGAACTAAGCATGAGCAGGGGAGATTTCATCATAAGATGAGCAATGCTTTTTTTTGCTTTAATTGAAGCTGAAAGTCAAGCACAAAACCCTGCAAGAAAGTGAAATGTTATGCTGAGGAGCCGCCAGAGCAATGTGGCATCCTACCCCGCAGAGAAGTGGGTGATGCTAACTGCTGATGGCCTGTGTCACCCATCTCTGCGTAGCCCATGCCAGAGGGAAAGGAATAAAACAATAAGTGGATCAAACACTTAAGTGTAAAAATTTTTTTAAAGCTGTTAAAGTTCTGACAGTAACAACATAGAATATTATCACTGTGGGAGTGGTTATTTTATAGTGAAGAAGCATTTGTATGTTTTTAATATTTTCAAATATATTGTGTGGTAGGCAGAATGGTCCCCCAAAGAAGTCCACACTCTAATCCCTGGATCCTGTGATTATATTACTTTACAGGACAAAAGGGTCTTTGCAGATATAATCGAGGTAATGCATTTTAAGATAAGGAGAGTGCCCTGGATTACCCAAGAGAACCAACATAATCACACGAGCCTCTGAAAGAGAACTTCCTCTGGCTGGAGTTAGTGATGTGGCACTAAGAGATTGAAAGTGTGGGATTTGCTCCACCTTGGCTGAAGGGAGGCCACCTGGAAAGCAACGTGCAGGAATGTGGCAGCAGGCAAAACTGGGCCCAGCTGACAGCCAGCGAGGAAACTGGGAGCTCAGTCCTGCAATAGCAAGGAATGAATTTGGTTAAAAACTTGAATGTCCTTGGAAGCAAATTTACCCCTCAAGCCTTGAGAAAGAAACAGCCCTGCTAACTAACTGAGTTTGGTTTTGTGATAAGGTAAGGAGAGGTCCCAGCTGAACTACTCTGTACCTGGTCTTCTGAACCACATACTATAAGATAATTAATTACAGAAGCAATAGAAAACTGATTTATAATTTTTTAAAAGTTTGAAGTGCCATAAACGTCAATATGCCCACTGCTTAGACGCAACAATTTTAAATGCTTTGTTGTATTAATTCTTTTGATGTTGTGTTTTGCTCAATCACCTCAAAGTGAGTTATAGATCTGACTTCACCATTAAACAGTTGACCATGCCTCTCCAAAAATAAGTATACTCTCCCATAGAATCACAATTAAAAAATTGAAAAGAAAATCAGTTCTGTTAAAAAGCTTATTCTGAAAACATGAATTTGTTTCAATACAATTAATATATTAGGGAACAATTTGAGCATAACCGGATTTTGAATTTGTATATGCTTTTTGTCAGCAAGCTATAAATACTTACAATTCTTCTTTACTTTGGAATAGGATCAAATCGAATATGACAGGTGGCATCTAGTTGGTAATGCCTCTTAAATTTTTATCTGGAAGACCACATATATATTTTAATGACACTGATTTTTTTTTTTTAAATCAGGTCAAGTTGTCTGAATGTCTTAGATTTTTTCTGGGCTTATCTGATTATTCTTTCATGATTTAAGTTGTCTCTCCCTTATATTGGGTTGGCCAAAAAGTTTGTTTAATTTATTCCATAAAATAAGAGACATTTTTCATTTTCACCAATAACTTTATGGATTTGGATATTTTGAGTATGTGGGCTATCTCCTGCTACTGGCTTCTAGTGGGTAGAGGCCAGGGGAGCTGCTAAACATCTTCCTATGCATAAGACAGCCCCACAGCAAAGAATTATTTGGCCAAAATATCAATAGTTTAAAAAAACTCAAAAACCACTTTTGACACAGTTGCAACGCCTTCTCCATAGAGTGCACAAATCTTTTTTCTGCATTTCAGTTGTGTTTTTACCTTGAAATAATAAAGCATGATATGATGAAAATGTTACATATTTTCTTCCATCTTCAATACTAAAGTGGCTACACAAAAAATCACCAATTTTGAAATGTTTTTAAGTGCACACTGATATGACAACTGTCAGAATACAATCTAACAAAATTGTTTAGAGTGAAGTTAAAGACTACTAAACGCAATAGAGTTATCTTAAGGAAAAAACTTTTTGACCAACCCAATATTTTCTGTAAAATGTTAGTCAGGTTAAGTATTTTGGGAAGAACAGTTCACAGGTGACAACAGTAACCAATCTTTTTTCCTCCCTCCTTTCCTCTCTTTCATTAGCTGCATCTGTTTGTTACTTTATATAGATTTCTGACAAGTCAAGAAAAAGATTTAATTCTTCCTTCTAATAACCAGTTTTCATAATCAGGAGCATGTCTAATAGGTATGCCTAATGATTTAAAAATCAGAAATTATAAAAGGGAAGATTAGTATAAGTAAGCTACAATTTTAAATGTATGTGTCATAAAACTATGATAAAATCAAAAGAAAATTTTGGAAAAAATATTTATTACTCATATCATAGATAACAGTTTACATAAAGGAAAAATCTCCTATAAATTAGTAAGAAAGATACTAAAACTCCAATAGAAAAATGAGAAAAACAGCTCTTACTCTACAGAAACACAAATGACTCAGACATAATATGCTGAATGATGTCTATCTCACCTGTCCAACTACCAAAGATCAAAGATATATCAATGTATTAGTTTTATCAATGTGTAATATTGTAATGCATATAGTAATAATAAAAATACAATGAAATTTAAATGATGTGAAAAAGGTGTTCTCTGGTATAAAGTCAAAATTGGAACAACCATCAATAAAGCCATTTGGTAATGATTATCAAAATTAGTCCATATACTCTTTGAACTAATAATTCTATTTTTTTAAGAATTTAGCCAATGGACATTCTTACATAGGTTCAAACTTGTTCAGCAATATTATTTCAATTTTTTAAATAATAAATTGAAAAATGGAAATTATCTAAATGTCCATTGGTTGACATTGATGCAATAATTGTGAATTTTGGTAGGTTTATAAAATGAAATACTGTGCAATAAGGGAAAAACTGATAAAAATACATGTGTGTGTATACAATGTGCACACACACATCACACACATATATAGGCATGCATTTGCTTGTATATGCACAGACTATTTGCAGAAGTAACTGCTATCAGTCACTTCATGGGATGAGATCTGTGTGGCTGAGAATAATGGCTGGAGAGAACCTTTTACTATATATTTGTTCATTTGTATTTTGTGAATGTTATGCTCTGTGGACATATTACCTGTCCAAGAAATAAAAATAACGTGTGCCTGCAAGAGATCACCTAATGAGTGAATCCAAGAGAGAGGGGAAATTCAAGAACTTTATTCTCTCACAGGTCTAGAGACTAAAACTCAGAAATCGAGGTACCAACAGAGTCATGCTTTTACTTAAGCTTCTAGGAAAGAATCCCTCCTTGCTGCTTCTAGCTTTTGGTAACTCTTGGTATTGCTTGGTTTGTGAGAATAATGTCAGTCTCTGACTCCATCTTTACACTGCCCTCTTTTCCATTGCATGTCTGTTTCCCCAAAGTCTCTCTTCTTCATATCAGGACGCCAGTTATTGGGTTTAGGCCACACCCACACCCACACCCACCAAACCTTCATCTTGAGATGCTTAAGTACATCTGCAAAGATCCTATTTCCAGTTAAGGTCACATTCTGAGGTTTCAGAAGGACATAAATTTTGGAGGGGGCACTATTCAACCCAGAACACACTCCTACTAGAGAAGCTGAGAAGTATAGCATTTGGGGGCAGGGGCAACCATGGGTTTGGTGAAAACTGAGGGATCTGTTGTGTGAGAAAGAAGGCTAATCCTATTTGGAGGAAACACTGTCCCTGCCTCACTAGACTAGTTTAGTTTTATTTGCACATCACTGGCAGTTCCTTTTCAGTCTCCTCTGTCATATTTCTTTCTTTTTAATTCTAAATTTTGGGAAGCTTCAGATCTCAGTTCTTGAATGTCGCATCTTTAATTTGCCTGTGTGATGAGGTTTATATTCAGAATCCCTAGGACACGAGCTTCACATCATGCCCTCATCCTTGTGCCCAAGCCAGGCTGTGGCTCATCTCCTGCTGTTGTCTGGGTAAATGGTGTGTCCTGAGGTCATGTAGCTCAAGGTGTTCAGAACATCGGCGGACCTGGGACTGGCCACCACAGGTGTTTTCATTTTCAGCATGTTCATTCTCATGTCTTTCACTGATAACTTTTTTTTCTATCTGGCATTTTGCCAGTTCTCCCTCTGCCCTGGTCCAACTCATCCTTCAACTGTCAGCTAAACAGCTTTCTGAAAGGGATTCCCCTCCACTACCACAACTTAGGCTGGGTCCTCCCCCCACCCCACGTTATATACTCTGGTGGCTCTCTGTACTTTTCAATCATAGAACTTACATATTTCCATTACACTCAATTCATCATTATGCAACTATGTATTTAATGAAAGGCAGCAGAGCAGATTGATTAAGAATGCAAGCTCTGGAACCAGACCAACCAGGTTTAAATCCTGACCTATAACTTCCTAGCATTGTGACCTGGTACAAATTGCTTGACTCTCCTCAGTTTCCTCATCTGTTAAAAGGGATAATTATGGCACATACCTGATGAGGTCATTGTGGGAATATGAATTAAGAATATGAATGTGCCTAAATGTAGAGTCATGTAAATGAACATACCTGATAACATGTCATGACACATAGTTCAGAAAGAAATTTGTCCACTCTAAGTGACAACTAACCCTTCAGGTATTATAAAAGCTGGGACTCACTTCATTTTAAATTAAAGATGATTTGGGGTATTCTTGCATTTTTTTTTTTTTTTTGTTAAATTATGTCTTGAAAAAAGTATACACATGTGTGTGGAAAATACCATCAGTTAGCTCAAAAATCCCAGTATTACTTTTCCTCTTTTCTTGCCTCCAATACAGGCTTGAGTACTTAATTTTAGGATTCTAAGCTTTCTAACAGCCAGAAATGACCAGGAGATCAATTTCTGGCCAATGACAAGGGTGCAGAAAGTCCATGGAGAACTTTCCTCCCCAAATCAAAAGACAAATCCTTAACAAGAAGGATGGTTTAGGAGGCGTGTTATTTAACCCTTTGCTGAACTGCCCCGCCCAGAATTCCGATGTCATGCCTGGGGGTGCGGCAGCATTTGTGGTGGAGCAAGAGAATAGAAAGAGCCAGGTGCCTTGATGACTTTCCTTGTGTGGCTATAGCAGCCCTAGATGCCCACCTTAGGCTTCTTGTGATGTGAGAAACACTGACCCTGAAAGGCTGGCTATACAGACAAGGCCAGACTATATGTGACAACAGAACTCTGATCCACATACAAAGCGCAGGAAACCAAACCACGATCTGTGACAATGAGCCCAGAGCGATTAGGACTTCGTCAAGGGTGACTGACAACTGTTATGGCTCCCTCTTCTCTTTCCAACTCAGGCCCAACCAGAGAAAGGTTACACTTCCCTCCAAACCAGTCATATAAGATGCCCTGCTTCTAGTTGCCCCTCCACCTCCCCACACCAACACCAATCAGAGCACACATGAAACCTTGTCATTTCTCTGCTATAGAGCTTTCCCACTTCTCTGACAGACTTTGAATCTTTGCCAAATGAAAATGATGGTGT